>NC_062548.1:50051300-50375168 GCF_016906955.1 Phacochoerus africanus
TCGGGTGCAGCCCTAAAAAGTAAAATGAAATGAAATGAAATAAATAAAATAATAAAAAAATACAATCCTACCCAACTAAGAAAATGGAAAAGGGGGGAGAAATTCTCAACTCATTCTATGGGGCTAGCATTACCCTAATATTCAAACTAGACAAATACATTACAAGACAAGAATACTGCAGACCAGCAAACCTTATAAGCCATTCACCTAAACCTTTGGCAATATGTTAGAATGTTGAATTTAGTAGAAAGTAGTTTAATATAAAAACATTAAAAATACACCATGAGTAAGTGGAACTTATCCTGGGAATGAAAAGTTGGTTTAACATTTTAAACTCCAGTGATGTAATTTACCATATTAACACTGTAAAGAAAATCCATTAGGTCATCTCAATAGATGCAAGAAAAACATTTGACAAAGTTTGACAAAATTCAACTAATGTTCATAAATAAATTTCTTAGGAAATTAGAAAGGAAACTTTAACTTGATAAAAACCATCTCTGGTTGCCCGCTGTGGCACAGTGGGTTAAGAACCTGACTACAGCAGCTTGGGTCACTGCAGAGGCTGGATTCAATGCTTGGCCCCAGTGCATTGGGTTGAAGGTTGCTTTGTCATAACTGTGGCGTAGGGTGTAGCTGTGGCTCAGATTCAATCCCTGGACTGGGAACTTTCAAATGCTGTAGGTTCAGCCATTAAAAAAAAAAAAAAAAAAAAGAAAGAAAAGAAAAAGAAAAGAAAAGAAAAAAAAGACGGCACAGCAGGTAAAGGGTGTAGTGATGCCTACTGTGGCACTGGTTTGATCCCTGACTTGGGAAATTCCCCATGCCAGGGTGTGACCAAAAAACTCCCCAAAGCTAAAAAATAAAAACCATTTCTGAGAAACCTCGAAGAAATACCATATTTAGTAGTGAAAGACAGAATGCTTTCTCTCTGACTCACTACAACTATTTATGTTGTAATGGAGGCTCCAATCAGTCATAAGGCAAGGAAAAGAATTGATAATGTAGGAAAGAATCTTCAAGACTTTGGGGTAGGCAAAGACACAGAAAGAGAAAAGCACACATCATCACACACATCATAAAAAAGAAACATAGTCTTCATAAAAATAAAAGCTTTCTCTTTTTCAAAAGACAGCATTAAGAAAACAAAAAGATAAGTCACAGACCTAGGAACCATTTTTCACACCACACACCTGATAAAGGTCATGCAAACCTCTGACTATATATATGGTTGCATCTAATTAATTGTGGTTCTGCCCTGTGAATTTGCCTACTTGCTACTATTTATTTGTGCCCCTGAAGTTGATCCTCATGGTACTTCTGGGTCACCTGTGGTCATGTGCCCACTACTGAGGAACTTGAGTTGCCTGATGTGCACACTCCGGCTGTGGTTGAACACGGTGATGCTCTGCGTTCAAGTTTCAGCCCTTGTCCTGTAACCAAGTATCCTTCTCATGGTCTATGCAGTGCCATGCATTTTGCATTTTGTGTGTGTGTGTGCTTTTTGTTGGTGATTCTGCTTTTCAAAGTGGTGCCCAAGCATAGTTAGTGCTGGCTAATGTTCCAAAGAACAGAAAGGCCGTGATGTGCCTTATGGAGAAAGTACCTGTGCTTTGCAAGCTTCATTCAAGAATGAATTATAGTGCTGCTGGCCATGAGTTCAATGTTAATGAATCAACAAAATACAATAAATAAGGTGTCTTTAAACAGAAACACACACAAAACCAGGCTATGTATGTGCCAGCTGTGAAAATGTTGTGACCTTACGCCTATAGACCTCAATCCTGTGCAAACCATTATATATAGGCTGGATAACCAACAAGGTCCTACTGTATAGCCCTGGGAACTATATTCACTATCTTGTGATAAACAGTAACAGAAAATAATATGAAAAATAATGTATTTACATGTGCAGTTGAATCTCTTCGCTGTGCAACAGATGTTAATGCATTGTAAATCAACTATAGTTAAATAAAACAAATTTTAAAAGAAAAAGGAGAAAGATCGGAATCTTGTAGTTACTCTAGGAGTAAGGTGTTTTTGGTGACTTTATAGAAACTACTGCAAATGAGATTCAAACATACATCACACACGTGTGTGTGTGTGTGTGTGTGTGTGTGTGTGTGTGTGTGTGTGTATTTTAAACGTGTCTCTGCTCCATTCAAGACTTCAGTATTGCTGTTTCTTTGATGACTGAAGGGACCTAATTTTTAATAAAGGCGGGGCTGGTTCGGGGGTTCAAGGCGGCTGAGCACGGTGGGGGTCCTGCTGCTCCTGCGAAGGCGTGTTGCTCACCGCAGGGCAGACGGAAGGGCGGGGCAACGTCTCTGCACACGGCCCGCCGCCGCCATCTTGGATTGCGTGTGTGGCGCGCCTTAGCCTCAAGGCGGCGCCAAGTCAGGGCGCTGGCAAGGTGTTAGGTGCGAGGCCTGTGTAGCGGGCTCCCTTTTGGCCGGTGAAGTAGACTTCGCACAAAAAGCAGAGGTGAGACCTTGTCCTGTCACCTGAATTGCCACATATTTTTCCCGAGGACCCCGTGGGTTAGCGGTGACGGCCATAACGCACTACGCGGCTGCTGGCTGGACAGGCCCGGAGCCGACGCTTGTGGAAGTCTGGCTGTGAGGGCAGGAGGAGCAGGGGGGACGGAGGGCTTTGGGGTGGCTTTGGCTTGATTGGGGATGTTGCTGGTTTCTCGTACTGGGGTCTTGCCTGGTTCTTGCTCTGTTTGTGGCTGCTGTTGGCCTTGCCTGGAGGGGCGGGATCGGAGTCAGGTCTGCAGGCGCCACTGCAGGTCAGGCTGCAAGGGCTTGTGGAAGGAATGGGCTCGTGCAGGGGGGCGGCTCCGAGGCGCCGGAGGCTGGACGAGGGTTTGCTGTGTGGGGAGGGATGTGGGAGGGACGGGGTCGGGGGAAGGACCCGGCAAGAACAAGGCAAGGGAGACGCTCCTCTGAACAACGTCTTCCCCTTTGCTCCCTTTCTTTATAAAGTTTGAACCCCTTAAAACATTTTAAAGGAGGAGGTGAGGTCCCTCGCTGTGCCGGAGGGAGGAGCAATAGGGACGTGGGTAGAGATGTGAATTTCAGGTTCACCGAAGGTCGTGGGTGGGCTTGCGTTGCTGGCTGAGGCCCTGCCGAGGTTGGAGGCAGGGAGGGCGGCGGTGGACGCACCAGCTCTGCCAGCAGAGTGTTCCCAGCACCGCGGCTGGGAGGGAAAAGAGAGCACCATCTCTTCTTGACCAGCGGCAAGGGAAGGGTCCCAGTTGCCCACCCATCATGCGGGGGACAGGGGAATAGTTTAGCACGTGGCCTTGGTCCCGGTGCTGATGCGAGGCTTCCAAGGGCCCAAGGCCACGTCTGCCGGTGTGGTTGTTCCCAGGAAAGGGCAGGGTCCTTTTAGCCATCCTTGTCCGGGGTTCCTCTCCCTGCTTCCTGACAATGGGGGCCCCGGTGGCTTTGGCAGCCTCATCTGTTCTCCTCACAGCTGTCTGGGAAGTAACCTCTCTCTGGGCCCAGGAGAACGGAGCTCGCTGTATCCAGCGGAGACTTCTTACTCCTCCTCAAGGTGGGGGCCTGAGGGGGGTCCCTTCCCTGTGGGACTGTCCTCCCACCCCAGCAGGAAGAGCAGTCTCCTGGAGAGAAAAGTTTGGGGGGCGGGATGGACCCCGGCGGCCAAACACCGCTGAAGGCTTCCTTGCAGATTTTCAGGGTCTGGTGCTAAAATGCAAGTATCTTCAGAGGCAGTAGCCCTTTTAAGCCCCGAAGGTGAAGGGGGGCAGCTGAGACCCTGTGTGGCGCCAGGCCAGGGCCAGGGGAGCGGGGAAGAGACGCGCTTGAGGGGGCAGGGGACCTGGGAGTGTTTAGTCTGTGCACCTGATGCTTGTGCAGGGTGGTTCCTCCCCTGCCTGGGCATCCCCTCAGCCTGCCTGGCTCAGGGCCTGGCCCAGCCTCTTAGCAGCAGCCTCAGCTGGGTGTGATCCGGAGTCTGCACAGTGGCAGTGGCAATAGCACCTGCCTGGCAGGATCCCTGTGAGGTGACGGACACACCCAGACACACGTGTGGGCAGCTCTTTGCTTCAGTCCCACTGAGAATGCACTCAGGCCACTGGGGACCCTTGTAGGTGTGACCCAGGAGGGAACAGAGCTGAGCGGGCAGACAGGGGCAGGATGGGGCCCTAAGGTGAGCACAAGGCAGCTTTCTCCATCTCCCTAACCCCCTCCCCACCTCCCTGCCTGGTGAGGCCAGAACCCCCTGCCCCTCCTATTACAGCCAGGGCACAGAGGGTACCCTGTAGGAAGAGTCCCTTAAGGGCCAAGGATCCTTTGTACCCGGGGCCAGAAATCCTCCTGCTTCAGGGAAGTAGGGTGAAGGGCAGGCATCCCTATCAGAGCATCTGATCTGCACAGCCAGTTCCTCAGCCACTCTGTCTCGGGGTGCATTCTTGTCATTGTTTGCCCAAGGCAGGGCCCAGGCTGTGAGTGGAGGCCCCTGCCCCACGTTAAGAAGTGAGGGGCTGGCTGAAATATGCTGTCTGTCCACTGTACTTCCCCTGCACGCCACCCCTTCCTGGCCTGGGCGATAAGAACGACTCATGGGGGGATTCTGGGGACCGATTGAGTTCTGCATCCCTCTGCCACGTTCCCTCCTGGGAGCTGCCTGGAGCCCCCGGTCCTTCTAGCCTCACTCCGTCCCGTTTGGGGGTGGGCATGGGTGAGCATCTGCAGAGAAGCACCTGGTCAGGACGTCTGCCTGGCAGGTGGGGATGGGGGAGGTGCTTGTTGGCATAAGGAGCAGAGGCTGGGCTGTGGAGATCAGGACACTGCCAGGAGCAGGACACCCGCTGGGTATGGGGACACTGTCAGGAACATGGTTAATTAACACATTGCCAGTAACCATCATCTGTCCAGGTTAGAACCTTAGGATCTTTCTAGACCTTTCCCTCCTTCATTCCCATGATAGTGACCCCAGCTGGCACTTAATTCAGCCTCCCTTGCCTGGGTCCTAGGTGCTTCCCTGAATAAAGTCCTTGAATCCTCCCAACAACCTGTGAGGCAAGACGGAGATTCCCACTCTGTAGGCCAGAGCGCTGAGGCTGAGAGAGGCCACACGCCTGTGCTGGCACAGGATCCGTGCCCTGGGGCAATGCCTTCCATGGGGGTCTCTGGAAGGCAAAACCTGGTCCAGTCTATCCCACATCCCAGCCCAGCCTGTCTCTCCCCACTGCCCCCACCACCCCCAGTACTGCCCAGATCCCCAGCATGTCTCACCTGGAGAGCTGCCACTGTCCCCAGGTTTCACCTTCAGAGCCATGCCAGCCCTCCTAACCTCCTGAGATCTTCCCTGCCTTACCCCACCTGGCTGAATCACTGCCCTTGCTCTGCATAGGGAAGCCTCCCTGCCTCCAAGTGCTCTCATCTTAGACACACCTGCCAGCGGGTTAGGCTTCTGCCCATGTTTTCCTGACACTGCCTATGTATAGTTGGGAACCTTCTGTAGTGTCTGTCAGTGGGTGTGGAGGACTTGCCTGATGGGTCTGTGCCCCCTGGTCCAGTGCCATGTATCACATGACAGGTAACAATGGGGGCTGTGGAACCAGGTCCTTGAAACTTCATTCACACTTACTTGCTCTATGGCCTTGGTAGGTCGTGTAGCCTCTCGGTGCCTCTGAGTGCTCATCTGAATACCAAGCACTTCATAGGATGAGGTGAATAAGTGCTCCAGGCAGCACCTGGCACCCAGTCTTCTACTCACATCATGTCCCTGGGTGCCTGCCTCTTGCCATACTCTCGTTGACTATGAACTGGCTGATGGACATTATGGAATCTGAGCTTCCTGCAGGTATCAAACCTCTCTGGGTACCATGTATAGAACCTGTCACCGTGATCATCCCAGGTTACCTGTGAGAGAAGAGAGAGGTCACAGCTTGGGGCCACAGCAGCTGCTTCCACACCCCAGCTCTTCCAGGCTTCCAAGACTGTATGATGGAGACAGAAAAAGCCCATGATCACTCGTAGAGTAGGGAAAATCACTTTAATTTTTTTTTTTCCTGCCAGTCATGTTATTTTAAATGTCCAGGCAAATGCCCATGTGTACAGGGATGCTTGGCTGGGCCAGAGGCGCTTTGTCTCCTGAAAGGCCCCATTGTGACCAGAGGCTAGCCTTGAGTGATTCTGGGAACAACAGGCCCTTGTGTGGGCCTGAGGACTGCCCCGGCCCATGGCCCATGGCTCATGGTGCAATCCCCCTGCTGTCTCTTTAAGGTCAGCATGCAGAGGCCATAAACTCCCTATGGGGGGCTGCTGCAGGGTTCTGTTAAGAGGTGCTCTGTACAGTTTGGTTCTGGGATGTCAGTTTGGGTTTTTAAAAGTGTTTCCTCTCCAGGAGAAGGGCAGACCCAGTGGGACCAACCATAAGCAGAACTGGGTGGGTGGCATAGGGGATAGGTTCCCAGAGGAGGACTGTATGCAGGTGAAGCCCCTCCCAGACAACTCGCCCTGCACAGAGAAGGCCCCCAGGAACTGCCCCCAGAGCCCCCATGAAGCAAGTGGGCCACAGCCACTGAAGTCACGGGTGGGAGCCTCCAAAATGTCCTGGTGGGATGTGATCCACAGCTGCCGCTCCCTCTTTCTGTCTGTCATGTACATCCTCACCCACCTGTGTAGTCACCGTGGTTTGTTTCATTCTGCAAACTATGGCTCTTGGTCACATCTGCTTCTTCCTAAGCCCTTCTCAGGCCCTTTGGAGGGACTTAACTCTTTGTTCCATGAACATAAAGACACCCAATTATTCATCTTCACAAACCAACAGCTAGACTGGAGGCCTTTAGCTTTGTGGGGGCTGCAGTGTGGAGCTCAGCAGTCGCCTGATCAGGCATGGCCGTGACTTTGCAGTTCCGAGCAGGCAGCCCCTTTCAGGAAGACAAGTGTACCCAGGACCTGGACTTGGCCATGTGGCCTCCTGAGACCCTGCTAGTGGTCTGGGGCTGTCCCAAATGCCCCAGAACTTCATCCCTCTCTCTGAAGTTTTCTGTCTATGGGCATAAGGTCCACTCCAAGGTCTTATCCCACTGTCACTTCCTGAGAAGCCAGAAAACAGACTCTCATGTGGACAAGCCTGAGTATCTGAGGGCAGTGAGTGAGCCCAGGGACTCAGGGACAGAAGGAGTTGGCCCCAAACCCAGCTCCAGCTCTGACCAGCTGAGTGTGTCTATTTCCTTACCTGTAAGAGGACAGTAGTAGCCATCTCCTGTTCCCTCCTCACTCCAGGAGGCTTTCTGTATATGAGGAGCTTCCGCAGTCAGGCAGGAGCTCCAAGCATGGCAGGCAAGACGGTCACACTGTACAAATGTGGGTCCTTTGTGTGGCCGTGTTTGGGTGCTGGTGCCACCTGACCTTTGGTCCAAGGCAGGGCCACCAAGCAGGCATCCTCTAAGAAATGTCCCACCTAGATGTGCCCCAGAGGAGGTTCCCTCCTGCCTGAGACCCAGAGGCAGAGCTGAGACATGCCAGCCGCCTTTCAGGGGGCAGATACCATCTGCACATCCAGGGGCCACAGGTCCCAGCACATAGTAGGTGCTTAGTCAGTGCCCATTCTCTGCAGTCTGAGGACCTTTGTGCTGTTGCCCCTCAGACTTCTTAATGCCCTCTTCCCTCTGCAGTGTGGGTTTCTGGGGGAGCACTGCCCTTATCAGGGAGGCCTGCCCGCTGGCCAGAACTTGTACCTGCCAACACTTCCTAAAGAGCTGCATGAGACAGGGATGAACAGTGAGATGCAGAAGCAGGAAGACTGGACTGGGGTCCGTTGGAGTGGGAGAGGAGGGGTGGTCTGGGTGAGGGAAAGCCACCAGGAGAGGGCATTTTTGAGACTACCCACCCCCCATTACACCCAGTGTGAAGAGGATGCAAATCAAATGTCCAGATGAAGTAACAAATGAAAAAAAAAAAAAAAAAAAAAAAGAAGAAGAAGAAAAAGACTCGGGACAGAAGGAATGAGAAGTCATGTCAGAGGATCTTCCTCAAAGCTGGGACTAAGGAAGCTCTACAGTTCGTTTGCAGCAAAAAGGGAAAATAGAGAAAGAACATGTCAAAGTTCCTTTAAAGAGGATAATTAAAATTTCAAAACATTGAGAACCCTTGGGAAATTCAACTAATAAGCCTCTGGCTTCGTTTTTTTTTTTTTTTTTTTTTTCCTTCTTTGAGGGGGTTGAACATGAGTCTGTTAGCAGCATGGAGCTTTATGTAACAAGAAAGACTTCCCTCCATCAACACTTGATTGCATATTGTGTGAGACATGTGACAAATTTCCTGTCATTTCCTAATAGGTACTTTAATTTTTCAGGATAAAGCCTCAGTCAGAACTTCTCCTTCCAATTTGCTATAACGTTTTCACTTAAATTTTTTTTTTTGTGTGTGTCTTTTTGCCTTTTTCTAGGGCTGCTCCCATGGCATATGGAGATTCCCAGGCTAGGGGTCGAATTGGAGCCATAGCCACCAGCCTACGCCAGAGCCACAGTAACACAGGATTCAAGCCGCATCTGCAACCCACACCACAGCTCATGGCAATGTCGGATCCTCGACCCACTGAGCAAGGCCAGGGTTCGAACCCGCAACCTCATGGCTCCTGGTCGGATTCGTTAACCACTGTGCCACGATGGGAACTCCTTAACTTAAATTTTAATTGGACATGAAAGTGGCCTTTTCTGGTACCATTACCCTGGGATAACAAAGAACCTTTTGAAGATCCCACTGTGAGCCAGTTTCGTCACCGTGTCCCCACCCATTGGAAAGGGAATAAGATGTCAACTAGTTAAACCTCTGCATGAGGTGTGACTCTTTGCTCTGTGTGTCCACTAGCAAGTGATAGTGCAGCCTCTGGCCCTACACCTCCATGCTGGGAGCTGACCACTTTTTGAGACCCCTGTTCTGGTGTCCCAGCTCCAGAATATCATTACCTTCCTTGAAGGACGAGGTAAGGGAGCACTTCAGAGCAGGAGCAGAGCCTTCAAGATTCCTAACTGAGAACCCTCCTTCCTAATCCTCCTCTCCTTCCGACCCGGACGTCTCATGCCCAAAATGTGGCACTGCCCCTTGTCACCCTACTACCTTTCACACTCTAGCCCAGTCCCCTCTCTCTCCTATGGAGTGGCCCAAGGAAATTCTAAAAACTGTTTCTTACCCACATTCCCGGTTGGAACAGAACACCGAGTACACTGTGCAGAGTGCGTCTGACACGTTGCACAAAGAGTGAGAGGAAATGTCTGCCCCTGTTTTCTTTTGGCTTAAGGACTTTCTAACTGAGCACAGACCCCTTTGTTTTGTAGGAGAAAGAGGGGGTCCCCCAGGCTGGTGCTTGGTGAGCTTCCAGCGAGGGTGAAGCCGTGTGACCTCCCCTGTAGCTGGGGAGGGTGGGCTGCCCAGTGCCGGCCTCTCTGAGATGCAGTGGCTGGGCACACGCAGCTGTCATCGGAACTGCCCTCTGATGCTGCCTCTGGAGATGCAGCCTAAGCCAAGGGTTCCTCAGAAAGGAAGCTGAGTATGATGGTGTTCTCATGCTGGGGAAATTAAATTGAAAAACAAAATCAAAAAACATCCCATGAAAGTATTGAACAAGAAGGCAGTTTATAAGGTATTTCAAACATTTATTATTTCCCACTGTGGACATCTGCAGATATTTGTGGGGTGAGTTTTATTCTTCATGACAGAATATTCTTGAAAATATTCTGTAGAATATTTTCTATATGTAGAATATCCTGGAGACAGAGAAGCTTGCTGCAAGAAGGACACTCAAACGAGCCCATGGAAAATCCAGTAGACAGTTCTCAAGATCCAGTCCTGGAGTCAGCAGGGCATCTTTGTTTCCTGGTCTCTCAGATCACGGTCCCCATTGCCCACTCCACTGCCCCCTTTCAAGTAGGCAACGATCTTGGAAAAATAATTCAATAGTTGGAGGATAAATGTAGCAAGCTCCCTACTCTGACACGAAGGTATATGAGAGAATAAACCTAACACCCACAAAGAAACAGAGCATTGCTTTTTTTTTTTTTGGTTTGTTTTCTTTTTCCACCATTGAGAGCATTTCTCAGTTCTAAAGTGTTAGCTGGAAGGTGGGCCAATCAGTTGAAACTCTGCAGGTTTTCATCTATAGTTCTTCTGCTTTAGGAAGACTTCCATCTGATTAAAGAAAACACTGCGTGGATCACGTACAGCAGCGTGACTACATATGAAAACACCTGAAACCGAGATAAATGACCATTAATGGGTATGCGTGGCCAGAGGGAAAGGCATGGGTCATCCACACTGGGCTGGCTACTCATATGGCACTTGGGGTTGATGGCCCTGAAGTGTCTGAACCACTGCTTCCCATCATTCCCTGTCTTGCAGAGCCCAGGTGTGGCCCCGAATGCTCTCAGCAGACTCCAGGTGACCTAATGGTCCACTGGACTTGGTGTGCATCTGCCATCCCACGTCATGATGTTGGTGCCACCCAGCTGGAAATGAGGGCCCTCGGAGACCCCTTAAATGATTTTGCAGGCCAAGATCCACTGCTCTTCGTGGAAAGCATTGTTCCAGCCCACCCATGAGGCCAGAGTCCACCAGTTGTGATCCCAGTGGCCTTGGCTAAGAGAGTATGGACATGTGCCTTGCCTGGGCATCCTCAGACCCTGCCCAGAATTTTATTCTAAGATTCTGAATCTCACAAGCATGGGCCAGGAGCCAGGCCAAGGAATTGAGGCTCTGAGATGGAGAGGAGGTGTTATGAGCTTTTGCCAAAAGGAAGGGCCTTCTTGAGAAAGCTGCTGGGAACAGAGGTGGGGAAAGGTGGCAGATGGTCACTTTGTGCCCTGTCTGGGCCCTGATCTGCTGTGTTTGCTTGGGGACCATCTATCCTATCACCCTGTTCTGGCTGGCTGGCCCCCAAGTCTCCCTGCCCCAAGCAAATATCTGCACCTGGCTTGTGACCTTGGGTCTGGGGTCAAGAATTTCCAACACAGGCACAACATCAGAGCGGCTATGCTCCCATGACTGTTGAAAATTCCCATAAAACCAGCCCTAACTGTGCCTGCTCTTGCCCTGCCTCCACACTGGGGCCAAACCTCACCCTCATTGCCAGAGGCGGTCAGTAACCTAAGTTATTAAATAACCAGGGTAAGAAAACTCACCTGGGATTTAAATACCCTGTCTGAAAGGAACAGTCACACATGAGTGAGAGCTCCCTCTAAGAGATTCCTCTGACAGGAAGCAGCTGTGTACTGGTGGGGACTTCAAGCCCAGTGGGAAACAGTGACTGAAGCACCTCAGGTCCCCACAGGAATAAGAAACACATTCATCTTCCAAGGAAGGTCAAGAAATGGCACATTGTAGGAGTTCCCATTGTGGCTCAGCAGAAATGAACCAACTAGTGTCGATGAGGACACAGGTTCGATCCCTGGCCTCGCTCAGTGGGTTAAGGATCTGGCGTTGCCGTGAGCTGTTGTGTAGGTTGCAGACGCGACTCAGCAGATCTGGTGTTGCTGTGGCTGTGCTATAGGCTGGCAGCTGCAGCTCCGATTTGACGCTTAGCCTGGGAACTTCCATGTGCCACAGGTGCAGCCCTAAAAAAAAAAAAAGAAAGAAAGGAAGAAAGGACACACTGGGGGACATTGAGAGCCAGGGACATGAATGGGCATGTATTTAGGCCCTCAGAAACTCCTCTCCCTGAACAGCTGCCTTTATTGTTTACCACAGTTAAGGTCCAGGAACCTCCAGACTGCTGCAGAAATTTCCAGCAAGTCTCAGTTAGCTCCCACCAATCCCAGAGATCCCTCAGGTGCAGCTTCTCCGCTGCCAGCCAAGGAGAGAAGGAGGGGCTCAGCTTCTGAGGCAGGTCAGTAGTCACTGCGGGCAAGAGGCAGGCCGGCTGCCCTCAAAGGCAGAGGGTGTGTAGGAGAACACTCCTCCCCAGTCCCTGGACTGGCCACCCCGAGACCATGGGAAGGGCATGATGTGGTCAGGTGGGGTCGGGGGTGAAATCCTAAGTGTGTAACCATGATCTCTCCTCCCCTGTGCTTGGGTACAGGTGATACTTTGCATAGAAAGGGGTGACTTGACATTGAATGGGGTTCACTGAACAGCGGTTTCAGCCCAGCGTGTCCTGCTGGCCGCATTTGGATTCCTGATCCTAGCCCTGCTGACTTTTCCTGGGCCTGCTCATGGTTCTCAACTTACCTCAAAAACACATGGGGACAGGGTCCATCGTGGAAGGGTTAAATAGATGTTGGCACATCAACAGTAACTGGGAAAGAGGACAACCTACAGTGTGCATGAGCCTCACAAACCTGAGGTGGAGAGAGAGCCCCGGACATGGGGAAGGCACGCTAGGTGATTCCGCTCCCATGAAGTTCCAAAGCAGGGAAATGGAACCTGTCAGCTAGACATCAGGACATGCTTATCCTTAGTTAAGGGCACAGTGATGGCGGCAGGACAAGAAGGGGACTTCCTGTATTATGTCCTATTTCATGATCTGAATGGTAGTGACACAGAGGACTTGAGACTTATGAAAAATGGGTGAATTATGGAAATTCATCAAGCTGTATGTGCATCCTGCTCCTCCCTCTGGATGCATGTTTATGTTACACTTCTATAGAAAGTAAGAAGAAACTTGGAAAATGGTTGAGCCCAGGGTTCTCAGCTAGAGATCTGCCCAGTGAGCAGGGGCAGAATTTATCCGACCTGGGATGTTCAGGCATGTGCTGACCCCACTATCCATTCCATTTATGTCTCACTGCCCTGTCCATGGTCATTTTACAAGAGTGGTTGTTAAATGCCTGGTTGGTGTCTGTTCAGAGAGGAGGCTTCTGGGGTTGGGGGGGGTATATGTGGGTTTTCTAGTGAGGGGGCCATGAAAGTCACTTGAAGGTGACAGAGGAGGCAGATGACCCTTGTCCCAAGGGAAGGAGAGCAGCCAAGTGCTGCCTGGCCGTGCTTCTGTTTAGAAACTAGCCGTCTTGGGAGATGAGCCAGCATGAGAGATGGTCCCACACTGCGGGACATTGGAGAGGGTGCCAGGGACCAGGAGGTGGTCATGCTTATGGGACTGGGGAGGGACTGGGAGCTGAAGTGGGGTGTGTGGCTTCCCCTGGGGAGGGACTGGGCCCCTGGGGAGCAGCAGACAGGCTTTGAGGGGCTTTCCCCTAGACCCTTCCCCCTGGGAGCAGGAAGGGCACCTCTCCACACCCTTTCCCAGGCCCTAGCAGTGCCAACCCTGTGGTTTCTCTCTGCCTCTGTTCTCCCTTTTCCCTAAAGGGGGCAGGTGGCACAGCTTTGGCACGGGGTGCTGGCTTCTACTGTCCTGTCATCAGTTTGACCTTAGGACTTGCATAACTCATAGGTGGATGCCTAGATAGGTGAGGAGTGCTGTTTCTGAAAGTTTGTCTTTGATTTTAAATGATCCTTCTCATCCTTTGAGGACACAGTGGGAATTATGGTCCCATTTTATAGATGAGCAAGCTGAGGCTCAAAGGGCACAGGGACTTGTAGGAGGAACAGGTGAGTGTGAACACCTCTGTCAAGAGACAAAGGCCTGATCCCAGCAGCAGACACCACAGCTGGGGTGTGGACACACTAGGCCTAGAAGGGCCTCCCCACAGCCCCAGAGTGAGGGCCTGGGAGACATTGGCCCCTCGCCTTCTCACCCCAGGCCTCAGCCCTCTGTGGCCCTGACCGTGTGCTTCCCTGGAAGATGCCGAGGGAGAGCCAGGAACCCAAGTGGCCAGACTCTGTTTTTGAACTGGTGCTAAGAGTGTCAGTGCCAGAGCCCTTGGCCTGGACCCCAGACCCCACCATGTCTTGGTGACCCGGGGGTGGGTTATACATGCTCTCGGGGTCCTGGTTCTCCATCTATGAAATGGGTATAACAACACCTCCATCCTGGGGCTGCTGTGAGGGGCAAAGAAGATTTTTCCCATAAACTCAGACAGTGCCAGGCCCCCGAGGTCCTGTCTCTTTCCGTATCTGCTTCTGGCCAGCCCTTCATTTCCCTTCTCTGGGGCTTTATTTGTAAATGGGGTGGAGGGCTATTTAAAATTTAGCAAACTAAAGGAAAGCAGAGAGGGCCTGGGCAGCACCCCCTCAGATTCTGTCAGTGAGAGGTGGAACAGTGTACACGGCACCTTGACTGGGGACTCACCACGGCAGAGATGTTTTCATGGTATTGTTTGTAGGTATAGCCATCTTGCATACGGATGGTGACCAGAGCTTCCAGGACTGAGGCACCAAAGTAAAACAGGGAGGCGATACAGTGGTAGGCTGCGTCCTGCAGGATCAGAAGGGGCCATGGGGAGATGGGGCACCAGGCTTGGACATGTGGGCAGCAGTACTCCCAGCAGCACCTGTGTAGCCCGTCTGTCCCTGCCCAGCATGGGCCAGGTCCCTCCATCATCCTCTGCTACTTCCTTTGACCCCCCCCCCCACTCCACCCTCCTCCTCAGATAGATTGATTAACCAGGTCTGCTGAGCTGAGTTTCATCTCATTGGTTTGGGTGCTAGTGTAAGGACTTAGAGGAGGGACACTGCCTCCCCTTGAGGTGGGATCTAGTAAGGGGTGTGAGGTGGCCTTTGGGGTCGGCAGAAATTGGTTTTGGACCTGAGAAGTGTCAGCTACAGTCACATCCCCAGTTCAGATGTGGCCTTGGTAGCCAATACAGAGCAAGAGGCTCAGGCTATTTCCATTGTTTTCTTGCTGTTAGCTTTCCCTTGGGGGTGGGGGCAGGGGGTTGGGGCTCCAGGTATGTTTAAAAGCAAACATGTACTAGAACCGCCTTTTGAGTGGTTGTGATTTGGAGGTGGTTTCAAACGTCTAGCCTGGAAGCCTTTTGGGAGTAACAGTCCTGGGCAGTGGCTCCCCCCTTCTTCAGGAGGCAGAAGCAGGTGGCCTATGGGTAAGTTTACCCCCTTCATGAGCCTCAAGGCAGAATTTGTGCAGAAGAGTAATGACAGGACATCCCACTTCCCCAGCCAAGTCCCTCTTGGTGACCCTGCTTCAGAAGGCCATGACTGAGAGCCGGGCAGTGAGCATGGCCTCACGCTGGGCAGCCAGGGCCAGCCCGCAGGCCCCTGGAGATGGAAGCCAGCTCTCCTGGGTGGTGGAAGATGCCAGCGAGCCCCTGGCAGGTGCAGGAGGTACAGGGAGGGTTGCTGGGCTGCTGTTTTCCGTGAAAGAGAAACACACAGGAGAAAGCCGAACAGCAAGTCCACAGAGAATCAGGCAGTGACAGTCAAGCTCTGCCTTCACCTCCACCTGATCTCCTGCTTCAGGAGCCCCGGGCCACCATGGACAGCTCAGAGCTGAAGGCCTGGCCAGCTCCGCCTTGGAATGTGGGTGGGAGATGTCCACAGGGCACCTCACCCAGCACTGGAAAAGCCATCGTGCCAGGGGAGAGGATCCAGTACCACCTCCCCTCCTTGAACATCTGGGGCTGAGACTCACCAGGTTGATCCAGAAAGTCCTGCTGCCATGGGCACCAATTACATACAGGAAGAGTAGGGCAGTGGTGGCTATGAAGCAGAACACGGACACGAACATGACCCAGCCCTGAACTAGGGGGATGGGTACGTGGGATGAAGCAACCAGGATCCACACCAGGCCTCCAAAGATCTGCAGAGGGAGGGGGAGAAAAGGGGTGAACATGAGAGCAGGAGAGCCTGGGCCCAGGATGGCCAGACCAGAGGTAATGCCATGGGACCAGGGGCACTTATAAATATTAACTCACAATCCTCACAACATCCCTGTGAGTATAGTACTGACCCATTTGTGAGATGGGGAAACTGAGGCACCTGTAAGTTAGAAAGTTGTCATCCCAGGAAAGGACTTACGCCATCCAGTTTATCATTAGAAGGGCTAATTCTGAGGTGATATCCTTTCCTGTATTTTTTGACATAAAAACATCCTTTCTTTTATAAAAGGGTAGTGAACAGCTGATTCTTTTGGTCTTTATTTGGTGAAACAAATTAGCCACATTATGTCATTGGCTATTAGAAAAAAAATTGACATCATATACTGAAATCCAGGGAGTTCTCAGACTACTGGATGCCAGATTGGGGTGGGGAGGGCCCAGGTCATCCTGGTCTCTGATGGCCTAGGGTGGGAATGAGAGAAGCAGTCCTCCTGCTTCAGTATCCAGAAGACACCCCACTTGGGGTCCCCAAGGTCAGGGAGCCCCATATTTTCAAAGAGGAATGCAGGGACAGATGTAGGGACCACAACCTCAGTGCCACAGTCCAGCTCCCCCTGTGGACAAGGCACAACCAAGCTGGGACTTTGGGTGCTTATTTTCCCTTCTCCTGTCCCTCCATCCCAGTGAGATCCCCTTAGCCTCATCCATCATCCCTGCCCAGAGAAGGAGTGGGCTGGGCCACGGTGGAGACATCTTTGCTGTCAGAGGGTGCAGGGTTTGGCATCAGGCTCCTGAGGGTCGGGGGCTGAGGACAGGCTGCCCTCCAGGCCCCGCGTCCCCTGTGGTGTGAATGCACGAGGTCCATTGACCCCGCCTCCCTGCCCCTGCTGCCCACTTGCTTGGTAAGAGCCAGCACTTCCTTACAGGGCTTCTTTGAGCATGTTGGCTGAGAAGTATGAGGGGCCAGTCACATCTGGGTAGAACAGTCAGTGTGCTGAAGGATCCAGAGTTACCCAACCAGGTTGGGCCTGATGTTTCAGATGTGGGCATCTCTGAGCAGAAAACTCTACAGATGCCTGAGAGCCAGTTTGACATACTTTGTAACTTATAATAAGTGGTGCAAAATAAAAAAAAAAAAAATCCTCACATTGCTGGAGAGTGAAATGTGTGTGTAGATTCAACCATAGTTTCCTGTAAGATCAGATCACCGAGCCTTTTCCATAAAGTACAATGACAAAAGGATGGGATTGTGCTGATGGCTGAGACAGACTTGGATTTAGAAGGCATGAAAGTGTGGCGTAGAGACAGCACCAGGCCTGCCCGTCTCGTGAGCAGAGGGCTGCTGGCACTTGAGGGGAAGGCACCTCTCCACTGATCTTCTGGAGGAGGCTGTAGTGTGTGGTTCAGCCTCTTGGGCCTTGGCTTCCTTATCTGCAAATGGCTCTTGGCAGCTGTCTCCCCATGTTGCTGGCTGGTGTGCACTGGCTGAAATCATGGGTGTGAGTGTAAAGCTTCCGGCCCTGTGTCCAGCACCACCCCACAATAGGGAGGACCGCTCACCCAGGATGCCAAGCAGCCCAGTGCAGACAGGCCCAGAGTCAACCAGTGACAGTGCAGGATGATTACTGCCCCATGTGGGCAAAGCAGCCCTGACTGGGGCATGGTCCCAGTTGAGTCCTGAAGAAGGAGGTGAACCTAGCTCTTGGGCCTGGCCAAAGGGTCAGGATGAGGCTTTCCAGGGGGAGGAAGGAGTACATGCCAAGCCCAGAGGATGCTAGAGCATCAGTGAGGGCTTGGGAAGGCCATGAGATGGCATAAGGTTGGGGGATAAAGAGTGGCAGGAGATGGTGTTCTAGGGAAGGTGACTTCCAGACAAGATTGATTGCTGGGCCACTATGAAGGCCTCTCAGGCCCAGCCCAATGGAAAGCTGAGATTTAGCATGAATCATGGGGCAAATCCTGTGCCTGCCTCACTCCACCTATGAAGTTTGCATAGAGCAAATAGAGCAAGCACGGCACCCACACCCAGGAGATAAGGCAACCCAGGCAGGGAGCAGTTCACTCCACCCTGGCCTCAGCACCCTACTGGCCAAATATTTGTCAAGAGCAAAAGGGTAGGTGAGAGTTCAGGTACTTCCATTCCTAAAGAAAACTCTAAGCCTCCAGCTCCCAGGGAGCATGCTGAGAGGCATCCATTTTGAAACATCAGTCACAGAAGTGGAGACATGGCCCCAGTTTCTGTTCCCATGGGCCAGAGTCCCACCACCCCTGATTGCATCCAGGTCACCATCCTCTGTAACAGATATGGTTCAGCTGGCCAGGGTGGTCTCAGACAGATGTCTCTGCTGAGTGGCCCAAGGGTCAGCTAGATTGAGTTCCCTTTCTGGGTCCCAGATCCCCCCAAGCTGTAAAATGGGGATGGAGCCTGGACTTACCTTTATGGTCCTCAGCCCTCATTCTATGCTGGCATCCCCTGAGGCACCACGAAAACCCTAGTGCCTTGGTCTCATACCCAGAAGAGAAGCAGAGTCACAGGACAATAAGCATACACCCCAGGCCCTTTGCCAAAGGCTTTGGAATGTGTTTCCATAACACAAACCACCCATGGATGATGTTCTGGGGACTCCTGTCAAACAAGAAATGGCTCCTGTCCCCAGTGTCCAGCAATACCCGGCTGGATGCCTCTTTAGTTCCTGACCAGTTGTGGGGCAAATTTTCCTCTTCTTAAGCTTCTATCCCTGTCTTGCCTTGAACGTGAAAGTCACTTATCCTTGGGTGTCCTCTAGATGTGGGGACATAGCCTCAGTGTCTGTGAATGGTGTGGAGCTGGTGATCTGAGGCCTCTACCCACCCTGGTGTTTCAGGACTGGAAATCACCCATCTTGCATTCAGTCTGGTTTTGGATGCTGAGCAGGGGTGAAGTTCTGTAGGAACTAAGGATATTGTTGAAAACTGGACAAAAAATCTCCAAAGATAAGAGTTTACATGAGTTATCTACCCTATCAAATGATTTTTGTGGAAAAAAAAACACACACCCTCAGTAAATAGTCTTAGGGAAAGCTCTCATGTGAAATCAGGAGAAGATACTGTCTTGTCTTTTCTGAATTAATTCACAGGAGACAGGTGAGGGTGGTTAGGGGTGTAGACTTCAGAATTACTGAGTTGGAATCAGCTCTGTCACTTTTTGCTGGGTGGCCTCTTGTCCCTGGTCGAGTTACTTCCTCTCTGGTCCCTATCTGAAAAATAGTGATAGCAGTACGTCCCACCCTATGGACCTGGGGTGAAAGGCTTTATACTGCAAGCTGCCTGGCACACGGTGAGTGGTCTAAATGCTTGCTGTCAAAACTGTTATGTGTTGGGGCGAAGCCGTACCTGTAACTGTGTGAAAATCTCAGTAGGTCATGATCTCAACATGCACAATTATCCCCTCCAAACTGTGCAGGAACCCAGAATTTTAAAATAACTTCAAAAGCATCAAAAAGAAAAACCTATGATCTCCTAGAAATCAAAAGTTGAGAAAAATGTGTCTGCCTCTGCGGAAGGAAACACAAGGACATGAAAATATGAGAAAGCCTTCCTTCAAACAAGGAGCCTTGGTTACAAAAGCGGGAAAAGGATTCCTTTGTCACATTCTTAAGATTGGTAGGGCGTCTTCATTGCTCGTGCAGGACCGAGAGCTCTGCATCCACAATTGTCCAGTGTTTTTGCTGCAGGACTTGGATCACTGAGGTCAGGGCACAGGAATTGCTCAAATTCTCTGGATATTTTTCTTGGGCTCCATTTTACTCTGTCAAAGTCGCCACAAGCAGTTACTCATCTAGTCATAAGGCAAGACGTGAACCGAAGAGGGTGTCCCGCACAGACCCATCTGCACACATACCTGGTCATATGGCCCCTTGGAACCCAGTCAGAATTCCCAAGCTCAGAGGGCGTGGAGTGTATCCTGAAGGCACATGTGAACAGGAGTTGTGCTTAAACCTTTTTATAAGAGCTGCTATGTATTAATTTTTGTTTGGTTTGGTTCAATTTTTTGGTCATACTCTTGGCATGTGGAAATACCCTGGGCCAGGGATCAAACCCATGTCACAGCAGTGACTATACTGGATCCTTAACTGTTAGGCCAGCAGGGAACTCCCTGAACTCTTGAGAAGTAAAGGAAACTGGCTGAAGAACACAGACTGTGTATCCAACCCTCAGTATTCTGGCCACTTTGCTCAAGTGGGCAAAAATCTCCCTAAGAGGGAGAAGAGAGATGGCTGTGTCAGTGAGACTCGTCTGGCTGCCAAGAGCTCCAAGCCTTGAGTGCTCTCCCAAGGCCACCAAAAACAGCAACTCCAACTCATGTTTCTGGAAATGTCTGTACCCACTGAACTAATTTGGGTGTTGGGGTCATTGCATTGCTGAGAGTGCATTTGTGCAGGTGATTGACCAGTGGGATAACTGTGTTTCAGGAGAAGTAGGAGTCTCAGATCTAAGTCTTGGTTGACTCAAAAAATTAATCATTCCATGAGGTAGAATAGAGGGCATTTTCCTGTGAGTATGTGTGTGAATGTGAGTGTGTGTGTGCAGAGGCCGGTTAAGGATGAGCTTCTGCAGAGAAGGGATTAGGTACAGGACAGGAGGACATGAGTACCAGGTGGCAGGAGAATGCAGGGAAGGAGATCAGAGGGGAAGGACCCAGTCCCCCAGACACTGAGGCCTCCCGAGACCCAAGAACAGGGCCCTGAGAGGGAGGCTGGGGACTCTTCCTGTTCTGAATAGCAGGGAGAGCAGGAAGCAGACACTGGGTCTTGGCTGAGCCCATCACCCTTGTGTGGCAGAATGGGCTTCCACCAGGTCAAAGGAAAGCCTTTCCTCTCTTGCTCACTTACTCATGCCATCATTCATTCATTCATTCACTCATGCCTTTAACAGACCCACTGAGAGGGACCCACGGCACTGAGGGTGGGTAGGTCCAGGGAGATAAACTCTAGTCAAAGACACACTAGTCAGTGGATCTCCTGTCCCCTCTCCTCCAGTCTTGCTGCCGAGCCCCACCCAAGCTCCACCAGGGGCAGAGTCAGGTCCTGGGGAGTGTACTGGGGCCGCAGTGAGGGTGGCCAGACATTTGCATGGGGTCCCCTCCTGTGACCCCATGGAGGTGTCTGGGGGGCAGGTCAGAGATTCTCTGTGTGGGGACCCCCTCTCCCTCTGTTCCTGAGAGTCTGACCTCTGAGGTGTCTCCTGCTCAAGCTCTGGGGGTGGTGCTGAGGCTTCCTGACTCAGTTTACCTACACCAGCTGCTCTGCCCTCCTGGCCCTTCACCTGCAGGCTCCTTCCTTCTGGGGACCCATCCTGACATCCCTCTCTCCACAGCACCGGCTTAGATCATGTCCCTTTAGCTAATCTCAGGGTGAGACCAGGACTCAGTGGACTTAAGTCTGTTTATGAAGAAGAGGATAAAGGTTTGGGATTCAAAGAGGTAAGGTGTGAGTTCATGTTGTAGTTGACATTAGAGGGTACGTGTGGACTAGGAAGTGGCCCCTGTCCACACCCGAGTCCCTCTCACTCAGGGACAGGGACGTCTTCCTAGTACCCATCCCGCCTCTCTCCATAGCACTGGCCAAGAGCATATCGGAGTACCTCTCCCCCTTCCTCCCTGCCCTTCTCCTCCTGGCCCCTCCCTCCCAGCCCGGCTGCATTCCAACAAGAACCTAGGTTGCTGGGTGGGATTTCAGGTCAGCTGAGACTGGCCCTTCTTCCCACTGCCCAAGCACATCAGTGTGAAATGGTTGATGCCAGGGCTTTTCTTTTAGTTCCTACATGTTTTATTTTTTAGGTCCTAGGGCCTTTGTGCCTTAAAATCATTCAACACAGGGGTTGTTTGGCCCTAGTGTGAGTAGAATGTTAGCCACGTGGTGGGAGAACTGGAACCTGGGCTAAGTGTGGCAGAGAATCAAGGCCGCCACATTATTCCAGGAAGTAGTTACACCACTAGAAGCTACCCGTTGAGAAACTACCAGTTGTCAAAACTTCTCAGCAGTATGCAGAAAGCAAATCAGAGCCCCATGAAGTAGAGAGTGCCAGGGCCTGCTCCATGCTCTGAGGAACAATCTGGAACTGAGGAGCTGGCCCACACCTCCCAAGGCATTAGTGCTTCAGGGACCAGTGGTGTCGCTCACCTGCTGTCCTTACATCCATCAGCATCTAAAGACACCTGCTGGGGCATCTTCTCAGTGCCTGCTCCTGGTCCAAAGCACCAAGTCCAGGGAACCATACTTGAGAACTAGGAGGAAGCCCAGCTGGGCTTGTGTCAGGGGTGGAAGCTGGGGCTCAGCACTGAATCTAGGAGGAGTTGTCCCCAGTTCCCATCCAGGTCCAGACTGGTGGGCCCCAGGTGGCCCAGTCCCTAACCCCAGCCCTGCTCTCAGGTAATGTGTCTGGAGTCCAGAGCAAAGCCAAGCCATTCCAAAGGCTGTGTAGAACCATCCTTGGCCAGCAGCACAACATGCTCCCCCACTCTCTGGCAGCCATTGTGGAGGATGTGGGTGCAAAGAGCCAGCCTTTGTCCCTGGCCTGATTGGAGTGTCAGCTGTGCCCTGCAGTGGCATCTAGGACCCTCCTACTCTCTCCTGAAAAGTGCTCGGATGGAGAGGAGGCCCCAGCTGCATAGAGACAGGGCTGACTTACGGAAAGCTTAAAAGTAGTCTTTCCAGCATGGCTTGGTCCTGATACCATGTGTGAGGGCCCCAGAGCTGAGCCGAATCATCACACTTAGCAGGGTCCAGAGAATGGCTCAGAGTCACTGCCTCCTGATCAAAGTAGGCTTCCCATTCTTGAAAAACTGGAAGAGTCACTTTTCAACTCCAAGGACCAACCCCCGAGAGACCTCTACCTATAATTCTTCCCCTTCCTTTAGAGAAGAGGAAAGAAGAAAACCCAGCAGTGCTCTTACCTCCTTCTAAACAGTTCCAGGGAAGGGCCCACAAGACAAAGGGCCAGGAGTCAGTGGGCACAGCCAGGGAAGCCACTGTCCCGCACTGGCCAGCGGGGCTGGCTGCCACTCTCCGATGTTTGCAGGAAAAGTCCCCAGCTAAGGCAGCAGGAAAATTTCCCCAGGAGCAGAGAGGGTGCTTACCCTGAACCCGGGAGGACTTCAGGGCACCTTGCCCAAGCCTTTCACAGGCACCAGTATCCTGTTCCCCTATTAAACATTGAGGGGGTAGGCTGGCATCTCAGTACCTACTCCAAACCTAGCTGAATTGATGGGGCCTGTCAGTACTTAGCAAATGCAGATTCTTGGGCCCACTTTGGACTTAGTGACCAAGAACCCTCCAGGATGTTTTTGACAATGAAGCCTCGGTGGGTGTGAGCTCCCCAGTGGCCTTGAGCTGTCCCTTCACTCTCTGTGGGGAGAAGAAGGAACCAGACCTTGCCTAAGGCTGCCGGGTGGGCAGCATGATCCCTCCTGCTGCAGACAAAAGTTCATGGTGGGTGTTTGGGAGAATGCAGGAACCTGGGAGATCTGCCGTCAGTGTAAGAAGTGCCACCCTGGAGATGGCATTAGCAGGCGAGCTGCCTTCTCTCTCTGAACCTCCATTTCCCCCCAGCTCTGAAAAATTAGGTTTCTGGGATTCCACACCTCTCATATCCTAGGAGTCCACCTGCTGCCTTGCAGTGTAGCCAGAATGTGGACCACTTATTGGAAAACTGCTTTGTCATCCTGCCCCCACCACACCCCCACAGAGTCTATTCCTGACTCTGCAGTGCTGCTGTTTCCCAGACAGGTGAAAGTCTAGGGCAGGTCTGGGGACTTTTCTGGTCACCCTAAAATAATACCAAGTCCCCAGTCACTTTGGGTCCCAGAAACAGTCTCATTTTAGAAACTACTATGTCCAGTTCTCTGTAAGAATTGAAACTGCCAGCTGATTCCAGATGGCTCCCCACCTCCACTCCTAACCCCAAAAGTATACACTGCAGGCTGTGCCCCTCACCAGTTGATGCTACGCCTCTGAGTCCCCCAGCTCCTGAGGAGCGCAGGCAGGGAGGGCAGCACCCACCCCTGGAGACGTGGGTAATGCTCCTAGCATACTCTTTCCAAAGAAATGTCTCTTTTCATGCCCAGCCATTCTGTCCACGGCCCTCCCTCTACCAGGCTGAGGAGAAGGGAGTTGGGTTAAAGATTATTCAATAACCTGTTTTCACAAGTTTTGAAAGGGAGGTGTCTCTACCAGCACTTTATGAAAGAAATTTCTTCTTGGGGCCCTGGCCATAGCTAAGGCAAAAAGCATCCTATGTTAATATCCTGTTTTCTGAACATATCCCAAGTGTCATGAAGCCCCTGGCTTAGAAGGAGGAGGAGGAAGGGGAACCAGAGCCTTGGCTCCAAAAGGAAAATTCCCTTGGGTGGGGGTGGGGGACAGGCCAGAAGCAAAGCCCTGGGGGAGTTGTTGGGGGAAGGGAGACATTGGACATTCTACATGTGACCCCACCACCTGGTTGCCATAGCAGCATAGCCTCTGTGGCTCTGGGGTGGCTCTGGGGTGGCTCTGGTGTGGCACATGGTTGGGCCACCCTTTATCTTTCTGTGGAGACCCTGCAGGCTTCAGATGTAGGGGTGAAGGGGCAAGCCACCATGGCCCACCTTGAGCCAGCACCCTTCCCTACTCCTGGGCAGTTTCCTTGTCTTGGGAGCTGAGTGGCGCTCCACCCTGTTGGCTTCGGAGGCTGAACATTTGACATCTGCACCTCTCAGGCTATTGGGAGGTCAGGCATGAAAATATGGACTGTGAGTAATCAACAACTCGCTGGACCACAGATTTTAAAAATAACCAAGCCTTTCACACCCATTGGACAAGCAGAACATTACAGAGTCTGACTCTACCAAGTGTGGCAAGATGAGGAACAATGGGGACTTTCATATGCTGCTGGTGGGGTCAGGGAGGTTTAGCTTGAAGTTTATACAATATGGGGATCTGCTCTATGCAAGAATGCAAAATGTGGTAGCGTATTGGACTGGCCCTGAATAAGCAGGGGTCCTGAATTTAATTAAGCTTCATCAGCTTCCCAGTAACTCCACTCCTGACTTTGTAAGATAGAATAACCTTTTTGGACATCAGTGTGTAACATCTGAGAAAAGGAAGATGTCTATCCCCCGTGACCCAGCAAGTCAAATCTCTGTGTGTACCCACAAGAAATTCCCATGATATAGGTAAAGAGGCAAATAAAGAGGGTTGTCAATGCTGTCTGCAATATCAAAATGCAACAAACTGGCAATTACCCAATCTCCATCAATAGAAAATTGAATAAAGAGTGTAAAAGCCTCAGAACAAGGTTGCATGAAAAGCATGTTGCAGAAGGATGTATACAGGTGATACAACTTCTGAAAAGTGAGAAAATATAAAAAACCATGCCATATGTAGTCATGGTTAAGTGTGCAGTAACGATCTAACCTTGGACATTCCTTTAGCCCAGCGGTGATCCTGAGGCTGGAGGGAGTAAGATAATAGCAGTATTGTCTTATACTTGATAATACTTAGCAGTATTATCTTATAGAGTAAGATAATAGCAGAATATCCAGGGGGCTTAAATTTCATCTGAAAAGCTCTATTAACGCTGAAAGTAAATAAGGTAAAATATTAATTTGACAAAGATAATTACATAGGTGCCTTTTAAAGTATTATATGTACTTTTCTGTCCTATTTGAAATCGTTCTTAATTTTTAAAAAATTGAAGTGAAATTGGCACAACAGAAAGCTAACCATTTTAAATTGTCAGTTCAGGAGTTCCCATCATGACTCAGTGGGAAGGAATCTGACTAGTATCCATGAGGATGCAGGTTCTATCCCTGGCCTCGCTCAGGGGGTTAAGAATCTGGTGTTGCCATGAGCTGTGGTGGGGGTCGCAGACATGGTTATGATCTAGCATTGCTGTGGCTGTGGTGTAGGCCAGCGACTGCAACTCCGATTAGACCCCTAGCCTGGGAACCTCCATGTGCCACAGGTACGACCCTAAAAAAGACAAAAACAAAACCTGTCCACTTCAATGGCATTTAATACATTCATGATGTCGTGCAACCACCACCTCTACGACCAACACATTTTTCTTACCCCAAAAAGAAACCACATACCCATTAAGCTGCTCCCCATTTCCCTTTCCTATCAGTCCCTGTCAAACCACCAGTTTGTGTTCTATCTCTATAGATTTACCTAATCTGGACATTTCATTTAAATGGAATCATACGCTGTGTGACCTTTTGTTTCTGGTTTCTTGTTTTCAGGTTTATCAGCCTTGTGGAATGTATTGGTGCTTCATTCCTTTCTACAGCTGAGTAGTATTCCATTGCATGGACTATCACAATTTGTTTATCCAATCACCTGCAGATGGGACATTTGGGCTGATTCCACCTGTTGCTTATTCTGAATCGTGCTGCATATTTTTGTTCCATTCAGGTCAAGGCCAGAGGAGGAGGGTGCACAAGACTTGCATGAACCCTGTTAACTCTCTCATGATTCTTGTTATAATGCTCCGGCTACAATGGCGGAGTAAATAACTCATTAGGGTGATTTAGTTATTAGGAAGTCCTTTTGTTTAAAAATCTCTCTGCTCCATCTCACCTCACCTTTAGCCCTCATCACTTAAAGTCACCAAATTCTGCATTTATAAATACAATAACCTCAAAAGAAGCCACTTACTACTTAGAATACCTGTTCATTTTCAGGCTAAGGGTTGAATAGATGTGCAGAGATGAGCCATTTGGGGAAGGAATGTACCAGTGGATGCAAGCCCCTTCCACTCTGGACCTAGGTAGCCCTATCTGTAAATGGCACAGCTGAGGTGTTCACCTCCTGGATTCTGGCTAATTCCAGGATTTGAAGTCACTCTGGATACATCCAGCTTTGGCTCAAGTTCAGTGGTATGGTGCCACCAGGCAACCTTGATCCCCTCAACCCTTTCACCCATCCCTCAATGGGTGATAGAACTCCCTTTGCTGTTCACACCCTCCCTTGCCAATCAGGAGAGAAGAAGCTGGGGTCCCATTTTCCAACAGTTGGGTTTGCACATTTTCTTTTGCAACCGACTCTCCAAGGCAGCCATTCCGCTGTGCGCCTGCAGGGAAAGGAGTCTCTGGCTCAGGGCACCGCACCCACGGAAGAAACACATCTGCCCCGTCTCAGCGGAGGGCCTAGGGCCCCGCGAAGTTGAGGCGGAGGCGGCCTGAGGCCTCTGACAGGGAGCGCTTTCTGCAGCCTGCGAGGGGGGTCTGTGAGGCTCCGGTGTAAGGAGGGACCAACTGCAGGCGCAGCGGTCTCTGGGCTCACCGCCCAAGGTCAGCCAGGGAAGGTGAGGGCTCGCCCAGGTCCGGCTCCCTTCCCCCGCCCCTCAGGCAGGGCGGCAGCATGACCGTGGCCTCTTGTGTTATTTCCAGATCAAAGTTGTTGCAAGTTTGTTGACTCGCCAGAAACGTTCAAGAGAAAGAGAGCGAATAATCCGGATTCAGCTCCTCCTATGACCCCAACTCTATCTCCACACCTCGCTTGGTAATCCTCAGGTTTCTTTTGCTGACTTTTAAAATTAAAAAAAAAAAAAAAAATCCTAACCGTGGAGGGAGCTGGACCCCTCCACGGGAACGTCGCTCTCCTATAAGGGGAAACGTCCCGAGCACAGCTTTGGAACCGGCTCACAGTGGACCGCGGCGGGTTTCCGACATCTAATCCTTGTTGTGAATTTGGTTTTTCACCTAAGCCCTGGAGACTATTTCCCCATTGTCGCTGGCTGGAAGAGGCTAAAGTACTGCGGGGTGGGCCCGGGGAAGACACCTTCCTTGCCTGAGCCCCTCTACCCGATGCTCCGGGGACCGGAGACCGCGCGGCTGGCAGATGGGCCAGCGCGCTGTGCGGAGCCCGGGTGAGAGCGAGCGGCTCGGACCGTCTCATCCCGCCCTCCCCGGTTGGGCGCGGGGCCCGCCAGCCACTCACAAACTCGAAGATGAAGAGCAGGTCCGGGAAGGTGATGAAGACCGCGAAACCGCTAGGCAGGCTGCTGCCGCCCGACACGGCTGAGGGGGCCATGCTCGCGGGCTGGGCGTCGGCCTCGCAACGGGACGCGCGCGGCTCTGGCTCTGCGCTGACCGCTCGCTTGCTCGGCGGAGCCCAGTGGCCAGGGAGCCACCGCGCGCGGGTTAAGAGCAGCAGCGCCTGGGACGAAGAGGGAGGAGCCCTGGCCGCCGCCACGGGGCTGCAGCCATCCGAGAACGTGGGGCGCGCCCCAGGGGACCTGCCCAGCGCCATGGACACAACTCTGAATCACACCAAGGTTGGGGCGGGAGTTTGACTCCAGAGTCCCAGGTCTGAGCACCACCGCCACCGGAGGAGGACAAAGCCGCTTAGATGAGGCCCTTTGCAGGTGATCACTCTTTGCAGGTGATCACCACTTCTTAAGAATGATCTCCAACAGCAACTAGGCCCCCAAACCCACTCCGTGGCATCGCTCAGGTCACCATTGCTTCAACTGTTCTTAAATTGTGGCTTTTTCGTCTTTCTTCTGGCTCACAGTGGGACGAGTTCCCCGCCCTGCAGGGGCAGTCTGGGACCACTCTGGCCGCCCAACACTTGTCCCTGCGCCCCAGAGAGCCCAGCGCCTGAAGGCCACACCCTGGGTCTCCACCACTCCTCCTGGAGCTGCCCGGTGGTGGCTTAATGGCAGCCACAGCTGTCTTGAACCTTGAAGGTCTGAGGAGAGCCAGCATTGCTGAAGGCTTATGGAGTGCCCAGCGCCACCAAAAGGCTCTTTGCCCACACGATCTCATTTAATCCCACAGAGCCTTTCTGGTAAGTTTTACTCAGACATACAGGTTTAGAGTGAGGAAGGAACACACCCAGGCCACCTGGAGGGGAGCCGGGCCCTTTGACTCTAGAAGGCAGACTGTCTCCACTGCCTCCGTGCCTCCTGCCTAAAATCCACACACTTGAAACCTAGAGGTAGGGGGTGGTTGCTCACCAGAGAGCTGTGCCCTGGTGGGCCAAGGGGGCACCTGTGCCCTGCTGCCTCCAGGGACAGTGAGCCACTGCTTGTGACCTTTTTTGCTTGTTCCCAACCTCTTCTAGGTTCCCATTTCCTGGGTTGGGGAGACTTGGCCCTTCACCACTGCCTGAGAAAGCCATCCCCAAGCATTGTCAGGATGATGCAGGGACGGGGACACAGAGGGCGGGTATTTGAGTGGGGAAGACAGAGTCCCTGCTCCCTAGGTGAGTTCCATCCAAAAGGGACATCGCACTCAGAGTCAGTGGACACCTGGGCTAGGCCTGCACTGGGTACTCCTCCCCAACCCTAGAGGCCAAACCGTAGAAGCCAGTCCTTCTACATCCAGGTTGGTGTGGGGACAGGCTCCCATTTCTGAGCAGCTCTTGGGTGCACTGAAGAGGTAACAGTACACATGATAGGGGCCCCTGCCCTCAGTCCCCCCATCAGTACCATTTCATAAAGTGCCAGGCCTCAGGGATAGCACAGGAGCAGAGCAGACTTGATCCCTGCCTTTTTGGATTTTTTTTGTTGAAGTATGGTTGATATGCAATGTTATATAAGTTACAGGTGTACAATATAGAGATTTGCAGTTTTAAAGTTTATACTCCATTTATAGCGATTATATTTTGTTTTGTTTTTTGTTTATATTTATTTTCTTTTAATTACTCAAATGAATTTATCACATCTGTAGTTGTGTAATGATCATAACAATCCAATTTCACAGGATTTCCATCCCACAACCCCAGCACATCCCCCCACCCCCTAAACTGTCTCCTCCGGAGACCATAAGTTTTTCAATGTTGTTCTGCAAAGGTGTTCAGTCTGTCCTTTTTTCAGATTCCGCATGTCAGTGAAAGCATTTGATGTTGGTGTTTCATTGTATGACTGACTTCACTTAGCATGATAATTTCTAGGTCCATCCATGTTGTTAAAAATGCCGGTATTTCATTCCTTTTAATGGCTGGGTAATATTCCATTGTGTATAAGTACCACATCTTCTTGATCCACTCCTCTGTCGATGGACATTTAGGTTGTTTCCATGTCTTGGCTATTGCAAACAGTACTGCAATGAACATCAGAGTACATGTGTTTTTGTGAGTCGTGGTTTTCTCTGGATAGATGCCCAGGAGTGGGATTGCTGGATCAAATGGTAGTTCTATTTTTCGTTTTTTGAGAAATTTCCATATTGTTTTCCACAGTGGTTGCACCAATTTACAATCCCACCAATGGTGTAATAGGGTTCCTTTTTCTCCACACCCTCTCCAGCACTTATTGTTTGTAGACTTTTTGATGGTGGCCATTCTGGCTGGTGTAAGGTGGTACCTCAGAGTGGTTTTGATTTGCATTTCTCTAAGAATGAGTGATGTTGAACATCTTTTCATGTGTTTCTTGGCCATCTGTATGTCTTCTTTGGAGAACTGTCTGTTTAGATCTTCTGCCCATTTTTTGATAGGCTTGTTTGTTTTTTTGGTATGGAGCTGAAGAAGGTGTTTATAAATTTTGGAGATGAATCCCTTGTCAGTCGATTCACTTGCAAAGATTTTCTCCCATTCTGTGGGTTGTCTTTTTGTGTCGTTTAGGGTTTCCTTTGCTGTGCAGAAACTTTGAAGTTTGAGTAGGTCCCACTTGTTTATTTTTGTTTTTGTTGTCATTACTCTAAGAGGTGGATCAGAGAAGATGTTGCTGTCATTTATGCCAGCGAGGGTTTGGCCTATGTTTTCCTCTAAGAGTTTGATAGTGTCTGGTCTTATATCTAGGTCTTAAATCCATTTGGAGTTGATTTTTGTGTATGGTGTTAGGGAGTGTTCTAATTTCATTCTTTTCCATGTGGCTGTCCAGTTTTCCCAGCACCACTTATTGAACAAGTTGTCCTTTCTCCATTGTGTATTCTTGCCTCCTTTGTCATAGGTGAGTTGGCTGTAGGTGCATGGGTGGAATTCTGGGCTTTCTATCCTGTTCCACTGACCTATATTTCTGTCTTTGTGCCAGTACCATGCTGTTTTGATGACCGTTGCTTTGTAGTATAGTCTGAAGTCTGGGAGCCTGATTCCTCCAGCTCCATTTTTCTTTTTCAGGATGTCTGTGGCTATTCTGGGTGTTTTGTGCTTCCAAACAGACTTTAAAATATTTTGTTCGAGTTCTGTGAAAAATGTCCTTGGTAATTTGATAGGGGTTACATTGAATCTGTAGATTGCTTTGGGTAGTATAGTCATTTTGATAATATTGACTCTTCCAATCCACGAGCATGGTATATCTTTCCAACTATTTGTGACATCTTTGATTTCTTTCATCAGTGTCTTATAGTTTTCAGAGTACAGGTCTTTTGTCTCTTTAGGTAGGTTTATTCCTAGGTATTTTATTCTTTTGGGTGTGATGGTAAACGGGATTGCTTCCTTAATTTCTCTTTCTGATCTTTCCTTGTTAGTGTGTAGAAATGCCATTGATTTCTATGTATTGATTTTGTATCCTGCGACTTTGCTAAATTCATGGATGAGCTCTAACAGTTTTCTGGTAGAGTCTTTAGGATTCTCTAGGTATAGTATGTCATCTGCAAATAGTGATAGTTTTACTTCTTCCTTTCTAATTTGGATTCCTTTTATTTCTTTTACTTCTCTGATTGCTGTGGCTAGGACTTCCAAAACTATGTTGAAGAGTAGTGGCGAGAGCTGACATCCTTATCTTGTTCCTGATCTCAGCAGGAATTCTTTCAGCTTTTCACCATTGAGAATGATGTTCTCTGTGGGTTTGTCATTATGGTCTTTATTATGTTGAGGTAGGTTCCTGTTATGCCCACTTTCTGAGGGTTTTTATCAGAAATCAGTGTTGGATTTTGTCAAAGGCTTTTTCTGCATCTATTGAGAGGATCATTTGGTTTTTATTCTTCAGTTTGTTAATGTGGTGTGTCACACTGATGGATTTGCGGATATTGAAAAATCCTTGCATCCCTGGGATAAATCCCACTTGATCATGATGTACAATCCTTTTAATGTATTGTTGGGCTCGGTTTGCTAGTATTTTGTTGAGGATTTTTGCATCAATGTTCATCAGTGAAATTGGCCTGTAGTTTTCTTTTTTTGTGGTATCTTTGTGTGGTTTTGGTATCAGGGCAATGGTGGCCTCATAGAACGTGTTTGGGAGTATCCCTTCCTCTGCAATTTCTTGAAATAGTTTCAGAAGGATAGGTGTTAGCTCTTCTCTAAATGTTTGATAGCATTCGCCTGTGAAGCCATCTGGTCCTGGACTTTTGTTTGTTGGAAGTTTTTTTTTTTTTTTAATTTTATTATTATAATTATTTTGTCTTTTTGCTATTTCTTTGGGCCGCTCCCGCGGCATATGGAGGTTCCCAGGCTAGGAGTCAAATCGGAGCTGTGGCCACCGGCCTACGCCAGAGCCACAGCAACGCAGGATCCGAGCTGCGTCTGCAACCTACACCACAGCTCACAGCAACGCCGGATCCTTAACCCACTGAGCAAGGGCAGGGACCGAACCCGCAACCTCATGGTTCCTAGTCGGATTCGTGAACCACTGCGCCACGACGGGAACTCCTGTTGGAAGTTTTTTAATCACAGTTTCAATTTCAGTTCTTGTGATTGGTCCATTCATCTTTTCTATTTCTTCTTGATTTAGTCTTGGAAGATTGTACTTTTCTAAGAATTTGTCCATTTCTTGGAGTTCCCGTGTGGCACAGTGGTTAACGAATCTGACTAGGAACCGTGAGGTTGTGGGTTCAATCCCTGGCCTTGCTCAGTGGGTTGAGGACCTGGCGTTGCCGTGAGCTGTGGTGAAGGTTGCAGATGAGGCTCGGATCCTATGTTGCTGTGGCTCTGGCATAGGCCGGTGGCTACAGCTCCGATTAGACTCCTAGCCTGGAAACCTCCATGTGCCGTGGGAGTGGCCCTAGAAAAAGCAAAAAGATAAAAAAAAAAAAAAAGAATATCTATTTCTTCTAGGTTTTCTGTTTTATTGGCGTATAGTTGCATATAGTAAGTAGTCTCATGATTCTTTGTAATTCTGTGATGTTCATTGTTACTTCTCCTTTTTCATTTCTAATTTTATTGATCTGAGTCCTCTTTTTTGCTTGTTAAATTTGGCTAAGGATTTATCAATTTCGTTGATCTTTTCAAAGAACCAGCTTTTCATTTCATTTATCTTTTCTATGGTTTTCTTCATTTCTATTTCATTGATTTCTGCTCTGATTTTTATGATTTCTTTCCTTCTGCTAACTTTAGGTCTTGTCTGTTCTTCTCTCTCAAGCTGCTTTATATGTAAAGTTAGCTTGTTTTTTTGAGCTTTTCCTTGTTTCCTGAGGTGGGCTTGTAGTGCTATAAACTTTCCTCTTAGAACAGCTTTTGCTGCCTGCCATAGGTTTTGGAGTGTCATATCTTCATAGTCATTTGCTTGTAGATATTTTTAAATTTCCTCTTTGATTTCTTCAGTGATCCATTGGTTGTTTAGTAGCATGTTGTTTCATCTCCACGTGTTTGTGTTTTTTGCAGTTTTTTTCTTGTTGTTGATTTCCAGTCTTATAGTGTTGTGGTGGGAAGAGATGCTTGATATGATTTCTATTTTCTTAAAGTTACCAAGGTTGGATTTGTAGCTGAGGATGTGACCAATCTTAGAGAATGTTCCATGTGCACTTGAGAAGAATGTGTATTCTGTTGCTTTTGGATGGAATGTCCTATAAATATCCATTAAGTCCATCTGGTCTAATGCTTCATTCAGGGCCTGTGTTTCCTTATTGATTTTCTGTCTGGATATCTGTCCATTGCTGTAAGTGGGGTGTTAAAGTACCCCACTATGATTGTGTTATTGTTGTTTTTTGTCCTTTTAAAGTTGTTAGCATTTGCCTCATATATTGTGGTGAACCTGTGTTGGGTGCATAGATATTTAAAATTGTTACATCTTCTTCTTAGATTGATCCTTTGATCATTATGTAATGACCTTCTTTGTCCCTTAAAATATTATTCATTTTAAAGTCCATTTTGTCTGATATGAGTATTGCTACTCCAGCTTTCTTTTGATCCCCGTTTGCATGAAATATTTTCTTCCATCCTCTGACTTTCAGTTTGTGTGAGTCCCTAGAAGTGAAGTGGGTCTCTTGAAGACAGCATATGTATGGGTCTAGTTTTTGTATCCATTCAGCCAGTCTATGTCTTTTGGTTGGGGCGTGTGGTCCATTAACATTTAAGGTAATTATTGATATGTATGTTCTTATTGCCATTTTATTAATTGCTTTGAATTTGTTTTTGTTGCTCTTTTTTCTTCCCTTCCTCTCTTTTCTCCTCTCAACAACAACTTAAAACAATCTCATATACATATAGACTCATATCAAAACTTCAGAATACCTGCAAACCAAAAATCTACAATTGATACACAAATAAAGAAAAATCAACACAAATACAACACTAAAGATAGTCATCAAGCCAGAAGAGGAGAGAACAAGAGAAGAAGGAAAGAAAAAAGAGCAACACTAAAGTTTCAAGGTAATAAAAATATAAAAAAAAAGTAAAAGGAGCAACAAAAACAAATCCAAAGCAATTAATAAAATGACAATAAGAACATACATATCAATAATTACTTTAAATGTTAATGGACTATAGCTATTATAAAATATTACATTCCCTATGATGCATAGTATATCCTTGTAACTTATTTTATACCTCATAGTTTGTACCTTCTGATCCCTTACCCTTATATTGCCCCTACCCCTTCCCTTTCCCCACTGATGACTGCTAGTTTATTCTCTATATCTGTGAGTCTGCTTCTTTATTTTGTTATATTCATGTTTGTTGTATTTTTTTAGGTTCTACCTGTAAGTGAGATCATACAATATTTGTCATTCTCTGACTTACTTCACTTAGCATAATGCTCTCCCAAGTCCATCCATGTTGCTGCAAGTGGCAGAATTTCATTCTTTTTTATGGCTGAGTAGTATTCTATTGTATGTATATGTATACTACATTTTCTTTATCTGTTTCTCTATTGATGGACATTCACATTGCTCCATATCTTGGCAATTGTAAATAATGCTACTATTGACATTCAGTTGCATGTATCTTTTCAAAGTAGTGGGTTTTTTTGTTTTTTTTGTTTTTTGTTTTTTCAGAATATGTACCCTGGAGTGGACTTGCTGGGTCATATAGTAGTTCTATTTTTAGCCTCCATACTATTTTCCAAAGTGGCTGTAACAATTTACATTCCCACAAACAGTGTGCAGGGGTTCCCGTTTTTCCACATCTTCATCAGTGTGGATTGGAAGAATTAATATTGTTAAAATGACCATACTACCCAAGGCAATCTGCAGATTCAGTGCAATCCCTATCAAAATACCAATGGCATTATTCACGGAACTATAACAAATAATTTTAAAATTTGTATGGAAACACAAAATACCCTAAATAGCCTAAACAATCTGGAGAAAGAAAAATATAGCTAGAGGAATTATGCTCCTTGACCTCAGACTATATTACAAACCTATAGTAATCAAAAAAGTATGGTACTGGCACAAAAACTGACACACAGATCAATGGAACAGAATAGAGAGCCCAGAAATATACCCATGCACCTCTGGTCAATTAATCTACAATGACAGCCTCTTTAATAAGTGCTGCTGGGAAAAGTGGACAGTGACACATAAAAGAATGAGATTAGAAATTCTCTAACACCATGTACAGAAGTAAACTCGAAATGGATTAAAGACCTAAATGTAAAACTGGAAACAGTAAAACTTCTAGAGGAAAAGAGACAGAACTTTCTTTGACATAAATCATAGCAATATTTTTTGGACCCATCTCCTAATGCAGAGGAAATAAAAGCAAAAAATGGATAAATGGGACCAATTAAACTTAAAAGCTTTTGTATAGCAAAGGCAACCATTGACAAAACAAAAGACAACTTACTGAATGGGAAAAATATTTGCAAATGATATGACTAACAAAGGGTTAATATCCAAAATATATAAATAACTGAAACAACCCAACATGAAAAAAAAGCAAAAAACCTCAAACAACCTGTTTTAAAAATGGGCAGAAATGAATAGACATATTTCCAGTGAGGAAATGCAGATGGCCAACAGGCAAATGAAAAGATGCTTAATATCACAAATCATCAGGGACGTACAAGTCAGAACCGCAATGAGATATTACCTCATACCTTTTGGAATGGCTATCATCAAAAATAAACAAATAGCAAATGTTGTCAAGGATGCGGATTCCACCCTTTGTGACACTAACCCTAAGGCACAGAAGAGAGAGTTAGATAAAACATTGTATAATGAATGGGTAAAGGGTTTGTTGCTGGAATGAGGGTGCAGAAAGCCCCAAGGGCACCCACCAGCCCAGCCTGGCTCAGTCCAGGGAGCTGGTGGGAGGACGTGACCCATGAGTGAGTGAGCAGTGCTTCACTAGAGGCAGGAGGCAGCCTTCCCTCCACAGGAGCATGGTCCTGGAGGAAGGTCAGGCACTGCTGCCCACACTGCAGGGCTGCAGCATCAGTAAGGAAATCCTCATGAGGACTCAGAGCCACTCCACTGGGGGAGGAGGGAGAACAGCCACAGGCATCCAGGACAGAAGGAAACAGGCACAGACAGTGGGTCCTGGGGCCAGAAGACAGACAGATGCTGACAGGGGAGTCTGAGGAGAGCCTGTGCAGGAAGAGGGAGGCGGGGTGTGCCTGGAAGGGTCCTGGAGGCTGGAAAGGCTTTGATCGCTCTGGGGAGCAGGGTGGCTCCTGGGGCAGAGCTGGAAGGCCCAGGCCTGTCTGGGCTAAGGAGGAAACGGGCAAATTTTAGAACATAAAGCATAGCTTCAGCTCAATCATCCTCCCCTGTTCAGCCCTGAGAACAATCCGACCCAGTCTCTCTGCCCCAGCGAGGGTCGGGATCCCGCACCTGCGCAGGAGCGCTTTCCACCTGCCCAGTGAGTTGTACCTGGAATTGGCCCAAGTTGTCCAAAACATCAAGAAGCATCAGATGCACAGAGAGGGCAGGGCCAGTGGCTCCCCTGGATGCAGCCTCGCCCTCTCGGCAGGTTGGGGCTGCCAGGCTTCTCCTTGTTAGGCATTTCCCTTGCAGGTTTCACGTACCACACCTCTCAAATAGTATCTGCCATGCAGCGTGCTTCTTAGCCTCTGAAGAATTGTTGAGAAACGGTCAGAATTTAGCAGGTGCATCCTGGGACAGCCTTGGCCCCCAGGGCTTTTGCTCTCAAACTCACAATTCTGCCTGAAGCTTCCTCCGGAGGCCTCCCCACCCATGGGAACTGACCCCCTTGTGACTGACCCCCTCGTGGGTTCCTGGTCATTCACGAGCGGGCCTCAGTGTCTCCAGGCATTGAGACAGTGAGAGAAACCTTTACCCTCCACCCACAGTGCCAGAGGGCCCTCTTTCTGTCTATTCGTAGCATTGCTGCTTTCTTTTGGAAAAAACACACTTCCACTTAGAAAGCATGGAAGGGAAGATTGTATTCATGACCCCTGATTCTTCCCAATCAGGGCCACAGTTTTCATCTCTGCACATTACCTTTTAGGACTCATGAAGGGGCAGACTTGTCACCTCTCTGACATTCTGTTTGCACTTGGCGACCTGTTCATTCTTGTAGCCTCAGAGGCACCCTCCCAGTGCTGTGCCCACGCTGCCTGAGCCCAGGAAACCAGGCTGGAGAGGGAGGTGCACGTGGGAGCCCGGGTGCTGGAGGGGAGGCCATTGTCCCTGCAAGCATTCCAGGTGGTCTGTGAGTCAGAGCAGCCAGGCCCTTGAGGGGAGGGAGGGGACCTGCCGCCACTTCACCTGGGTGACAGAAGAGGAGGCTCCAGAGAGCTGCACCCAGAGGGGTCAGGACAGCCCGGCCACACAGGGTGGATGGCACACAGGGTGGATGGGGAGGAGGTCTGACCCTCACCTGACCAGCCTGGCTGTCTTGGGCAGCTGTCCTGACCGTGCAGAGCTGCCGTGGCATCACGGGAGGTGATTCAGACCATCCCCTCTGCATCCCCTCCCAGACCCCAAAACCTTCCAGCCTCATAGCCCAAACCCACCACCTCCCAGACCAAGACCTCCCAGGCCCCAGCATTTTCCAGACCCTCAGTTCCCAGACCCCATCACCTCTCAGATCCATCATCTCAGAACCTAAACCCCTTAAACATCAGGGGACCAGAATTCTGGCATTATCCAGTTCTCTGAGACAGGACCTCCCATCCCCTCCTCCCCCCACCTCTGAGCAGTTGATGGGAGGGAGCGACTCTGGGAAAGGACACGCCATTCTCCAGAAGGCCTGTGACCATATTCACTCAGCATAGGACCAGGCACCCAGACACATGGGGGCTGTGTGCCTACCATGGGGTGTGGTGTCAGTGCTGGAAAAGGGACAGTAGACATTCAAGTGCTGACACAGGGAGAGGACCAGGAGAGCATCATTTGAAGATAAAAAGAGGAAGTTGCAGGCCAATTCACGGAGCATAATCTGTGATTTTTTTTTTTTTGGTTTTTGTTGTTTGTTTTTTTTAAGAAATTATCAATTTAGAGGAGTTCCCATTGTGGCTCAGCAGGTTAAGAACTTGACTAGGATCCATGAGGATGTGGGTTTGATCCCTGGCTTTGCACAGTGGGTTAAGGATCCACCATTGCTACAAGCTGCAACAAAGGTTGCAGATGTGGCTCAGATCCCATTTGGCTGTGGCTGTGGTATAGGCCAGGACCTGCAGCTCCAATTCGACCCCTAGCCTGGGAACTTCCATATGATACAGATACAGCCCTAAAAAGGAATTTATATACATACAAATTTGTTAACATATAGATAAGCAAGTCTCTAGTAGGACAGAAGCCACACTTTTCCCAGTGGATCTCTCTGGGGACAGGATTGGTGGTTAAGGGACAGTTGAGGCTGAGAGGAGGAAGGAGATGTCACTTTTTCTTGAAATCGTGGACATAGACATGGAACTGGTGATTGGAAACCCCATTTAGGAAAGCACAGCTTGGCTCCAGCCTGCTGACCTGTGGGGTCTCTTCCTTCTGCCAGGCCAGGAACTCCTGCCTGCTGCCCAGCCAGTTAGCTGGGGTAGGAGACCTTGGACCTCAGAGCTCCCCATTTCTGGAAACATCATTTTCCTTCTCTGTCCCCCCGCATATGTTCCAACAGGCAGGCTAGAGGGGTGGCTGGACAGAGATGGGTGCACCAATGAGGCCAGGGACAAGGACCCTGGCTGATGCACACCCACTGCTCTCTGCTGGTTGCCACAGGCCTCTTGCCCTGGGTCTCCTTCCTGCAGGAAGGGCCTGAGCACTCAGGGACCTCTTGTTCTGAACCATGGCCTCTGGCCATCTCTTCTGCATATTGTCTTCCGCAAAGATAGGCACATAGTGGGTCACTGCACCTCTAATTGTCATGCCACTGTCCTCCCTCTGGTCCCACATTGGCTACACAACAGACATTTAACCAGAGACCCTGGAGAGCCTTTGGTTATAGAGTGGCTTTGGGATGTGGGTTAAAAAATCTCCTTCTGCTATGTCCTTGCTGTACAATTTCAGACTAGTTACCTGGTTTCTGGGCCTTGGTTTGGTTGTCTATAAAATAGCCAGAGTAATCCCTTTCTCACAGGGAGATTTGTGAATTAAATGAGATAATGGGTGTTGAGTGTCCTTTGTTGTGCCTGCCATGAGGTAAACTTCAAGACAGTATCCCTGTATCCTGAGGATGTGGGTTTGATCCCTGGCCTCACTCAGTGGGTTAAGGATCTGGCCTTGTTGTGAGCTTAGTGTAGGTCGCAGATGTGGCTTGAATCTGGCATTGCTGTGGCTGTGGTATAGTCCAGTAGCTGCAACTCTGATTCAACCCCTAGCCTGGGAACTTCCATATGCTGCAAGTATGGCCCTAAAAAAGACAAAGACGTGGAAGCTGGTGTGACTAGAGACTCACATCCTGGGAATTCATTAACAAAGGAATGCTCAGATTTCATCGCTGACCCGTGTGTGCCCTTTCACACACCTTCATTCTCAGAGGATGAGTGTTCTCCTCTTAAAGACTCAGATTCCATTAGAGGACATTCTGGCTTTTACTCTCCTGCCTGTGTCCCTGCCTCCTTTCCTGGAGGCCACCTCCCCAGCCTGAGGCTGTTTCTGTCCCTTCCTCTTTCAGCAAATGGGAGTTTCTCTTCTGGTCCCTCAGGAGCCCCTCCCCGCCCCATGAATTCCCATAACTCAGCAGGTGCAAGGTCCTGGGAGCCTGTCCGCAGTTAGCCTCTGGAACTAAAGCAAAGGGTGGTCTGTGGGTGTCACCACTGCCTCATGTGAGCTCTTGGAAGGGGTCCTCCTGGCCTTGCAATGCCGGGGAAGGAAACAGGTTCACAAAGGTCCCAGAATTCCCATCAGCAAATAAAACCCCCCAGCCCAGGAGAAACCTGGCCTTGGTGGACTCATTCCTCTGTGATTCACCCCCATCGTGCCCACTGTGCCATCGGCTGGCACCATGTCGTGACATGAACCAGGCACCACCTGGGGCACAGTGGGTGCATCCTCCCCTGCCTCCCCAGGCCTCAGCCACCGGCCAGCCTGCTGGGGATATTCCACCCTAGGGTGGCTTCCCGGATGGGGTCACAGGGGGGTTGATGCTGTCCAGCTCATAAGTAGGGGACAGAAGCAGAATTGCCCTTGGCAGCCCCTTGGGTCAGGCCTGGTCACTGGGGTCCTAGAAGCTGCCTCAGCCCAGAAGGCTGCATTTTGCCTGTGTGAAAACCTCTGGCCTCAGTTCCAGCTCCTCCTGTGAGGGCCTGGGCCCTCTTACCCACCCTACAACTGCACCCAGCTGGTGTCTGAGTCCCAGCCCAGGGAGGCAGAGGAGGGTGAGCATGACTACCCTCATCCCCATCCTCCTCACCCCTACATCCCGCTCCCACTTCTCCTGCCACCCCTCCCTCCATTACTATCTTTAGGGTCCCCTCCCACCTCCCAGCCCCTCTTCTATAACCAGTCCAGGACCAACTCAGTCATAATTTCTCTTTCCTTCTCCAGGGATCTCCTGTAGTTCACATGATAGGTTTACATCTTTCTTTCTTTTTTTTTTTTAGGGCTGCACCAGAGACATATGGGAGTTCTCAGATTAGATCAAATCCAAGCTACAGCTGTGGGCCTACGGACAGCCACAGCAACATGGGATCCAAGGCGTGCCTGTGACCCCAAGCAATGCCAAATCCTTAACCCACTGAGCAAACCCAAGTCTTCATGGATCCTAGTCAGGTTCATTCCCACTGAGCCACAACTGGAACTCCTGCATCTTTCTTCTGGTGACACAGTGTGGGAGGTTGTGTTCTTAATTGTATGAACAATGAGGGATCCCTTTTGCTCATGTAATTCTCTGTGCTCACTATTTTATATACTTTATCTCATTAATTGCCCAACAATTCTACTTAAAACAATTATTTTAAGTGGGGCAGAATTCACTTAAAACTGAACATTTATCCATTTTCATGTGTATGGATTTTTCATACATGGCTTTTATTATGTTGAGTTAGTTTTCCTTCCATTCCTAGTTTGTAGAATGTTTTTCATGAAAGGGTGTTGAATTTTGTGAAATGCTTTTTCTGCATCAACTGAAATTATCATGTGGCTTTCTCCCCCTTTGTTTTGTTGATGTATCATATTACATTGATTGATTTTCATATATTGAACCATCTTTGCATTCCAGGAATAAATCCCACTTGGTCATGTTATATAGTTTTTTTTTTAATATGGTGCTGAATTCTGTTTGCTATTATTTTGTTGAGGATTTTTGCATCAGTGTTCATAGGGGATATCAATCTATGGTTTTCTTTTTTCTTTCTTTTTTTTATTTAGGGCTGCACCCACGGTATATGGAGGTTCCCAGGCTAGGGGTCGAATCCGAGCTGTGGCCACCAACCTATACCACAACCACAACAGTGTCAAATCTGAGCTGTGTCTGCAACATACACCACAGCTCACTGCAACCCTGGATCCTTAACCCACTGAGTGGGGCCAGGGAGGATCGAACCTGCAACCTCATGGTTATTAGTTGGATTAGTTTCCACTGTGCCACAATAAGAACGCCAATCTATGATTTTCTTATAGTGGTTTTGTCTGGCTTTATTTTTTTTTTGGCCTTTTTGTCTTTTTTGTTGTTGTTGTTGTTGTTGTTGCTATTTCTTGGGCCGCTCCCGCGGCATATGGAGGTTCCCAGGCTAGGGGTTGAATCGGAGCTGTAGCCACCGGCCTACGCCAGAGCCACAGCAACTTGGGATCTGAGCCGCGTCTGCAACCTACACCACAGCTCACGGCAACACCGGATCCTTAACCCACTGAGCAAGGGCAGGGACCGAACCCGCAACCTCATGGTTCCTAGTCGGATTCGTTAAGCACTGCGCCACGACGGGAACTCCTGTCTGGCTTTAATATCAAGGTACTGCTGGCTTCAGAAAATGATGTTAGAAATGTTCCGTCCTCTTAAATTTTTTGTAAAATTTGAGAGAGATTGATCTTAGTTCTTCTTTAAATGTTTGGTAGAATTTACCAGCAAAGCCATCAGGTCCAGGGTTTTTCTTTGTTGGGATGTTTTTCATTATGATTTATATTCCTTACTAGTAGTAATAGATCTATTCAGATTTTCTATTTCGTTGTTATTTAGATGTGGTAAGTTTTGTGCTTCTAGGAATTTGTCATTTCGATTTGTTGGTGTACAATTGTTCATAGTATTCTCTTATAATCTTTTAACCTGTAGAGCTGGTAGTTATGTCCCCACTCTATTTCTGATTTTAGTCTTCTCTCTCTTTTCCTTAGTCCAGCTGGCTAAATGTTTGTCAATTTTGTTGATCTTTTCAAAGAGCCAACTTCTGATTTCATTGTTTGTTTGTTTGTTTTTTAATGGCTTCACCTGTGGCATGTGGAAATTCCCGGGCTAGGAGTTGAATTGGATCTGCAGCTGCAAGCCTATGCCACACATCTCTGGTGCTTCCTACTCCAGTATCTTCCCAGAATTCTCTGACCAACAAATTATCTTTAAGTAGAAACTTTGTCACTACTATAAATGGAAAAACAGCATATTTGCCATATATAGAAAGGAGCTCTTAAAATAGATGCCACGAATAGCAAAAAACGGGATTACATTCCAGAAGATTCTGTGGCCAACAAGGGTCTCCACTGGGACCTGAAAAAGTGTGGAGATAAAGCCCCTGAACAGCATGAGTAGGATGAGAGCTGCTAGCCCTGTGGGTGCAGCCTCGTCTGTAGCTTCTATGGAATGGAGTGTGTTGACTCTCCTTGCCCCAGCATGGTGATCCTATCACTCTGTATCTCCAACACCTGGTATCATCAAGCTCTTTCAATTTTGCCAAACCAATAGGTCTCAAATGGTATTTATAGGTGTTCTTTATATTTTCAAGTACTAGTCCTGTGTCACTTTTATCCTTTGCAAATGTCTCTCCCAGTCTATGATTTGTCTTCTGACCAACAGAAGTTTGTTTGTTTTTAATGAAACAGACTTTTTCAGCCTTCCCTGTATGGCTTGTGTTTTCTGTGTCTTAAATTCTTCCCTATCCCAAGATTATGGTTTTTCTCTTCTCATTTAGGACTTTAATCCTCTTAGAAGTGACATTTGTATATGGGGAAGGTAGAGAGCCAATTTTTTTTTTTTGGACTTTTTGCCTTTTCTATGACATCTCCCTCGGCATATGGAGGTTCCCAGGCTAGGGGTCTAACGGAAGGTGTAGCCACCGGCCTATGCCAGAGCCACAGCAACTTGGGATCCGAGCCATGTCTGTGACCTACACTACAGCTCATGGCAACTCTGGATCCTTAACCCACTGAGCAGGGCCAGGGATCGAACCCACAACCTCATGGTTCCTAGCCGGATTCGTTAACCACTGAGCCATGATGGGAACTCCCTAGAGAGCCAATTTTATCTTTTCATGATGGATCATTGCTCCAGCAACATCCACTGAATTATCTGGACTTCTCCCACTCTTCTTGCACCTGATTTTGATGTCTGGGTCAGAGAGTAAGAAAACAAAACAAAACTGTTACAACTTACCCCTTAATGGTGTTTCTTTTTTTGTTAGTTTTGTTTTTTTAAGTCTGCACCCACAGCATATGGAGGTTCCCAGGCTAGGAGTTGAATCCAAGCTGTAGCTGCCGGCCTATGCCACAGCCGTAGCCACAGCAACGTGGGATCTGAGCTGTGTCTGCGACCCACACCAGAGCTCATGGCAATGCTGGATCCTTAACCCACGGAGTAAGGTCAGGGATCAAACCTGCATCCTCATGGATACTAATCAGATTCGCTTCCACTGAGCCACAACGGGAACTCCAACCCCTAATGTTTTGACATCAGTTTTGAGCCTGATTATTTACAGGTTTGAGTGGCCTGAATCGTAGAGGAGGCTTTTAGAGATTAGGGCATACATTGCCCTAAATGGTAGGAAAACAAGTGGAAATATAGGATTTTGGGGGGGGGGGGCAGCACCCACAGCATGCAGAAGTTCCCAGGCCGGGGACTGAAACCACGCCACAGCAGTGACAAGTCCAGATCCTTAACCCCCTGAGCCACATAGGAATTCCCTAAGGAGTTTTTATAGGTTGGCCCATCAGTAAGTTTCCTAGTTATATGGCATTAGCCAAGAAAATGGATCTGAAATGGTTTGGGTCTTTAATAATACCTTGTTAGAATTGTACAATATGTTTAAACTATGAATTACATTTTTATGACAATAGTGTCTTGGTGTATTTCTTGAGCCAAGGAGGGCAGGTCTAGCAATTACGTTGTTTGAGGGTCTGAACTGATAGTTCAGTGAAATATGTGGACAAAGGACAATAGTATTTGCATATAACCAAGGGTGAAGGGGGTGCATGTCATGGCGTGGTTATATATGTGTAAAGAGTAGTAATTTCTGTAAGATTTACCGGAGGGGAAAGGAGGGAGGAGAGGTAAATTTGGAATTGGGGATTAACAGATACACACTACTATATATAAAATAGATAAACAACAAAGACCTACTTTATAGCACAGGGAACTATATTCAATATCTTGTAATAACCTGTAATGGAAGAGAATCTGAAAAAGAATATATATATGTGTGTATGCACACATATTTATATAACTGAATCACCTTTGCTGTATCCCTGAAACATCATAAATCAACTATACTTCAATTTTTTAAAAAAAGATCTCACCTTAGACCTTGGAGTCTGGAGGTGTACATTTTGGCAGAAAGCAAGGAGTTTAACAGGATGATGGGCAAAGCCAACAGCAAGCTCAGCAAACAATAGAATCCCTAATACCAAGGGAAGAAAACCCATAAATACCCAGCATCCAGCTTATCAGCACCCTCAGAGCAGCCCTTGGCCATTGCTGTGGCAGAGAGCTCATTGTCTGGAGGGAGATCATCTCTAATAATAAGGTCTTGGATGTGGGCTGAGACTGGGGTATCTTTTTCAAATGGAGATCCACTTGGGTTGATTTGCATCATGTTTTGGTGGCTCTGTGGTATTCTAACAAAGCTGAGCTCTTTGTAATATTTGAAGCCTGGGAGCTTGGCTTGTGAAGTTCTTTTAAATGAAGGGGTTTTGTGGATGTGCAGCCAGCAAAGAGGAGGCTGGCATCTGTGATACTGTCATAATTGGACCAAAGCTCTGGAACCCAAATGGCACAATTTGATCCCTGTTTAAGGGCAGCCAATGTAACAGCTCCCAGTAGTTGATGAGCAAGGCTCTGCTGCTGCTAGGCTTTGAACCTGAGAGGGCTAAGAGAGTGTCAGGTTGTTTGCCAACTGAGATACCATGGCTGAGGTGGGGGAAGTTCAGCACAGCATTGAGGGCAGGCCCTACAATCTGGCAGCTGCCACAGGACTCCTGGCTCAGGTGCTGTTTTGGTTGGTGATGGCCATGCCAGTGGGGTCTTTGGGCTTCAGAGCTTATATCAGCCTAACTTGACAGAATGCATGCAGGCCTTGGCATTTTCCACGTTTGATCGAAACAGTGTCTCCTCTGGAGGGTTCTGGCCTCTGAGTTGCAAAGCAGTGAAAGCACCCAGGCCAATATTCGCAAGGCAGTCAACAGCATGGCATGTAATTGCACTCAACAGGCTTTCCTTGTCTGATGTTGACTTTCCCCTGGCATGTGTTATTACCAGGGAAGGGTTGTCAGCTTTCATTGTTATGGGATATAGTGATTTTTATTTACTGCATGGACTTTTCTTTTTTTCTCTCTTTCTGGTAGTGTACACTGTGAGATTGGTCTTGAGGAACTAATTATTCTCCCCTGTAGAGGATCATCGAGGATGCCCAGATTAATTATCTACCCCTAACCAGATGTTGAAGAAGTAGCTTTTGAAGGTGAAATTTTAGTCTCAAAGAGACCCTCTACCAGCTGGGCAGGTGTCTGGCTCATGAGACAGTATGTGGTCGGATTCTGAGAAAGTATGTGCCCTTGATCTGGCCTTCAGCCCTTACGGGATGGGGGCAAGAATTGAAAATGCATATAGATGAGGGGAGATGCGAGTCTTCAGATACATGAAGATGAGACATCTCTCCCTTTAAATATAGGAAAGGCAAGGCAATGGGAAGGTATTTTAAAAGTTGTGTAATACACACACACACACACACGCACTATATATAAATTCCTCCCCCTGTATCCATGTTTCTTTCTTTTGGGGAGTGGTCGTGTGGGGGGTTCTAGCAGCCTAAAGCTGTGGTTTTTAGTTTTTGTCTGTGATAACCGATAGTGTGGGCCTTCTAGGAGGTTAAGGAAAAGGAGGTGGGGGCTTGCCCTTAGGAGAGTGATCATAGCCCCTTCTTGGGACAGTGCCGTTAGCCTCCTCTCCTCTCCCCAGATCTGAGGAATCAGTCCCTTTGCACGTTAGTATGCAGGAGTGCTCAGTCAGGCCCAAGAACACAGTTTGGTCTCCCATAGGTATTGGGGGTGGGGGGCCATGAACCTCACACTACCCCTGGGGATCTAGGGAGTGGGAGGTGTGCTGGTGACAGCAGAGGGTATGCAGCCGCACACAAAGAAGGCGGGGAGGCTGCTGCCCCAACCTGGGCCACTTGGGCAGAGAGATGAGTGCCATCTTTTCTACCTCAGGGGGGTCCAAGCAGCACCTCTTCCCACAGGGTTGCCCAAAGCACGCAAACCAGAGTCCTGCCCCAAAGGACAAAAAAGAAAAATGACACCAAAGACAGCATGAGGCCCTGGAATGGCCTTCAGTAAGTACCTGTTGCTCTGGAAACACATCAGAACACCCAACCCAGAAGAGCACTGCTCCTGTGACCCACATTGCTGTGACCCCAAAGCAGATGTTCTTGAGCAAGAATGCAGTCCCCAGAGCCTGGCCAGTTAGCACCCTTCATTTGGGTGTTCCCACGCAGAGGAGGTGTGGGTAAGGAGAGAGTGGCAACTGAAAGGCTGACACACATGCCCCAGTTCCATCCCAAGCCCTCTCACCGTGGTCTGGAACCAATAAATAAACCAAGAGCAGTCTCCCGACAAAGCTATTCAAGAGCCAGCGATCACGGCCACGCCATCCTGCTCACAGCGCCAATTGTTTTGTAAGACTTAAAGGTTCCTTTGATGGTGGACCCAACACAAAGATCCTCACAGAGATGAAAGGCAATCTCTTTGTTACTTGCAGCATCAAACCAGAGCAAGCTGCCAGGCAGGGCCACACGGGGGCTCGCACCCAAGGACCGAGGGCTGGGGACCAGGCAGCTGGAGCTATGGGGGCAGCTTGGGAGTGGCAAGTGGGTGGGATTAGCTAGGTTTCTCAGGCTCCCTGGAGATTGGCTACCATGAATAATTTCTCATTTGTCATAGAGTCAGGCCCGAGGTCTTCCGTCACAATCACAATGAGCCTGTCATCTAGTATCCCCCAGTGCAGAGCCCAAGGTGCAGAAGGCCTCCCGCCCCCCGGCCTCTGATGTGCCAGGACCTGGATATACACAGTGGCTGCATATACGCAGGGTCACCAACAGGCTCCAGGGTTCATAGCCTGGCAAGAGGCTCTGGGATGTAACCTGGGTTTCTATCACTCCACAGCTGGGACAGGACTGAACATCACTGGCCCATGCTGGGCTGGGCCACTGGTCACTGGGTGCCTTTAATCCTGCATCCATGATGGATCCATAGGGCAGAGTCCAGTGAGCCTACAGTGAGACTGATGGGTGAGAACTTGGTCCCAAGATAACTGGCCAAAGGAAAACAAAGACCTAGAAGAACTGCCTCAATATAAGTGATTTAAATCACCCCTTTGGCACATTCTCCAGCAGCAGCAGCGTCCACACTCTTGCGTGTGCTGTTTAGCTTCTAAACTCCTCCCTCGCGTGCTCTCCCACAAGTTGTACTGTGTCTCTCATAATAAACTGCACCTTTCACAGTCTCTGCCTCTGAAACATTCTTGCTTTCAACAGGGGCAAGAATCAGGCCAGTTCTGCTTTTAACCTCTGCTGGTCTGGTGGCTAGGATCCCTGGTTTTCACCCAGGCTGCCCAGGTTTCATTCCTGAGCAAGGAATTAAGATCTTGCTTCAAAACATCAGTCACTGATGTCTCTCTGAGATCTGCCATGTGGAAACTACGATGTGAATTTCCAGTAACCTGGAAAGAGGTTCAGACTTACTCCATGAAGGGACTGTGTGTGGTTAAGAGCTCATTTAGCTGTACACGTGTGTGGTGGACATTAACACGGAAACATAGGTTTGGACAACCATGGACAGTAGATGCTGCATTTCACAGGAGTGACTGGACTTCCACTGTGTAGGAGGAGGGGCCAAGTGCACCCTAACCGAGGTTGAGATGCAGTTGACTGAGGACATGGAAGATGTTGGGGCCAGGTGCACAGCTGTGCAGGAAGGAAAATGTTCTAGAACAGAGGTCAGAGTGCCTTGTTCAGAGCAGAACCATCTTGTGAGAGAGAGCACAGCACCATGAGGTCATGTGTCCAAACACCCATGCATCTAGTGGATAAAGAAACCCAGAAAGGGCATTGGGAGGCCATCCCAGAAGCCCGGAAGCCACGTTGCTTTAGATCACACTTGGGGAAGCTTTGGCAGAGAGGGGAGGGCTGGTGCCAGAGGGCTTTGGAATTGTGTTTTTGCAAAACGAGGTGGTGAAAATCAGTTACTAGACTCCTAACTGCACACTCATACCCTGGGGTAAAGGCTGAGAGTTGGAAATGAGAAGGAGCTTTTGGGCAGCCAGTGGGAGGATCCCCAAGGGGAGGGAGAGGGTATAGTCTGCTTCCTTTCAAGGCAAGTGCTTTAAGGAGCCTGCTTGAAGAGTCTAACCTGTGACCCCACCATTTGAGGGCACTGGTCTCGGATTCGAGCCTGAAAAATTCAGAGAGGGAGTGCCTGGCTGGTGGCCAGCTCTCCTGCTGGAGTGCCAGTGGATCATGGCAAAGGATGCCAGGAAGGTGTGCCAGGGACCCCACAACGGGGGAGGGTCCCGGGGTGGTGTGACTCCTGTGGGAAAAGGGCCACACTAAGGGGCTGGAGGCGGAGCTGGCTGCCCCGGCTTCTCAGTAGGCAGTCAGGAGAGAAAGACACAACTTCTCTCAGGGTCTGCAGGCTAAAGGTGCACAGAAAGCACTTGAAGGGGCAGGATCTCCCCAGGAGAGAAAACACCTGTCTGAGAAAGGGACCACTCCCACCTCTTCCAGTGCCAGGTCACACCACAGGACCCGACTGGTAAAATCTTTCCCACTCATTCCTCCTTCTCTGCCACTCCTTCCTATTTTCCGATTTACCTAGAAGCATTAGAAGCTGCATTGGCTGGAAGGGGCATGAGGAAGAGGGGAGAAGCTGGCCATGCCTTCCCCTACCCTGGGCTGCAACAGGCTGGAGCTGGTGGGGGTGGCATGGTGGGTGAGAAGGGACATTACATGGGATCCAGTCTTTATCACCTAAGAATGACCTGGCCACTGCCCCTGTTTGCATCCAGGATGAGGACTAGCCCCAAAGAGTGGGTGAAGGGTCAGAGGGAAATTAAAATGCAGCTGCTTTTCTGAACAGATCAGTCTGTTGGAAGGGCTGTGCTTGGTAGGAAAAGTAGAAGCAACTCTATTTCTTCCTCCCCCTCTCCCTACCTTCAGATGCCCCACTGAGCCCTTCCTCTCCACTCCTGGGTGAAATCTCAGCTTCTCCACTCACAGCAGCACTGTCACAGAGAGAGAATGTGAGCCACAGTTGGTGCATCCTTAGGTCCGAACATTCTAGTAACCTCAGAAAAATGGAGCATGTAGGGTTAATTTTAATAGTGTATTGTATTTAACTCTATATGTAAAGCATTATCATTTAAACTGTAATTAATATAAAATTGAGATATTCTACATTCTTTTTCATATTAAGTCTTTGGGATGCAATTTTTTTTTTTTTTTTTGGTCTTTTTGCCATTTCTTGGGCCGCTCCCGCGGCATATGGAGGTTCCCAGGCTAGGGGTCTAATCAGAGCTGTAGCCACCGGCCTACGCCAGAGCCACAGTAACGCGGGATCTGAGCCGCGTCTGCGACCTACACCACAGCTCATGGCCACGCCGGATCCTTAACCCACTGAGCAAGGGCAGGGACCGAACCCGCAACCTCATCGTTCCCAGTCGGATTCATTAACCACTGCGCCACGATGGGAACTCCGGATGCAATGTTTTTTAAGATTGTATTTTGTTGATGGTTTCCTTGACTGTACAGAAGCTTTTTAGTTTGATGTAGTCCTATTTGTTTACTTATGCTTTCTTTGCCATTGCCTTTGGAGTCAGAGCCAAAAAAATTCTGCCAAGAGCAAGGTCAAGGAGCCTCCTGCTAGGGATTTTATGGTTTCTGGTATTACATTCAGGTCCTTAGTCCATTTTGAGTCAGTTTTGTGTGTGTGGTATCAGATGGGGTCCAGTCTGATTCTCTTGAATGTGGCTATCCATTTTTCCCAGAACCAGTTATTGAAGAGACTGTCCTTTCTCCAGTGTGTATTCCTGCCTCCTTTGCTATGTAAGTTAATTGACCATAAACTTGTGGGGTTTTTCTAGGCTCTATTCTGTTCAGTTGATCAATATGTCTGTTCCTAAAAAAAAAAAAAAAAAAACAGAACAAATGGGCAAATGAAACAAAACTTATAGATACAGAACAGATTGGTGTTTATCATAGAGAGAGGGGTTATGGGGTGGATGAAAGGCTGAAGGGGGCCAGCTGTGTGGTGACAGATATGGAAACTAGACTTTTGTGGTGGTCAGTTTGCAGTGTATACAAACACTGAGTCTGTTATACACCGGAACTAGTATACTGTTAATATTGGTTTTATGTCAATTGAAAAAAATGAAATGCGGAGTTAAGGACCCAGCACTGGCTCGGATTTGATGCCTGGCCCAGGAACTTCCATGTACTGTGGGTGTGGCTAAAAAAATGAAATGCAGTGTGTCTGTTACACTTCCCACACATCTTCAACCGGACCAGCTTCGTTTCAAGTGCTCCGTAGCCTCATTTGGCTCTCAGATAACAAGCGGTGGTTTTGTTTTCAGGTATTAAAAATCTGGTCCATTGTGGAACCAAAGCTGTGGTCTTTTATCTAATTCAAAAGCCCCCTTCCAGCCCGGACAGACTTGGCCTTGGAAATCTGCAGGAGAAGGGGCAGTGGGGATGGGAGTGGGGGTTTGCTATTTTCTCTTCTCACCTTATCTCCTCCACTGTCTAGATGGTCTTTCTGCCCCTCCCCGGCACCCCTCTTCCTCTGACCGGGACGAGGGGGCAGCGGCAGTTAGAGAACAAGGGCAGGATCCTAGGCCCCTGTGTCTCCCTGAAGTTGTTCCTGCCAGGGTAGCCAGGAACGCCACCTCCTGTTCCATGATGGTGGCTCCTCCTCTGCTGGCTGTTTGCAACTGTTTGCAACTTAGCTCTGGGCTCCTGGCTGTGCCCCCTCCTGGATTCCCCTGGGGGAGGTCACTCTACCTGTGCAGGCCTCCCGGACCCTCTGGAGGTGCCCATTCCTACAACTGCTCATGCTGCCCACCCACGGAGACCGTGCACGCCTGCCATCACTCTTTCCCACTCTGTGCTGGAGGCAGCTCCAGCCACAGCTCTTGCTCTTGGATTCCCCAGGGCGCAGATCTGGTGCTGCGCCCTGGCGTCCACCTCCCCACCCCCAGGGGACCTAGCCAAGTTCTCTGGCAGCTGCTTTGATGCCCCTTTGTTTGGTTTGCGAACAGTATCCTGCTACCCTCTGCCATCAAAGTGGGTCATGGACAATAGTGGCAGAACATCCCTGTGGTAAAACCTTCGTGGCTGGACTTCTCATCTCTCCATGGAGACACTAAGACCCCATTTTCACCCTGTCACATTTACAAATACAGTCAGGAAGGGCAGGCCCCCAGTCCCCAGATAGAAGCATTCCAAGGGATTTTTATTTTTACTTTTTGCATCTTGGCTTTTTAAAAAATATTATATAAATGTCTGCAATTTATTATTTCTATGATGAGTTGTTTGTTTTTTTCTCTTTTTAGGGCCTCACCCTCGGCATATGGAGGTTCCCAGGCTAGGGGTCTAATCAGAGCTGTCACTGCCGGCTTACACCACAGCTCACGGCAATACTGGATCCTTAACCCACTGAGTGAGGCCAGGGATCAAACCCGCAACCTCATGGTTCCTAGTCGGATTCATTTCCACTGTGCCACGGTGGGAGCTCTGAAATTTTTTTTTTTTAGAAAACAAATGATTCTTGGAGTCAAATAGGAACATGAATATTCTAGAGAAAACATGCATAAAGAGTGAAGTAACTAGCCTGTGTTTTTGTGCGGGATCTGTGCACACACGTATAAATAGGATGCTGTGTGTTTGGAGAGTAAAGCTTCTCATACTGCAGTCCACCTCCCTCCCTTCCTCTGCTCTGTTCCACGTCATCCCCTGGGCTCCTGGATGCTAGTGTTTTCTTGCCTTTGGCCAACGGACAGGGGTGGGAGGAACCCTATTCTTTCCCTGCTGCTCCCAGTGGTTGTTTGGGTTGCAGGGTTGTTCCTTCTCTTTCTGGTGGCCATGGCCATGATCCACAGCAGGAGTGTCCGCAGTGTGGCCTCCTGGGCTACGTAAGTGTCACCACCTCCCCTCCTGTGTTCCCCTGGCACATACCTCCTGCAGTCACTAATCTCTAGGTTCCGTCTCATTCCCCTTTTTGCTCCTTCAGCCCTTCAAACCATTTGTAACAACTTCCCTAAATTAAGTCCCTTCTCTGTGAAATACCTAGCATGGCTTCATTTCCCACCCTGGACTCTGGCGTCGTGAGTCAGCCGAGCACTTCCCCACTATCAGCCTGGAACTACATGGTGCAGCACCACGATTGGATCTGCAGCTCCCAGCTGGGTTCTCTGCCTCCCACAGGGAGCAGATGTGTATTGCAGCCTGGCCCACTTGGCCTGCGGCCATCTTGGTTCTGGGCCTGCAGTGGCCAGTGACCCCTCACGCCAGGACTCCTGGTCTCCGTACCTAAGCCTGGCCCTGAGAATCCCCAGCCTTCCAGGGACAGGGCACATCCCTGGAGACCTGTCTGTTCCTTAGACCTGAGGAGCCTCTCACCTGTGGCCTCGGGCCACACTGACACCACAGCTACGACCCCAGACTGTTCACACTGAAGGACACCTTTGGGGCATTTAAACCTTTGTCTTCTGGATAAGGAAATGAAATGCACATGGAAGCAGAGAGAAGTGGTCTGTCCAGGGTCACACAGTGACTTGATGCAACAGCCATGGCCAGATTCCAGGCTTCCTGCCTCCCCATCCAAAGCCCTTTAAAAAAAAGCAAACTCCACGTTTAATTTTAGACCACTGTAGAGTCCCAGGCAGTTGTAAGGGTAATACAGAGAGAGCCTGGTACCCTCTAACCAGTTGCCCTCCGTAATAACATGTTGCCAAACCATAGAACAGCATCACAACCAGGATGCGACATGACCCAGGCCCTTGGTCCTGTTCAAATTTTCCGTTCCTCATACTTATTTGTGTATATGTGCATGTATTTAGTTCTGTGTAATTTTATCACGTGTTGAATTGTCTATCCACCCCACAGTCAAGATCCAGACCATTTCCACCACACAAGGATCCCTCCTGTGTCCTTTATAATCACACTCACTTCCTGCCTACCCCACCCCCTCCTTAGCCCCTAGCCCACTAATCTGTTCTTTATTCCTATGATGTCATTTTAAGATTATTTTTGATGGAATCACATAGTATGTGACATTTGGGGACTTTTTTTAACTTAGCATAACTGTCTGGAAATTTATCCACATTGTTGTATCACTAGTCATTTCTTTTTAACGACTGAGTAGTATTCCATGGTATGGATGTACCACTGTTTGTATAACCAGTCACTCACGGAAAGACATCTGGATTGTTTCCAGTTTGGGGCTGTTAAAAATAAAGCTGCCATGAACTCTGGTGCACAGGCTTTTGTGTGAATAAAGTTTTTATTTGTCTGGGCTAAGTGCCCAGGAGTACATTTATTAGATCATACAGTAGTTTCAAGTTTAGTTTCACAGATTGCTATGCCGTTTTTTATACACTCCCATCAGCAGTGTAAAAGTGATCCGGTTTTCTGTATCCTTGCCAGCTTTGGTGTTGTCATTGTTTAAAATTTTAGCCATCCTGATAGGTGTGTGGGTTTAATTAGCATTTTCCTACTGGTAAATGAAGTTAAACAACTTTTCATGTGCTTATTAGCTTATTAGCCAATATACATATTTTTTAAATTCAGATTCTTTGCTAACTTTTTAATGAGATTTGGTCTTTTTATATATTCTTTATATATTGCCTTACAATTTCCTTATCAGATATATAATTTGCAAATATCTTCTCCAATTCTGTGAGTTGTCACTTTACTCTTTTAATAGCATCCTTTCAAACATAAATATTTTTAATATTTATCAAAGCAAGTTTATTTTTTATTTCTTTTCTTTTTTTTTTTTTGCTTCTGGTTTTGGTGTCCTACCTAAGAAACCATTGCCAAGGTCATGAACACTTACTCCTATGTTTTCTTATAAGATTTTAGTAGTTTTAGCTCTTACATTTAAGTTTTGATTCATTATGTATTTCCTTTGAGATATTAATTAATTATTATTATTATTGTTGTTTGGCTACATCCATAGTATATGAAGTTTCCAGGCCAAGAATTGAACCTTTGCCTCAGCAGTGACCTGAGCTGCTGCAGTGACAATGCCAGATGCTTAACCCATGGTGTCACAGCAGGAACTCCAAGATGTTCATTAATTTTTATATCTGCCACAAAGTAGGGATCCAAATCCATTCTTTTGTGTGTGGGTATCCAGCTGTCAGCATCATATGATGAAAAGACAATTTCTTCCCAATTCTTTCCTCATGTCAAAAATCAGCTGACTATAAATGTAAGACTTTAATTCTGGATTTTCAGTTCTATTCCTTTGATCCATTTGTCTAGCCTTTTGCCAGTACCATACTGCATTGATTACTGTGCTTTGCATTAAGGTTTTTTTTCTTTCTTTGTCTTTTTAGGGCTGCACGCACAGCATATGGAGGTTCCCAGGCTAGGGGTAAAATTGGAGCTGTAGCTGCTGGCCTACACCACAACCACAGCAACTCCAGATCCAAGCCTCGTCTTCGACCTATACCACAGCTCATGGCAATGCTGGATCCATTGAATGAGGCCAGGGATCGAACTTGTGTCCTTATGGATATTAGTCAGATTTGTTTCCTCTGAGCCATTATGGGAATTCCTGTATTAAGTTTTAAAATCGGGAAATGAATCTTCCAACTTTCTTTTTTCTCAGAGTTGTTTAGGCTATTCTGGGTCCTTTGTATTCCCATATGAATTTGGGGGTCAGCTTTTCCATTTCTGCAATATCTGCCACTGGAACTTTGATAGGGATTGTGCTGAATCTGTTGGTTTATTAAAGGAATATGCCTATCTTAAAAATGTTAAGTCTTCTGACCCATAAACCTGGGATGTCTTTTTGTTTATTTAGTTCTTTTAAATTGCAACAATGTTTTGCAGTTTTCAGTGCGTGCAAGTTTTGCAATTTTTAAATTTATTCCTAAATATTTTTTCTTTTTGTTGCTATTTCACCCAGAATTCTTTTCTTAATTTTCTTTTGGGGTTATTCATTGCTAGTGTACAGCCAGCCATCACTTTTAATGGGCTTTTGCTTAACATTTGTTTTCATTCGCAAACTTAGTTAAGGAAACAACTTCCAACATTTAAAACTGCCTTTCTAAGTATAATATATGTTGTTTTCCTTTTTAAATATTTCAGTGGTCTGACAATGAAGTCATTTTGAGCCTTTTAATTTCAAATATTGAACTTGAAATGTGATTAAACTTACATTCTCTTAAATGTTCCAGCACTGTTTACAAACTTAGATTTCAGCCTAAAACCACACATCTAAAGCAGTTACGTACCGGAGTCTGAAAGTCTCAATGTCTAATATATTCCTTGCCTAGAATTCCAGACATGAAATTCCTTCTTGACACCCAGACCCAAACGTTTCTGAATTCAAGCCCAGTCCTTCTGATGTGGGCGTCCAGGTGCCTGCTGGGAAGGACAGGTCCTGTCCCAGTTACCTGCAGACCTTGGGGGCAAGTGCACTCACTCAGCTGAGGAATGATCTACAAACGTCTTGATCAGGAAGTGACTGTAGCCAGAGAAACAAACAAGCTTACCCCCGAAGGGATGTACGTAAATGCAAGTGCAAGGTTTTTTTGGAAAATGTATTTGGATGTTTCATACCAATTCCACGTTTAACATCTCCCCCAAACTTTTGCATTTATTTTTATCATACTTATGTGTATATATAAAAATAATGTCATGAATTTTTTCACTAAGTCCTCTGTGGTTATCCCAGTTTATCCCAACGTGCAAAAAAGTTGTATTACTTTCTATGTGTTCCTCAAAGTGTGAAAGATTGGGCAGTAAAAGGTGAAGGGGTTCTACTACGTGCTAGGCTATTGGTCCACATTACTTTACTTAATTCTCACACCAGAGCAACCACAAGGAGAGGGAACTGCCCAGGGTGGAGCCTCTGACTGCTTCCCAGTTGGATTTCAATAAATAAAACATTTGCTAAGGAAGGAATGGCCTATGTCTGCCACTTATACTTTGGTGTGAATTTACTTTGCTCTCTCCTTGTGAAAGGAGAGGCAAAGGCTTCATTTAAAATGCACCAGTAAGAGCTATCCATGGGGCTGGCTGCTTTCAGTCACACAGGTGTTTCAGCCTAGGGCTGCAGAATTCTCTGGCCTGACTTGGCACTGAAAACAGACAAGATCAATGTTGGGCAGATGAATCCACCTACCTTGGGAATTGTGGCTGCACTTCAGGCTGGAGGAGAGTCGGCAGCTTTCTGTGGGAAGCCCAGTGCCTTGCAGGCAAGGGTCCTCCCCAGAGCTGGGGTCACTCACGCCCTGCTTTTTTCCCCCCTTTCTTTTGTTAAGTTGAGGTAGAGTTGATTTACAATGTTGTATTACATTCAGGTGGGCAGCATAGTAATTCAGCATCTTTACAGATTATATTCCGCTAAATTATGACAAGATAGAGGCTATAAGGGGTTCCTGTTATATGTAGCTCAGCAGGCTAAGAACCTGACTAGTATCCATGAGGATGCGGGTTCGATCCCTGGCCTCATTCAGTGGGTTAAGGATCTGGTTAAGGATCTGAATTAATTCCTTGTGCTGTACGATATACCTTTGTCAGTTCTCTATCTTATACCTGGCACTTTGTATCTCTTAATCTCATGTCCCTAACGTGCTCCTCCCTGCTTCTCTCTGCCACTGGGAACCACTAGTTTGTTTTCTGTATCTGAGTCTGTTTCGCTATATATATTCATCTGTTTTATTTTTTAGATTCCACATAAACACACGGGGACTAAACAGAATGGTACTAAAAACCCAGTGGGTTAATGACATCAAACAGAAAATCAGAAAATACCTCCAGACAAATGTAAATGGAAACATTTGTCATAATTTCAGCAAAGTAAATCAGTAATATATATACACAAATCTTCCTTTTCAGATTCTTTTCCCATATGGGTTATTACACAGTATTGAGTAAATTTCCCTGTGCTATGCAGCAGGTCCTTGTCACTCATCTATTTTATATCTAGCAGTGTGCATATATCAATCCCAACCCCCTAATTTATCTCTCCCGCCAACCTTTCCCCTTTGGTAAACAAGTTTTGTTTCAAAATCTTTGAGTCTGTTTCTGTTTTGTAAGTTCCATTGTATCATTTTAAGTGAAGTCAGTCAGAGAAAGACAAATATACGTGATCACTAAGATGTGGAATCTAATAAAAAGGATACTAGCCAGATTCTCACACAAGCACCTGAAGTCAGGGGAGGAACCCTCCCCTCGACAGCCAGGGGCTCCACTGGTCCCCAGCTTTGAGAGCTGTGGGCTGGCTCTGTCCCTTCCCCCACATCCATGAGCCCCCAGCCCACATTGAGTGAGACCCAAACCTCCATGTCAAACACGGGCCACGGAAAGCAGTGAGAAAGCGCCTTCCCTCAGGGCTTCTCGAGGCTCCTTTCCTGGCCTGCCCCTCTCTTCCCTCAGCTGGAGGCAGCTGGGTTCGCCCACAACCCTGCAGCTTCCAGACAGTTCTCCACACAGTGCTGGGTGACAGCTGCTCTGGGCTTTGCCTGGGGGCTGAGCCCAAAAGGAGAGGTTGCCAGAGTCCCCAGGTACCAGTTCAGGCTGAGATGGCACTATGGCAGCACACTACGCTGAGGGTGTGTGCGTGTGTGTGCATGCAGGGCTGTGTGTGCACCCAAGTGTGAGCTATGCAGGCTGTAATTTCCAAAACTAAAATGGACTTTTTCCTGCTTTGTACATTCTTTTACATAAAGGAATTTTACAGAAGCATAAAAACGAAATCATATTCAGCTGTTGTTCTAGCGGATCACCATTGGAAAAAAAAGAAAAAAAATGACTTTCTATGAAGCTGAGGGTCTTTTAAGACATTCCAAGATTCCCAGCAGTAGAGGTTCTGGCTGAAGACAAACCTGGGCCAAAGGTAGGAGCAGGAGAAAGCTCCTGAGGATTTGGCCCTGAGGATGGCAGTCTCTGGTAGTGTCCACCTTGGCACCCACCTCAGTGTGCCCGGCACCTTGCTCGGCCTCTTTTCAGCTCCCCTGGTTTCCCTCATTGGGGCTCTGTGAGCCCCTCAAGAGCAGAGGCCTTTTTCTTTTTCTTTCTTTCTTTCTTTCTTTTTTTTTTTTGCTTTTTCTAGGGCCACACCCGTGGCACACAGAGGCTCCCAGGCTAGGGGTCTAATAGGAACTGCAGCTGCCAGCCTCCTCCAGAGCCATGGCAATGTGGGATCTGAGCCGCATCTGCAGCTTACACCATGGCTCAGGGCAACTCTGGATCCTTAACCCAATGACCAAGGCCAGGGATTGAACCCACAACCTCATGGTTCCTAGTAGAATTCATTAGCCACTGAGCCACAATGGGAACTCTGGGCAGAGGCCTTTTTCATCTCGGTGCCCAGCCTAGGCTGCAGTAGGTGCCTTGAAATTGTCAGAGTATCTGAGACCAGGTCCAGGGTTGGGGGGAACATAGATGGGCCCTGATTCTGTGCTTCGTCCCCCTCCTCAGAGTCTGATGCTTCTGACCCTGCTCCCTCACATTTCAGGTGACCTCCAACCAGGACCAGGGCCTCCCCGCTTCCCTGGAGACTTGGGCTCTAAGCAGGGTCGGAAGAGGCCCACGTCTGGAGCCTCCTGTCCCGGCTATGACGTGGAGGCTCCTGGGAGCGACAGTGGTGAGGGGACAGCCCTCTCCCACCCCCACCTGGAAGCCCTCACTGGAAGACAGCACTTCCCACTCCCTTGCGGGGAGACAGCCAGGGTGTCACTTAATACCTGTCACATCTCCTCACAAGCCTCCCCGATGGCCAAGGGAGATGTGTTCACAGGAGGGCTTGAAACTACGAAGATCTATGAGAATTTGGCTATTGTTAAGTTACTGATATAATCACCAATTTATTACTAGTATGAAAAGTGTAATCTTCCATATATATATGTATATATCTCATGATGTGGAATCCAAAATGGCAGTGTTTTGTCCTTGGAGAATTCAAAGTGCACAAAAGAAGCCACAAGTCCCCAAAGAGGCTCTGGGCTTTGTCCCCCAACGTCCTTCTGCCTGCCCAGGATGCAGTGTGGCCAGTTGTAGGCACAAGGACCTGCCACTCCCTTAACCCTCCACCTCTACCCTGAGCTCCCCACCCCTGCAGGAGAATCATGGTAACAGCCAACACCTGTGAGTCCAGTCACCCCTGACCTTGGCTGCTGCTGGCTCCTGAATTGGCTGCTGTGGACCCCAGCCCTTCTCTACACGGTTTCCCATCCCGACTGCCTCCCCACCTAAAGGCTGCATCTCACCAGCTGGGTATGTGGTTGAGAACGATCCTTCTGGTCACTTTCTGGGGCCCTGGTTTTGTTTTGGTTTTTTTGCTTTTTAGGGCCACACCTGTGGCATATGGAAGTTCCCAGGCTAGGGGTCAAATAGGAGCTATAGCCACTGGCCTACACCACAGCCACAGCCACAGCCACAGCAACACCAGATCCTTAGTCCACTGAATGAGGCCAGGGATTGAACCCAAATCCTCATGGATACTAGTCTGGTTTGTAACCCACTGAGCCACAGTGGGAACTCTTGGGGCCCTGTTTTCTTTTTTCTTTTTTCTTTTTTTTTTTTTTGTTGTTGTTGCTATTTCTTGGGCCGCTCCCGCGGCATATGGAGGTTCCCAGGCTAGGGGTCTAATCAGAGCTGTAGCCACCGGCCTACGCCAGAGCCACAGCAACATGGGATCCGAGCCATGTCTGCAACCTACACCACAGCTCACGGCAACGCCGGATCGTTAACCCACTGAGCAAGGGCAGGGACCGAACCCGCAACCTCATGGTTCCTAGTCGGATTCGTTAACCACTGCGCCACGACGGGAACTCCTGGGGCCCTGTTTTCTAGGAGGCCCTTGGTAAAACCCCTCCCCCGATTGCCCTGAGACATGAGCCCTCCAGCCCTGCCACACCCCAGTCCTGAGTGCCTGAGAACAGAGCCCTGCCCAGCCAGGCAGGCAGCAGACACTGAGCAAATGCACAGGTGACAGAACCAAACCCGTGGGTTTTCAGGGCTGCCCCAGAAGGCATGTGCCTGGGGCTGTGCCCTAGCTGGAAGCTCTCAGCTGCTCCCACCCTGTCTCCTGAGTCCACACCAAAGGAGCCTGGCTTGGAGGGGACCTCTAGGTATGACCTGGACCTCATGACCTGCCCTCCCACTGTACAAAAGTGGCCTGGGGTCTCCTTCCTCCATTTTCTGCCCCCACACTTCTTGTCGCGCCCCCCCCCCCCCGCCCCAGAAGAGGCAGTGGCCCCAGAGGACTTTCAGGGCATCTCGTGTGCCCCTTGGTCCACAGAGAAGCAGACCAGGGTTGTGGGTGTTAGTGCACAATGGATCCAGATGCGGAATTTCAGCCACGGGTAGAGCTGAGTAGCAGGGCTGGGGCCCCAAACACCTGCATAAATGCATCTGTTCAGGGGCTCCAGAGTGGGCTGGGGAACTGAGGTGGGGGGGAAATGTCAGGGGTGCCTTTGGAAGCATCTGGAAACCTGAGCATATACCAGACAGGCGGGTTGGCTTTTTAACACTGCTGAAACCCTGTGATCCTGCAAGTTCAGCCTCCCTGCCTCAGCAGCCCCTGGGAGCAGCCTGAGCTCAGCTCCTGCCCAGCGTGCTGGCCCTCAGCACAAGCTCATTGTCCAGGAGACCAGCAGTCTGTGGGCACTGGGTCAACACAGCTGAGCAAAGGGGCTCAGGGGGTGGTGATGGCCTCAAGGGCATCAGACAGAATCCCCCCATCCCCCTTCCAGGAAGAACAGACCTCTCCCCATGGCTTGGGGCCAGCCATCACTTGCCCCCCTCAGCGACAGAAGGGTCTCCGTATGACCCCAGCCCCCTTCCCTTTAGCTCTGATCCAACATGCAAACTGCCCAGGTAGGTCTGTCCCTGGGCCTCTTTGCCCACGTGTGAGGCTGTGGGTAAAGCTCCGAAGGTAGGGGGCACTTCTGTTGCTTCCTGCCCCAGGGGCAGCCTTTTCTGGCAAGGTCTTCGAAGACCCCACCGGAGTCGGCCACTTCCCGCCACTGGCCAGCCCTGACCAACTCCCAAAACCAAGAACGCCCGCTCGGTCCAGCATCGGAGTGGAGCCCGCGCGCCGCCCACTGGAGCCCTCGGGTAACTGCACCGAGCTCCTTCAACCAGTTTCCCATCTCCATCTGGCTCCTGAATTATTCTCTCTTGAAAGGAGTTTGAACTCTGAAGGGAGATAGCGTTTCAGGATCTTAACAGCGGCAGAGTTGTTTCCTGTCATTCCTAAAGGAAGGGACTATACCTTGGGGGCGCCCTCGTGGGTTCCTGCCAAGATTGATTCTTCAGGTCAGTAATGATCCCGCTTCACAGGCTCCTATTCTGTGGCTGTCATGGCTTTTACAAGAGCCTGCAACTGATCTGCACCTTGAGATAACGTGACACTACATGCACCTTAACACAACAATATCTTAGTACAACTACACCTAGCCTATCAGCACCTTAACCTAATACCCTTGACATCACCAAAGCTTGTGCAACTGCATCTTGACCTAAAGGCACCTTGATGTTACTCCACTTCTGCCTAAGTCATGGCACCTTAACTTCTCTGTGCCTGGAACTAACTTCACCTGGGCACAATCCTACCTTGACACAGCCCCGCCTCCATGTAACCACACCCCAGGTGTTACTACAGTGTGGGACCTCATGCCTCCGGCTTTCTGGAGAAGAATTGAGTCTGGAAGCAGTAACGTGCCTTGCCTGAGTTCACAAGGCTGGAGGGAGGCAGAGACAGATTCCACATTCATTTAGGACGTAGAGGGTCTGGGGTCAGCCCTGAGGGGAGGCCAGGTTTGGGGAGAGGGGAAGGCCGGAAAGAGCACATGTCTCAGGCAGCAGTGCGTTCAGCCACTGTGTCCATCAGCTGAGCATGGGGCGGGGTGTGTGTGTGTGTGTGTGTTAAACATCGAGTCCTCTTAGATAATGAAAAGTCTGAGGGAAGAGGCCGGTGTCGGGGCCGTCTTTGCCATCTCCTTGACGGTAGCTTGGCCATGATGCTGTTGTTCAAGGCAGGAAGGGGACAGGGTGGGCCTGGTGGTGCCTGCTCAGCTCATCTCTTGAGCTGATGGACACGTCCCTCCAGAAATGACCTAATGCCAGTGATGGCTGATGGGGGAGACAAAGGCTCTGACTTTTGACCCAGGGAGGGGAACCCTGGAGAAGCGGCCAGCGCATCTGCCAAGGCCGTGGCTGCAACCTCATTTCAGGCCACCCCCTTCTTCTCCCTGGTCCCACCTCTCCACCTGCCCAGGTGCATCTCCCGAGAGCCCTCCCCAGTAAATCAGCACCCACATGGCCTCGGCCTCGGAGTCTGTCCCTGGGAAACTCAATCTAAGATGGCCAGTGAGGTCTGACCCCTCTATCCTCCTCTATCCAGAAAGCAAAAGGTTTCCAGATCCTGGACCCCATCTTCCCCTGGGGCCGACCTTGGCTTCTCCCTCAGTGGCCAAATGGAGCCCCAATTGCAAGGCAGCCCAGGTACATCGCTGCCCTGGGGCAAAAGCAGGATCGAGCTGGCAAAAGGAGGGGGCAAATGTGGGTGTGGGAGCCCTGACTGTCACACATGCTTAACTAACAACCCTGCACTAATGTGACAGTGGGAAGAGAGTATGACTCAGAGACACAATTTTCCCAGGATGTTTTGATAACTGCAGGTTTTGATAAACAGGGCTATATTTTTCTGCTTTCCACATTTTGGCAACTTATTACAGCTAAGGGTCAAGACAGGGAAGAAAGCGTGAAGAAACACCAGGGCTCTGATCTACGACTTGATGGTGCAGCCTTCTGGATGTGAGATACAGATGTTTTCCTCTTCTGGAAGGTGAGGACATGGCACCTCGGGTGGGCAGATACGGGGAGCGGGGCTGGGGCTCTGCAGGGCTGGGGGAGATGAAGTGGGGGGGTGGGCTAGAGAGGCCTCTCCTGGTTCAAACCCTCTACCCCCACTCCCAGAGAAGCAGCCAAAGACCCTGGAGCAACAGTGGCAGACAGAAGACTGGGGCCACGGGGACACTGCCAGGTGCGCAGAAACCAGCACACCTGCTCGGCGCCCCAGCAGGTAAGTTAGAATAAAAGAGGCACTTGTGGGGACTTGACTCACCCCAGGTGCTTAACCACTGTCCCCAATGTCCCTTCTCTGATAAAGACATGCATGTGGGAGTTAGAGGGCCTGGTCCAGGTTTGTGTGCAGAGATAAACCCCAATGCGATCAAGCCCAAGTCCACTAGGTGGTGAAAGTTCCTGGGAGCGAAGCCTTTGGGCAGGGACGGTCCAGCATCACTATGGAAACGTAACCCACACACTCCCAGCCTACGGGCTGCTAAGAGGTGATGGACCAGCTGCTGTGGAATGACCAGAGGCAGGCACATGCGAACTTGGCGATGGTTGACCTGGAGAGGGACAGGTGTGCAGGCAACAAGGAGGCTTATTATCCTCCAGTGTCCTGGGAAGCACCAGGTGCTGCCTGGGAGACTCTGGCCCTAGAACATGGGGTGTGAGCTCTGCAGACGGGGACAGTGGCATGTGTTTCCTCGCCCCCTGTCACATTGATCAAGAACTTGCATGTGGTTCTGCACAGTCAGGGTCTGGCTTTCACTGAGAAGTGTTCCATGTCAGAGTCCTAACAGAAAGGTCAGTGACAGATTAGGGGGCAAGAAGGGGAGGGAAGTGGGGTAACACCCTGTCAACTGAGGGATGTCTCAGTCCCCCTGGGGTTGACCCCAGAGCTGGGTCTATTGTTTATTTGAAACTGAAGTCTTATTTTTTCCCTGTCTCATTTAAAGATCGTAGCCTCATAGTAAAACAACAACAAAACCCACAGCAGTACAAAAGGAAATGTTACAAACTCTACACATTGTTTATATATTTTCCTCAAAATGTTCTCAGATTTTCAAAACAAAACAGCAAACAAACAAAAAAATAAAGATCATAGCCTGGTTCTTGGCCAACACAGAACCCCGGCTGTCCTGGACAAAGCTTCCAACCCAGCCTGCTACCGGCCTGTTCAGCAAGGGCTGTGGGGTGTGGCTTGAGGGACCCCATGGCCCATCGCCTGCAGCCAGGCCCCCAGCACTGCTGGGTGCTCAGGTCATGGGAAGTCTTAGTCTGAGTTCCCAAATGAGGCAAGGACTTGGGTGCAGGGAGCCTGGTGAGAAAGCATTTGGGGTGGGGTGGGACAATGAGGGAAACCCAGCAAAGCCGAGCCTCGGCCCAGGGGTGCGCCCCTGCTGGGGGCTCTGAGGAGCCTTGTAGGGTGCCTCCTGTCTTCCCACAGAAGACGGGAGCCAGGGAGAGTCCTAGACAGAGGGAGCAGCCGTCCTGAGTGCGGGAAGGTGGCTGGAACTTAAGCAGCTGCAAGTGAACTGGGTGGTGGGGGGTATGCAGCTCTGAGCTGGGCCCACAGAGTCTGCCCTGGGGGTGGGGGTATTGACAGGAGGAAGGGACAGCAGTCGGTGAAGGAGAGCAGGGACGTGAGGCCGAAGGCCAGTTGAGGGGTCTGCTCCGCCCACCCAGGCCTCTGTACCTCCCTGGCCTGGCCAGGCCACCCCTAACTTGGCATAAGTTTGGTTTCTGGAACTTGCACCCAAACTCTTCTTACTGAGGTAGAAATAACCGCACAAACCTCTGAGCCCTGGAGACAGAGCTGCATCTGCGTGCAGTTGCCCTAGAAGCAAGGCCGGCAGGGGTGGCGTGGGTGTTGAGCCCTAAAACCTCCACAGGGGGCTTTTGGTGCAATTGCTGTCGGGACCTGTGACCTGGTGACCAGTTCCAGCTGCCAACACCACGAGAGCGATCAACTCAAGGCTTTTTACTGTACAAAGGACTTTTATTTGGATGTGGCTACTCAAGTAAATATTAACAGTGACCATCCCAGCAGCTGCCAGGCAATAACGTGACAGATAAACAGTGGCTTTTCAAGCAATGGGGATAGGATTAGAAAGTGAGCTGTCAAAAGTGAAGCCAGAATTTTCTCTCCATGACTCCCCCTCCCCTGTATTTCCCCCCCACCACCACCCCGGAAGCAGAAAAGAGTTGATACAAAATTGTAAGCCCTGGAATCAGCTAAGACAAGTCACTTCTACTTAATAATTTCATTTTAAAATGGCAGCAGGCCCAGGCGTTACTGGGCTGAGTCCTCACTCAGGCCAGGAGACTGACCCTGACTCGTGTCAGAGACTGGGGACAGGCAGCTGGAACCCCAGCACAGGGCCAGAGAGCAGAGAGCACAGCCTTCTTTTGAAAAACATTTCCTTGGAGATCAAGCACCTGGATCTTACATTTCTGGCTGCCTTTGAAAATGGTCCTGAAGTACAAATGCCTTTGCACACCCAGGCCCCTGGGAGCCCTTCGCTGCAGGAGGTGGACTGGGTGGTCCCAGACCCCACCCAGCTGGACCACTGGGGGAGGCACGTGGAAAAGCAAGACCTGGGGGTGGGGCCTTTGTGGCTTCTTTGAGGAGAATCCTTGCAGGTAACATCTGGCTTCTTCCCCAATGTCGTTGCTGAGGGCCAGTCCTTAAGCGGCCGGATCTTGGAGGCCTAACTCAGGCGTTCAGCTGAGCAATCTGACTTAAGAAGCAGGTTAGGAGTTCCGTAGTGGCTCAGTGGTTAACGAACCGGACTAGTACCCATGAGGATGTGAGTTCGATCCCTGGCCTTGCTCAGTGGGTTAAGGACCTGGCATTGCCATGAGCTGTGGTGTAGGTTGCAGATGTGGCTTGGACCCAGTGTTGCCGTGGCTGTGGTGTTGGCCGGCAGCTGCAGCTCCCATTCAGTCCCTGGCCTGGGAATTTCCATATGCCGAGGGTCCGGCCCTAAATAGACACACAAAAAAACCCCCAACAAAAAACTTTTCCTTCCTGACCCCTTGTGGGCCGCCCCCCTCCCCCGCCCAGAGTCCTTACTGTATAACAATTTTGCAGTCATGCGTCTTTTTCCCCACAAATCTACCCTCAAAGCTGATTTTACACAGATTTACCTTGGGTCCCAAAGCTGGGGAGGGAAGGAGAGGGGACATGAATGGCGGTCAGGCAGGGTGGGAGGGGCAGGGGGTCTGGATCATGGCGGCCAAAAGAGGTGGGACCACTGGAACAAGGTCTGTGAGTCTTCAGATCTGAAAGCACTGACAGCACCATTTCCATTTTAAGGAAATTATGACGGTTCCCATAAACCTGCTGTGGGAATCCCCTGGCTGAGGTGTGACGTCACCAAACAGGTGTGATGATGGTTGAGCTGGAATTTTCTACGGCAAGAGCTTCAGATGTTAGCTTTCCAGAAGAGCGAGGTTCATTGTCAGATAATTCCAAGAGACAGTTACTTTCCCAGGCAAAACAAAACAAAACAAAACAACAAAGCCCCCCAGCCCCGGCTTTTTCATATTCATCACAATGAATTAAAATGTCCAAACAGATCTGCCTGAGTGGGATGTCATCACTCAGTCTGAAAAGATGGTCTGTTGATCCCCTATGTCATCGTTGAGCTTCTGTTTCGCATCCAGATGGCGAATGCCGGAAACTACTTCCAGGAGCCGATGCTCCAGGTTTTCCTAGAGCATCTTCCAGGTGGGCGAGGCCCCTGCCTCTTCAGTGGTAATAGATGCTGAAGGCATGGAGGATGTAGAGCAGGGCAGTGATGAAGGCAAAGAACTGGTGGGGGGGGCATGAGACTGCCTTAGAGATGCCGGACAGCCGCACCTCCCAAGGGCCCTCGGCCTGGGAGGCCGTGTTCTGATCCTGCTTCATCCACTGTCTACCCACAACCCGCCAGGCCTGAGGGCTGCAACCCCTGGCCAGTGCTCCATCCATCCTAGGTATTCTGAGGCCACACTCCCACTGTCCCACTGTGACTGTCTTGGTGTCCCTCTTTGCCTGTGCCCCTCCACCTGGCTGTAAAGTAGGTCGGTCTCCATCCTCACCTTGCCCCCCTCCCCCCACTGTCCTCTCATCCTGGGCTCTCTGTACAGTCCCCCTCCCCCCCCCCCACCTTCAGCCACTGTTTGTGCTCCAATGAGTTCTACCCACCAGCCTAGAGCCTGACTCTGCACCTCTGCCTCTGGGCTCCTCAGAGCCTTGGAAGCCTCACAAATTCTTTGTGGTCCAAACTGTAATTTTTTTTTTCTTTTTATGGCTACACCTGCAGCATATGGAAGTTCCCAGGCTAGGGCTCAAATCAGAGTTACAGCTGCCGGCCTACGCCACAGCCACAGCACCACCAGATCCGAGCCATGTCTTAACCTACACCACAGCTCAGCTCCTTAACCCACGAGTGAGGCCAGGGATCTCTTCATGGGTGATCTTCATGGGTTTGTTTCAGCTGAACCAAACGAGAACTCCTCTATGGTCCAAACTGAACTGAGATTTCCCGAGAAGCTCGTTGGGCCCAGGACCCCCACCTCACCCAGATTCCCAAGCCGGAAGCCTGTGATCCCTCAAGCTCCTCCTTTTCCATCATCCACCACGTCCGAGGCCACCCCCAAAGTCTCCTGACTGCACTGCCTGACAACCTCTTGGCCCAGACTGCAGCCTCACGTTGCCTCCCTATCTAATCACACTCTGTTTCATTCAATCATTCATTCATTCATTCAACAAGTATATTGTAAGATCTGGTTTACTTCAAGAACTATGGGTTTAATGGTGAACAAAAAGTCCAAAAATTCTTATCCTCAGGGAGTTTCCATTTTAGTTGCAGAAGCAGAACATAGGATAAACCGGGAGAAGAGTAGGTAAGATGGGGCTGAGTGCCCAGGAGAAAATAAAGTGGGAAAAGGTGGGGGAGGGGCATGGTCTCACGGGGAAGGTGACAAGTGAGAAAAAAAGGAGGCAAGGGAGCTGCTGAAATACTTGTGGCCACCCTAGCGGGGTCACCGCGCTTGCCCGACATCATTCTAACAATGGGGACAGCACCCCGTGCCGCATCCCTGCTGCGTGATCCCTACGAGGGCCTCCAACTGATACAGGACTTGATCTTTCTGGTCAGGGGTCGAAGGGGACCCGCCTGGGCTGAGAGTGCTTTTAAGGAAGGATTAGGGAAAGGTAGGCGGCTCCAGAGGAGGAATCTGTCATGTGAGCTATCGGCCACGCGAGGGCGCCATCCCACCGCGAGAGGCAGGAGGCTGCGGTGCAGAGACTGGAAAGGTAAGGCCCGGGCCGCTCTGCCTGGAGTCTCAGGTCCCAGCGGACCTAAGGTCTGCGGGGCGGGGTAACGGGAAGGGGTGCCCTGCTCATCCCACGACTCGCCCAGACACTCTGCCTCGGATGCCGAAAGCCAATATACTGTCACTGAAATAAAAGGACATGGGAATAGCTCAGAGGAATCCCACCTCTACTCCACCAGCAATGGGAGCCATCCAAAGATTTTCAATAAGAGATTTGAAAATTTGGAAAATTTTTGTTTTGGAAAATAAAGAAAGTTGTGTTTTCAGTTTGCATTTTGAAAAACAATTATTCTAAGGGCAGCATTGTAGGTGTAAGAAGGAGCATGAAAAACAGCAGGTGAGACACCTGAACTTGGACTTGGCATGATGTGAGCTTGGGCGCACACCTGATCACACACACACACACACACACACACCCTCTTCCGCCTGTCCATTCCACACCTGATGACACACACACACATACCCCCACGCCCTCCTCCGCCTGTCCATCCCGCAAAGCTCCTTCAGCCGAGAGCTGAGGGTCGCCTCCTCTGCACAAGACAGAATGAAGCCTCAGGCTTTTCCCTCCCCGGCGGCAGATGCTCTTGTCCAGCACTCACCGAGGCCGCGGTGTTTATGAAATAGTTTTTCAGGTCCTGGGTCTCAGACACAATCGTGGCATGCGCTTGTAAGACGGCGGCGCTCATGTACAGGATGCCGGTGGTGCCGTGGTACAGGCTGTCCTGGAAGGATGGAGCAGAGGCCACGCCCACCGTCACGCGGGCACATAGGCCAGCGGAACTTTTCTCTGTGACTATGTGGCTGGGAAGAGGGAGCAAAAGACCCTGCTCCCAAAACTCCTGCTTTTTCCTTTTGCAGTGTTTCTAGGGAAATGTCTAGGTCGTGAACAACAATGGATTAATAAATGGCAATAATAATACCAACACGGGCCAACAGTCACTGAGCCCTTTTCCTTGCCAAGCTCTAGGCTAAGACTTTCCCCCATTTATCTCATTTAACCTTGACAACTAGGAGGTAGGTACTATTGATCATTAGCGCCATTTTGAGGAAAAAGAAGTTCCAAAGTTAAGGTCAGTGATTAAACCTGAGCCAGAATTTGAATCCAAGTGACATTAATAACACCAAACCTGTGCTCTCAACCATTAGTGTTATGAAGCCCAGCTGTGTTCAGGGCACTGTCCTAACCATGTGCACATGTTGTGTCATTTTATTTTCGCAGCTAATTTCATATGGCTGCTACGACTGATAGCCCCAGTTTACAGACGAGGAAAGAGAGGATTAGCTGACAAGTGCTAGAGTAGGCTAATCCGACTCTAGACTTCAATTTTTGAACCTCTGTGCTAATATCTTCAATGCCACAAAAATGTCATACAATCAGTTCTGGAAGGAACATCATAATAGGCCAATCGGCATTTTGCAACCCCTGAAGACATATTCATTCACTTTCAGAAAGATCCTCAGTAGATGGAAGACAGCATTAAAGAAAAAATTGATGGGGTAGGGCTGTCACTGGAAGAGGGACCACAAGTCATGGTGTGTGATGTGACTTAAAGCCACTTACAAAACATTCTTGCCAGAAAAACTTAACCTATCTTCACTTTGGCCTTTAAGTGCTAACTTTCAGTTTACAGAAAACTCAGGCATGAGAGGAGCAAGTCAGATCCCACCAGGAAGAAGCAAACAGATAAACTCCCAAATGTAAGCCCCTCTACAAGACAGCTGACCACCCCATTTCTTCAGCAAGTAACTGGCAGGGAGAGCCATTCTAGATTAAAGTACCCAAGAACCATCACTACCAAGTGGAAGCGGGTCTCATGAGGACCTGAGGCCAAGTGCAGAAACAAGCCAAGTGCAAAAACATGTCTCAGTTAAAACAGAGGACCTTGAATGTGACCTTGGTCTTAGATGCTACTGGGGAATTAACTTTATGTAAGTGCAATAATGTAAGAAAGTTAATGTATTTTTTTGGAGGTATGCTGATGTGTGTAGAATGGAATGACGTGATGTTTGGGGGTTGCTTTAAAATTCTTCAGGGGAAGGGTTCCCATTGTGGCTCATTGATTAACGAACCCGACTAATATCCATGAAGACGTGGGTTTGATCCCTGGCCTCGCTCAGTGGGTTAAGATCTGGCATTGCCGTGAGCTGTGGTGTAGGTGACAGATGCAGCTTGGATCTGGCATTGCTGTGGCTGTGGCTGTGGCATAGGCCAGTGGCTACAGCTCTGATTCGACCCCTAGCCTAGGAATCTCCATATGCTGTGGGTGCGGGCTTAAAAAGACAAAAATAAATAAATAAATAAAATTCTTCAGGGGAAAAAAGGGCTGGGTGAAGCAAGTGTAATAAAACTTGAAAATACTGGAATCTGGTTTGTGATTATGAGGGGCCGTAATGTAATCCTCCCTCCATTTAGAGTTGTTCAATATAGAAAATTTTTCAGTGGGTATCAAGATGATGTGGTGACATGAAAAAACTTAATGACAATATAAAATCAAAGAATCTACATCCAAAATTATTGGTTCCCAATAAGAAAAAGAAACAGACTCATGGACAAGAACAGACTTGTGGTTGCCAAGAGGGAGAGGGATGGGGGAGGGAGGGCATGGAAGTTTGGGGTTAGTAGATGCAAATTATTACATATAGAAATGGTGTACAATAAGGTCCTACTGTTTAGCACAGGGAACTATTTTCAGTGTCATATGATAAACCATGTGGATGATAACATTAAAAAAGAATATTAAAAAAGAATTATTTTGTTGTTCAGTAGAAATTAACACAATTGTGGCTATGGTGTAGGCCAGCAGCTGTAACTCTGATTTGACCCCTAGCCTGGGAACCTCCATATGCCCTAAAAAGAAAAAAAAAGAAAGAAAGAAAAAAAAGAAAAAAAGAAACAAAATTATTGGTTCAGTGTGATTATATTTACATGTTGCAAAAAATGTGCCAGGAGTATGGAACCCAGCAATTGCGATAGGACCTTGAGACTGGGGTGATTCTTTTTCTACTAGCACTTCCTTCAATGCTGCTCCAGTGATTTTACCATAAACTAAATTTAGAGGGAAATGTTTCAGGATGTGTTTGATCCAGGAGTAGCCAGGATGCATATATCCCTCACAAGGAAGGCAGTGGGATGCCATAAAGGATGGATGCTGGCAGAGGAAGACTCTCCTTCTCATCTGGTAGTAAACGCATCCAAATAAAAGCCAGGGTAGAGAGGGTCCAGCCCAGGAAAGGTCCCAGCTTCCCCCTCCCCATCCAGGAGGCCCACTGTCCTCAGCACACCCAGGACTGGGGTTTGGGAGGCGCCCCAGGGCCTGGCTCACTCTCACTGGTTCTTACCAGGATTTTCCAGGACTCGTATCTTTTGTAAAATCCAAACACATAAGACAACAGGAACATCAGGGAGATGAGGAATGAGGTGAGCGAGACGTACATCACCCATCCTTGCAGCAGCGGATTTGCTACCTGGGTGGCAGCTACCAGGATCCAGACCCAGAACCCAAATACCTGTAAGAGAAAAGCACAGGCGAAGGGGCTTCATTGGCTGGTGTGGGGTATGTTTCCCTTTGCAGGTTGTCCTCTGGCCCTGATTAAATATTCTTCACACGGAGTTAGGTGGGAATCAAGAGGGAAATGGGGAAGGAAGGCTGGCCCTCAAGTCAGAGTAAATTTTGTTAGGAAATTCAAGTGGTCGACACAGAGGGTGCCAATGGAAGGGCTTGGCTAAATGTGGCCTGGGGATGTGTGTCTCCTTGGCCCAAGTAGCTTTGGCATATAATGTTTTAAAAACATTTCTCAATAAGTTTCCAACATTTGAAACAGGATATTTCATAGGAAAAATCCAGATTTCAGACATGTCTTGGGAACTTTATAATCCTGGCCACAGAGAACCCATTTCCAAGGCCAGAGTAGTCTGAAAGCAGTTGTGACTCTCTCTTTGAAGAGGACCTGGAGTTCTCAGTGGACCATATCCCCAACTTTCCCAATGCCAATGCCATTGCGTGGCCCATTCCCTGGTGCTCACTTTCACTGTGGCTCCTTCTGCCTCCCTTCACCCACAGACAGTGTCTGTCTGGCCCTGTGGACTTTTGGTTTGGAGCTTCCTGGTTATGGTATCTGATGCCCTGGAGTCAGTTACCAGCTGGGCAGTAGAGCTCCAGTTTCATCACTTCTCAACTCTGTGCAGCCATTTATTATTCCCTTGGTGGAGAAACCCAACCTTTTTCCTGTTGTCTCTGGGCTCTGCATTTGTTTGCTTTGGGGCTGGGCTTGTAGCCATGCTGGTGAGTCCAGAGGAGCAACTAAATGTCCACCAGAGAGCACCTCAGTTAGAGGCCTGGAGGGGAGGGTCACATGCCCGGGAGCACCAGGTGGTTTTTGTTTTTTTATTTTTTTGTTTTTTGTTTTTGCTATTTTAGGGCTGTTCCTGAGGCATATGGAAGTTCCCAAGCTAAGGGTCGAATAGGAGCTGTAGCTGCTGGCCTACACCCCAGCCATAGCAACTTGGGATCCGAGCCGCATCTGCGACCTACACCACAGCTCACAGCAACACCGGATCCTTAATCCACTGAGCAAGGCCAGGGATCAAACCCTCATCCTCATGGATCCTACTTGGGTTTGTTAACCGCTGAGCCAAGAAGGGAACTCCACCAGGTGGTTTTGTTCTTGGTTTGTCTCCTCTCCTCCCGGGCCTCCTTAGGATGTCCTCACGAGTCTCCTGCATGCCTCCTCTCCTCACTCCTGTTACACCTGTGCTTGGAATTTTCTGTGTCTCATTAGATTTCGATTTTTGTGATTACTAATGAGATTGAGCTTATTTTCCTATGTTTCATGTATTTCCTCTTCTGTGCAATTTTTTGTTTTTTATTGGTGACATATTTCTTACAGGCTTGTCTTTTTCTTATTGATTCATAGGAATTCTTTCTACAAATTTTATATGCCATGAACTGTTATAAATATTGAAGATATATCTGCCAGCGCATTGTCTCTCACATTTCTTTGTTTTGTTAGACTTATTCATTTATTTTTTTAGATTCCATATATAAGTGAAAACATAGAGTAGTTGTCTTTTTATGTCTGCCTTATTTCACTAAGCATAATACCCTCCAGGTCCATCATATTGTCATAAATGGCAAAATTTCATCCCCTTTTAGGGCCGAGTAATATTCCATTGTATACATGTACCACATCTTTATCCATTCATTTGTTGATGGACACTTAGGTTGCATCCATGTCTTGAATGTTACAAACAGTGTTGCTATTGGAAGTTCCTTTGTGGCACAGAGGGTTAAGGATACGGCATTGCATGTAGCATGGGTTTGATCCCTGGCCTGGAAGCTTCCATGTACAGCCAAAAAAAAAAAAAACTTTTATAAACACTGAGGTGTGTATATCTTTTTTTTTTGTCTTTTTTTTTTGTCTTTTCTAGGGCTGCTCCTGTGGCTTATGGAGGTTCCCAGGCTAGGGGTCTATTGGAGCTATAGCTGCCAGACTACACCAGAGCCACAGCAATGCAGGATCCGAGCCGCGTCTGCAACCTACACCACAGCTCACTGCAACGCCAGTCCTTAACCCACTGAGCAAGGCCAGGGATTGAATCCACAACCTCATGGTTCCTAGTCGGATTTGCCAACCACTGAGCCACGACGGGAACTCCAACAACCTTAACAATGTATATCTTTTTGAATTAGTGGTTTTTGCTTTCTTTGGATAAACATCCAGGAGTGAAATTGCTGGATCATATGGCATATAGTAGGTCTATTTTTAATTTAAAATTTTATATATATATTTTTAAGGCTGCATATTTGGCACAAGGAAGTTCCCAGGCTTGTGGTTGAATTGGAGCTGCAGTTACAGACCTACACCATGGCAACACTGGATCCAAGCCTCATCTGTGACCTATGCTGCAGCTTTGCAGCAACGCTGGATCCTTAATCCTCTGATTGAGGCCAGGGATCGAACCTGCATCCTCACAGAGCCAACATCAGGTCCTTAACCTGCTAAGCCACAATGGGAACTGCTATTTTTAATTTTTTTGAAGCTGTTTTCCATAGTGGCTGCACCAATTTATGTCTATCACATTTTATGATGTCTTTTGATGAACTTCTTAATTTTAATGTAATTGAGTATGTTAATCTTTTCCTTTATAGACTGTGTTTTTCTGGTCAAGTAGAAGAAATCCTTAAGAAATGAAGATATTCTTGCATCTCAGATATTTCTTCTGGAATCATTTTCTTTCTTCCTGCAGTACAACCGTTAGTGTTTTTTTTAGAAAAGGTCAGCTGGCAGTAGTCAGTTTGAGTTGTCCGCAAATGTCCTTATCTCCCCCTGACAATCATTTCCTTCTAAGGTATTTACCTCCCACGGTGTTCTCTGTTTTTCCATATTATTCTATTGTATTCTGGCTTCCAGTGCTGCTGCTGAGCGGCCAGCTGTCAGCTGAACTGCTGCTCCTTTGTCAGAATTCATCTCCGGTATTGGGCTGCTTTTAGAGTCTTCCCGCTGTGTTTGGTGCTCCGCAGGCTGTGCAGGAGTGGTGCAGTGTGTTGTGGCGTGGGTATCTTTTCATTCATTTTGCTTGGTATTCCATTTCTGGTCAGCATCTGACAACTGCATTGTCTGGGTCTTGGGGGCCTGATTCTGCCCTTTGTGGCTTCTGTTAACTTTCATTCCTGTTCACTTTTCCCCTCCTATGTTTACTGCAGTTTGATTGTGATCATGACCGTGGGGGTAGCTCAGTTCTGAATGATGCTCTTAGAGACTTTCTGGACTAAACAATTCCACTTCTGTCTAGCTTGGCTGGAAGATACACAACTTTCAGGTCCTGGTTTTCTGGGACTAGCAGTTTTCATGTTACAAATGAAAAAGCATAGCACAGGAGTTCCCATTGTAGCTCAGTGGTAATGAACCCGACTAGGATCCATGAGGATGTGGGTTCGATCCCTGGCCTCGTTCAGTGGGTTAAGGATCCGGCATTTCTGTGAGCTGTGGTGTAGCTTGCAGATGCAGCTCAGATCCTGGGTTGCTGTGGTTGTGGTGCAGGCTGGCAGCTGTGGCTCTGATTGGATCCCCAAGCCTGGGAACTTCCATATGTCATGGGGCTGCCCTAAAAAGACAAAAACAAACAAATAAACAAACAAGCAAACATAACAAAGATATGTCATGCTTATGAGGCTTCCACTGCTGTTGTCCTGGAGACGAAAAGCACTTTTGAATCTATGGAGAATCCCTAAACTCCTACGAAGAGGAAGGGAATAAGAGGAGAAGCCAGAACAGACCAGGGGGTTGACCACGAGGCAGAGCCTATGAGGATCTTGTAGGGCCGGCAACGCTTCCAGTCTGGCTGCTCCTTAAAGCTCCAGACCTCAACAAACAATCTCCGAGTGGATTTTTTTTTTTTTTTTTGCTTTTTAGGGCTGCACTCTTGGCATATGGAGGTTCCCAGGTTAGGGGTCGAATCAGAGCTATAGCTGCCAGCCTACACCACAGCCACAGCCACACCAGATCCAAGCCGCATCTGCGACCTATACCACAGCTCACAGCAATGCCGGATCCTTAACCCACTGAGAGAGGCCAGGGATTGAACCTGCCTCCTCATGGATACTAATCAGATTCGTTTCCACTGCGCCATGATGGGAACTCTTCCAAGTGGATTTTGGAAGTCCTAGGGTGAGTGAGTCGGGCTGGGCCGCCCTGAGGATGGGCTGCTGAGGGACGAGGGCCACCGTCCCTCTGAATGGGGCTCTTGCATGTGGATCCCAGAGACGGGGGCTGCTGATGTTGCATGGAGGTGCCGGGGTTGGGCTTGTGGGCACCTGCCAAGCATCTCTCCCGCCAAGCCAGGGGAAGGGCAGGAAGGAACACGCTGGCCCACTGCCAGTACCCGAACAATGCTGGTTACTAATGGGAATGGCATTCAGGACTTAGTGACTGCACCACAACTCGTAAAATTTTAGACTCACAGGAGACCTCTGAGAGCAGAGAATGGTCGGTGCCCTTCACTGCTGTATTCCTGGTGCCCAGCACAGGGCCTGGCATGAGGCAGGTGGGAAGGTGTCAAGGAACACCCTCTGAGTGACTCAAGGATAAGCCCCCCATCACCCCATCACCTTACATTCACTAGGTGCTTTAGAGTTTGTAAAAATACATTCACTTGGATGGCCTCATGTCATTTGTACAGCAGTGCTCATCCTCTTGGGCTTTCCCAGACCAGGAGCTGCCACTGGATACCTAACGCCACTTACTGCCAGCTCACCTGTGCCAGGCCTGGGGCAGCAAGTGTGCCACCGGGCCTGTCAGGGCTGGCCAAGGGGTCCCTGCCCTGCTCCAGCCATCAGAGGCCACCCTGGGCAGACACTGCCGCCTGCAAACCACCTGTGTGTCCGCACTTGGTTCTCACTTCGGACCACGAAGTGGTGCCATCCTGGAGGGGACCGAGGGTCTGAGGCTGCCCGGGATTCAGGGTAGGATACCTCCGGGTCTCTCCTCACAACCAGGTTTCACAGCCCGAGGGCAAGGCCTCCGAGTATTTGGGGATCTTCTCAGATTGCACGGGAACCTTCTGAAATGGTGTTAGGGTTGCATAACCAATGTTAGGCAGAGGAATGTTATTGACTTTTGATTCCCGCACCCTCTGCCTTCTGAGCAGTAGGAGGGACCAGGGCCCAAGACAAACTCCAGGTGAATTTAAACCCAGTGGAGTGTGTTGTCCTGTTTCTGCCTCAAGCAGCCTAGGCTGGATCCATCATAGGTAAGGCAACCTTAAATATTTGTCTTGCCTTTTTTTTTTTTTTTTAATAAAACATATTTACCTTTCCAAATTTTCTTGGCAGCCTAAACTATTCTCTCGTTTTAATCCTCATTTCGTATTTCTCAAGAGCAGGAGATATTTTTAGATGTTTGGGCCTGGCCCTCGATGTGGAAGAATCTTTTATTATAGGTGGACATTTTGAGCAAGTGTATTTCAAATACAATTTAGGCGGAGGCAAACACAAATTGCTCATCCTTGCCTATTCTGAAGGCTGAACCGAAACTTGAAAGGATCATTTGAAGGAGGCTAGAGTGTAACAGTAAGTTTATTTATTACTCATTCTCTAGAACACAGAGAAGAACTCTTTCACGTTTAGAGAGCTGGTTAAAAACTAGAGGATGCAGAGTTCCCGGGGTGGCTCAGCAGTGACGAACTCGACTAGTATCCATGAGGACGGAGGTTCTATCCCTGGCCCTACTCAGTGTGTTAAGGATCCAGCTGCAGCGTAGGCTGTAGATACGGCTCGGATCCCATGTTGCTGTGGCTGTGGCTGTGGCAGGGGCCAGGCTGCCACAGGGCAGTGAACTTCACACTCTGTAAGCTTCTGAAGCTAGAGCTACCCTCGTGGTGACCCCATGTGAGTAGGGAGGAGAAACTGTCAGCTCTGGGCCGGGCCGGAGGTGTGGTCGGGATGGGCCGGACCAGAAGCTGAGAACCAGGAGATGATACGGAGGCAGGTTCTTCTGTGAGGCTGGGCGGGACTTCGGCCCGGTGGATCCCCTCACCACCAACACTGAGCTCCTTCTCTGACCTCTCATCTTAATGTTCACGAGGTGTTCCCTGCCCCCCCTCCCTTCCCTGGTACTCGGGCCAGTGCAGGCTGTACTGCAAAGCCTCAGAAACTGCAGGCAGGGAGGAAGGGCCCGAATCAAGATGAGGCAGCCCACCCGCAACAGGGTCGGGGTGTCTTGGGAGCGCTGGGTTTCAGGTTCCATCCCCAGCCTAGCACAGTGGGTTAAGGCTGCGGCTTAGCTGGCAGTTGCAGCTCAGATCTGATCCCTAGCCCTGGAACTCCAAATGCCGCAGGGGTAGTGTTGCCAAGTGAACTGTGGCTCCTGGTACCTCTGAGGGTCCAGGAGCAACAAGCTCCTTGAAGACAAATTCTAGCTTTGCCCACAGTGGGGACCAGGAATGCCCCCCCCCCCGCCTCCCTCCCCGACCCCCAGGGCTCCCTCCAATGATGTAGTGTTTCCAGATGAAGAAAACTATAGTCCCTCACATCCAAGCTGTGCTAAGTCCAGGGTCCCTTGGCCCTTGTTTACCCCCTTCCCCTTTTCCCCCTTTAAAAAAATTGTGGTAAAATATACTGAACAAAATTTACCATTTTAACCTTTTTTTTTTTTTTTTTTTGTCTTTTTAGGGCCACACCTGTGGCATATGGCGGTTCTCAGGCTAGGAGTAGACTGTAGCTGCCCACCTACACCAAGGGCACAGGAATGCCAGATCTGAGCCAAATCGGTGACTTACAACACAGCTCACAGCAACACTGGATCCTTAGCCCACTGAAAGAGGCCAGGGATTGAACCTGTCCCCTGATGGATGCTAGTGATATTCATTTCTTCTGAGCCACGATGAGAACTCCCATTTTATCCATTTTGAAGGTAAAGTGGTATCAAGTGCATTCACATTGTTGTGTAACCATCACTGCCATCCATCCCATCTCTGCAATATATTTTATCTGGCAAAACTGAAACTCTGCACCTGTTCAACAACAACTCACCATCCCCCCTCCCCCAGCCCCTGGCAACCACCATTCCTTCGCCCCACAAACTGGACTACTCTAAGTACCTCGAATAAGTGGGATCATGAAGGCTTATTTCACACAGTGTCACACCCTCAAGGTTCATCCCTGTTGCAACATGTGTCAGAATTTCCTTCCTTTTTCTGGGCTGGATAGTATTCCACTATATGACTATATCACATAGATATCTTGTTTATCTGTTCATCCATTGATGGACACTTGGCTATTGCTGAGTAGGCCTGCTATGAATGTACAACTATCTGTTTGATGCGCATCCTTTTACAGAGAAAAATAAGAGTTCCCATTGTGATTCAGGGAGTTAAGAACCCAAGAGAGTGTCTGTGAGGATGCAGGTTCCACCCCTGGCCTTGCTCAGTGGGTTAAGGATCTGGCATTGCTGCAAGCTGAGGTGTAGTTGGCCGACTCCGCTTGAATCTGGTGTTGCTGTGGCTGTGGTGTAGGCCAGGGGCTGCAGCTCCAATTTGACCCCTAGCCTGGGAACTTCCATATGCTGTGGATGTGGCCATAAAAAATAATAATAAAAAGGGAAAAATAAGAGGAGGCCCATCCACTGGCTGTGCTTTGGACCCCATCAGGCAGTTCTGGTGCACAATGCCCTGAGAGTCATAGCTTGAAGGAAGCAGAGCTGCCCCCACCCTTCACGCCCTGTGGGTGCCCCTGTGGTCAAAGCAGGCGTTTCTCGGGAGTTTGGTACCGTCTGCTCAAAATACCTCGACTCCAGGGTGATTGCAACGGCTTAAACTGCATGGTAGGAATTCGACCTGTAATTGTTTTTCAACCTTAAGATTTTAAATTGATTGAAATAATGTTAACAGCAAAGGCATTTTTCACTATGTTGTGTTCCTTCCCAAGCCTAGTGAACATGTACACGTATACTTGATAAAGCTGCAAATCATGGTGAACATACATTTTCTACTCTTTTTATATTTTTCTATTTTGCTACGTGGCTTAATAACAGAATTGATTCTTGTTGCTCAAGGCAGTTCTATAAAGTTGTCCTGGATACTGGCAAATTTAGTTATGAATCCTGAACCACTGTTCTTGGGGAAATACAGAACTAAGTTCCTGCAAGCTTGTGGTCACAATATTTTCATCAACTGATAAACACATAACTTTGTTTTATGCGTGATTCTGTTTAAAGACACTTTGTTAATATATATTGCTGATCCATTAGCCTTGAGCTCTCAGCCAACAGCCCTAGAAGAATAAGCTTATCTAACACAAATTTCTCCGTAAAGCCAATTACAGCCTTCTCAAGCTTAGGAACACTAGACACTGCTTTAGCAGTGCACTTGGGACTATTTTAAACAGCAAAATCACCAACAAAAAGCACGAAGACACATGAGACGTAGCACTAAACAGACCTGGAAGAGGACTCTCATTTACAGTATGAGCTGAAACAAGAAGGCAAGTATTGACCTCAGGTTGAACGTGTGTGTCCCAAATTTGTGACTCAGATATTTCCCCAGCTGTGCACCCATCCTCGAATGACAGTGACAACATTGCAAGTATTGATTTGGGGGTTACAAATAAATGCTAGTGAATGTGCAAATGCAGCATCTGGGTAATGAGGCCTTTCAATGCCTCCATTATATTCCACTACGTTGATAAAACATCATTTACTCAGGCCCCAGCGCTAGGATGTTGGATGTCTCTAGCTTCTCCCTGTTGTTGATGATGCCACAGTAAATAATGTTGCAGAGACAGCTGTCTTCTTTTAAATTCTCCCTGTGGGGTAAATTGCCCAGCTGGGCATGCTGGTGGATGGTGTGGGCAAGGAGGGGATGTGGCGGGTGACTTCCCAACAGCCACTGGGCTCGTTGCATCTCTTGGCTGGGACACATACGTGACCACCCTGGCCAGCGAGATCCACACCTTCTGGGGACTCCTGGGAAGGGTTTCTTTCTGCCTCAGGGGACCAGGGTTGAGACAGTCCCTGCCCTTGCTCAGGCGGTGGCTGTATCTGGTATTAGACCTGGTGATACCATGTGGAATGTGGAAGAGGACAGAGAAGGAGAGAGCCTGGGCCAGACGACGCAAACGAACCAGCCCCAGCAGAGCCCGCCCGGCTCCGGGCTTCCGGGGACCTGAGATGGTTCAGCCAGCCTGAGCCAGCGACAGCCCTTGTCACAGCACTGCCAGGACCATTTGGGATGTGCGTCTGCTCACATCACCCACACCTTGAACCCTCCCCTCTTAAACCTCCCCACCGGCTCCCCGTGACGCCCAGGCCAAACTCAGCTACCGCCCTGCAGGCCCTGCCTGTGCCGGCCTCCCTGAGCCCCCTCGGAGCCCCTGCCCTGGGCCTTCCAAATGCGCTCAGAGATGGGCTGGTGGGCCTGAGATCTTCTAGTCACCACCAGCATTAAGAAGCTGAGCGGACTAGCCGCGGCAGCATAGACGGACCTAGAGAGGGTCATGCTAAGTGAAGTAAGTCAGACGGAGAAAGACAAATATCTTATGAGATTATTTATATGTGGGGTCTTTAAAAATGGTACAATGAACTTATTTACAAAATAGAAATAGACTCACAGGCATAGAAAACAAACTTATGGTTCCCACAGGGGAACAGGAGGGAGGGGGAGGGATAAACCAGGAGTCTGTGAGGAACAGATACACACTACTGTATGTAAAATGGATAAATAAGAACCTACTATAAAGCACAGAGAACCATATTCAATATCTTGCGATAATCTATAATGGAAAAGAATTTGAAAAATATATATATATTCAGATAAAAGAGTATATATATATCTATATCTCTCTGAATCATTTTGCTACATACCAGAAACTAATACAACATTGTAAATTAACTGTACATCAATAAAAAGTAGTTCGCTTTGAAAAAAAAAGTTTAGAAGAGAAAATACAGTGCATTGTCCATAGGAAAGGGAAGTGCTATTTCCTGAATCTTGGGTTCAGTCTCTCACACACACAAACACACACATACACACGCATGAAGTGGTGGTGCATCACAGGCAGCTGTGGAAACCCTGCTGCCGCCTGCCTCCCTTCCTCTGGCCCAGGGCCCTGCCCAGGCTGCTGTCCCCCTCCACACAGTCCCTGTTCACAGCACCATCCAGGCGGGCAGACACCCACCCCAGCATCAGCTCACAGCTGTGGGGGTTGCTGCCTCAGGAGCCCCTCCTGGGGCCTGGGGGTGGGGGCCACACTGAGGCCCGAGAGGGAAACATGAGCTGCTGACAGGAAGGGAGAGGAGACATGGGTTGTCCACCACTCTCTGCAGTGATGGGACTCAGGGTAAAAGAGCTGGGGCCTCCACAGCTGGAGGGTCACTCTGGGCTGCAGGCAGCACAGGGCCCCCAGTGCCCCCGTAGGTGCTACGGCTGGAGCCTGGCAGCCGGTGAGGCTCCCTGGGCTGGCAATGTCACCTCCACTGGCCAGGGGAAGAGATCAGTTCTGAGAGGCCAAGAGACTTCCCACAGTTACCTGTGGCGGGTGGCAGGCCTGGGTGGCCACCCAGGACCCGCAAGCAACCAGCTTATGGGGAAGGTCTACGCTCCATGATTCAACCCGGGACGTGTCCACCCAGAGTTACCATGTCCTGACTCCAGGAGCGAGAGCCTTCTCTCTGGGGCTTTAAGGTTAGCGGGAAGTTGGCTACCTGGTCCCCTTGGCCTCCTGTGAGGGCCTCTGTCTCATCTGGTCCCCTCCAGCAGCAATGGCACCGGACAGAGCTCCATCCACCACAGGTCCCCAGCAGAACAAGTCCCATAAGGAGCCCTTGGTCCCGATAAGTGCTCTCAGGGCTGGGCTGGCTGCGTGCCAGGGAAATCAGTGCCCGTTCTGGGGTGTGTGCCTGGGAGGGGCAGGATGCCAGGGAGGGGCTGGTGAGTCAGTGGCCAGGCCTCCTGGCCTTCCGCCCCTCCTGCCATTGGCTTCCTCCCCCAGGACCGCCCCCCGCCCGTTCAGACGCCACCCCCACTGACCCAGCTTCTCACTGACTCAACAGTCCAGACGTACAATGTCACATAAAATAGGATAATAAAAACATTCTTACTCCTCCAAAGTCTAAAGGGCTTTTCCTTCTTGTCTCTTAAAAAAACCAAAAAGCAAACAAAGAAAAAACCAAAAAAACACCACCAAGCATTTTGGAGGACAAATTATTTTTACCTTTAAAACAAAAAACAAAAAACATGTGTGCCTTAGAAAGGTTAGAAGGTACAGAACAGCTGCAAAGAAGCAGGATAAATGGTTCCTGCTCCCCAAAGCAGCCCCGCTCCCTGGTTTTCCCCTCTTGGGCTCCAACTATGTTTATTAACCTGTGTCCCCTGCCATGTGCCCAAGAAGTCCTCAGAGGAGCCCTGGAGTCGGCTCGGGAGGGCCCCACCTCCTCCTTCCCTCAGGAATAGCAGATGTTTTGTGACCAGTAGCCACCATCCCGCCCTTCATCAGGCACTGAGGACCCAAGGATGTCACCATTCACTCTGGTCTCAAATGACTCCTGCTCAGTTTGCCCCTACCCCAGTGTCTAAGCCCAGACATAGGAACATGAAGACCACAGGGCAGGGACCAGACCAATGTCACCTCCTCCAGGAAGCTGCTCCTGACTACTCCTCCCCGTCCCTGCGCTCCCAGATGCAGGCCCCTGCCCTGTGGTCTTCATGTTCCTATGTGTGGCACGGAGCCTGGCACAAGGCAGGTATGCAGCAGCACACGTTGTTCCAGGGGGAGGCAGGAGGCAGCGTGTTAGACTCTCCACTCGCTGGCTACTCCATCCCGTCTGCCTGGGCCTGATTCCTACACAGATGGCAGCACCTGGTGCCCTCTAGGCCTGCCACTGGCCCTGCCACGGACCGGCATTTCTGCCAGGAGCCGGGACCAAATGGGGACAAACACCCACTGTTTCATCTCCATCCATTTCCTCCTCCATCACCTTCCGGGCCCCAGAAACTCCCAGATGGGGAGCGTGTCCCCTGGGAGAGTAGCTGGGACTCCCTGTAAGCTTCCCCCATCGCCTGCCTCCTCCTCTGGCGCATGGGACGGACTAGGCGAGAATGTGCGTTCAGAGAGGAATGGTGTTCAAATAAACACACCACCCCTCCCACTCCCAGTGGCATCTCCTGGGAAGAGAGGGGCCCAGATGGGCCTGGGCAGGGGATGGGGGGCTGTGAGCTGTGCAGGAGCAGAAAAGCAGAGAATCCCCCCCAAAAGAAGGGACTGAGAGGGATTTATTTATTTATTTATTTTGCAGTAGGTCAGAGGAATCTGGAGCCCCAAATCTGTAATATCTGGCCCTGCTGCGGAGGCTCCCTGGAACCTTCTAGATCCAACCTGAGGCAGGAGGAGGGGAGCTATGCTTCAAGGACCTGTGGGACGTGGGCACCAGCTGACTCTGCTCACCAGGGTTGGGTTGAGATGGACAAGATCTGAGCAGGTGGTGACAGCTGAGGGACAGGCTGGCTGGAGGGAAGGGGAGGAGGCAGGGAGGGGCTGGCGAGAGAGGAGAGGGGTCAAAGTTAGGGGACCTGTGTGGGGCTCCCAACCCCGCCCTCCTCTGACCTGCTTCCTGCCACCTGCCAATCGGAACAACCCTCTAGAAACCTCTCCTGTCTCCCTCAGAGCTGCTGTGCCCTGGAAAGTTCTCCAGGCAGGAGCATCGGGAAGGGCGCTGGCTGCAGGTGGGGCCTTCTTATCACTAAGACTTCTTATCTGGGGCTCCCGAGGTCCTGGGGGACAGGGTGTGCTGGTCCCCTCCCTGCTACCCTCGCCCGGGGGACCCGGCTATTTCCTTCAGGGCACCGGCTGGTAAGAGAGATCCTCCCTCTGAGTTCCCATTGTGGCTCAGCAGAAACGAACCCAATTAGCACCCATGGGGATGTGGGTTCGAACCCTGGTCTTGTTCAGTGGGTTAAGGGTCCAGTGTTGCTGAGGTGGTGCAGCTCGGATCTTGCATTGCAGTGCCTGTGGTATAGGCTGGCAGCTGAAGCTCCAATTCAATGCCTAGCCAGGGAACCTCCATATGCTGCAGGTGTGACCCTAAAAAAAAGAGAAAGAGAGGGAAATCCTCCTGGTAGGCTGACCTTCTGGCAGCAGCTTTTGTTGCCTGTCTTATCTGAACTGGGAGACTACAGCAGCTTAGGGAAGTTTGCTCGTGGTCTGAACAAAGGGGAAAGGGAAGAATAGGACCAGAGTGCCAGCCTTGGGCAGAGGGGAGGGTACGGCTGTGGGGATGTGGGTTGTTAGGTAGTTCCGAGGGTCCCTCAGTTTAAACCCATCCTGCGGCGGGCTGCTCTGCCATGTGGGCTGAACCCTGCAAGCCACCCCGTCCCCAGCTCCCTTTGAAGCTGGACTCCTGCTGGGATCTGGCACTGGAAGGGACTGGAGGAGGACTGGGATGGGAGGCTTTTCCAGGTCCTGTCACTGTCACTGCAGCAGCAGTTGGTGCCAACCCCAAGGTCCCCGTGCCCCTCCTCTGGGGTGGTGACCACTGCCTCAGAGCACCTCCTGCAAGTGGCAGCTGGGCGGGGCTCCCTCCGGAGGTCCGAGCACCTGCCACCTCTCACCCCACTCTGGAGATGGACAGTGGCGGCTCTGCGGAGTCACTACTCTCTGGCGGGTCAGCATCTTCTTTCTGCTTTCTCAGCATTTTAGCAACTGTGTAGACCACTCCTGATGCTGAACCCACCTGTGGGACAGTGACTTCCATTCCTTTCTGCACTCCGGCAGGTACCACCTATTGGCCTCCTTGGCTAGTCTCCATCTGCCCCCATTAGGCATCAAACTCCATAAGGTAAGGGCCATGTCTATCTTCTTCCTCTTCCTATGTTTGTGATTGGCAACTCAATAAATGTTTGTTGAGTGACTACATGGGATTTTTGTTGTTGTTTTGCCTTTTCTAAGGCTGCTCCCGCGGCATATGGAGGTTCCCAGGCTAGGGGTCTAATTGGAGCTGCAGCCACCAGCCTACGCCACAGCCACAGCAACACGGGATCTGAGCTGCGTCTGTGACCTACACGACAGCTCACTGCAATGCCAGATCCTTAACACACTGAGCAAGACCAGGGATCGAACCTGCAACCTCATGGTTCCTAGTCGGATTCGTTAATCACTGAGCCAAGACAGGAACTCCTACATGGGATTTAAATGGGGCCATCTTCCTCTTTCCTTACAGCCTGATTTGTTTGTGAACATTTCCATCCTAGGAAGTCCTAGTCTGAACAAGCAAACGTCTCATCTCTTAATCCAAACCCATTAAGAATGCCAAGCCCTCACCCTGAGGGAGCTTGTCCTGACAACTGCTCTAGCTCCTGGAGCCTTCGGCAAGTGTGGCTGTACACCCCTACTTTCTACCCTGTTTCCTATCTTGGGGTGCTCGTCAATGTTCATGCATCACTCCCTTAAGACAGGGTCCATGACTTAACCACATCCCTTCTGTTATTACCTCCTTATTCTTGGCTCTGCCTGAGTGCAAAGCGTGGGGCTGGAGCAACAGTAGCATCTCAGTAAAGATTTGCTGGTTTACAACTGGGATTTGCTCACAAGAGACCCAGGCTTTCTAGTGAGAGACCGGATGACCACCACCACCACCAACGTGGGATGGGCTCACATTTCTAGAGCAGTTGTCCGGTGCTGATGCTTCTTCTAGTCAGGGTCCTTACTGAAACCCCAGAGCTGACCTGGGAGATCTTTGCTGCTGCTTTCCTCATTATTGAAGCTCAGAGTGGTTAAGTAACCCACCCAGCGTCTCACAGCAATGAAGCAGCAGAGCCAGGCTTACCCTGTTGAGTTGATTCAATTTTACACAACCCGAACATGCTGGGGGCCTCCCAGGGTCAGGGCTGGGCCTGGGAAGTCAAAGTGGGTCCTGGAGATGGGGAGGTTGATCTCCGACTCCTCTCTACACGCCCTGCCTCTGTTCTTCTGAGGGGAGGGGCTTGCTCGACCCCGGCCCCACATTCTAACTTTCCTTCCCTTTGCCCCAGTCTCCCTTCCTGTCACAGCCCCCCAGGGCCTCCCAGAGCATCATTCTGTTGGGACTCAGTGGTGCCCTGGGCATGGAGGCTGTTGGTTCCCTTCTCCCACAGAGGATGGCAAGGTTGGGGCAAGGCTGGGACAGGGCGTAGAATGAAGAGAGGGACAGATGCCACAAAGACAGAGTAAAAAGGGGCACACTGAGTTGACTTTGCTGCTCTGCAGAAGTATGGAGAACTGGAGGGGGAGCGGAGGAAAACAAGAGAAAGGACTTCTCCTTCTAGAAAACGTGACATCCTGAGGAGTGTTCCAACAAAGGGAAGGCGCTTGGCCTCAGCCAGGCCCGAGATGAGCCCTGATTCCCTCTTGGCCCCACACAGTTGACAGACAGCGCCAGGGCTCAGGAAGTTCACAAACAGGCTTTTACATATAAGCGGAGTAAAAGAAGAGGCAGGCTGCAGCGCAGGTGAAGCTGGGGGCTGGGCTAAGACAAGAAAGTGAAGCTGGAACCTTCTGAAATGAGCTTCTGCGGGGGTGGGGGTGGGGGTGGGGGCAGCACTGTCAAGTAATTCCTTCTGCCCACTGTGCAGGCACGTTAAAAAGCCGAAAACAGAGGCCGAACAGAGTGTCCAAATCTTCTCTCCGATTAACTGGCTGACTCTCTAGAAGCCTTCTTAGCTGTTTCTTTGTAATTAGTCAAGTTTCTAATTAATAAGTGAAGAAGTGAAAAGGTTGGAAGTTAATAAACTTGCTTGGACTCATTCATGAAGCCCTCCCTCCCTCAGTCACAGCTGCCTGGGTCAGCTCTGCGTCCACCTTCATCTTGTAAAGTAGCTGATGTGCCACCTCACACCAGGCAGGCAATTGGGTAGTCACATGACCCCCAAGCCTGCTGCCTGCACATCTGCTAAGAAGAGCGAGGCAGTGGGGCTGTGAGTCACCTGGTCCCCAGCCCCTTCAGCGCTGGCAACCAGTGGGCTCCCACACTCACTGAATGGAAGAGACAGGAGAAAGCGTCTCTACTCCTCTTAAAATGCCCTGACTCAAAGGTTCCTCACACTTTGAGATTACATTTTGGAATTAATACTGTTTTCAGACGAGAAATCTGAATTCAACTGTAAATGAGCAACATACACACTTGAATGTTAAATCTCAAAAGCCTTATCTGTTGCAGGTGGGAAGGTAAAATGGTACAACTACTCTGGAAAACAGTTTGCCAGTTCCTTTTTTTTTTGTCTTTTTGTCTTTTTTGTTGTTGTTGTTGTTGCTATTTCTCGGGCCGCTCCCGCGGCATATGGAGGTTCCCAGACTAGGGGTTGAATTGGAGCTGTAGCCACAGCACTACGCCAGAGCCACAGCAACGCGGGATCCGAGCCACGTCTGCCACCTACACCACAGCTCACGGCAACGCCGGATCGTTAACCCACTGAGCAAGGGCAGGGACCGAACCTGCAACCTCATGGTTCCTAGTCGGATTCGTTAACCATTGCGCCACGACGGGAACTCCTAGTTTGCCAGTTTCTTAATGAAAACCAAGTATACACATTATACAAACCAGTAAACACACACTCACTGGCATTCCCCAGAGAAGTGAAAATTACATCCACCCAAAAGCCTGTATATGAACACTCACAGCAGCTTTATTTAGAACAGCTAAAAAAATGCAAAGGACCAAAATGTTTCTCGATGAGTCAGTGGTTAAACAAACCACAGTAAATCCACACCATGGAATACTATGCAGCAATGAAAAGGAGGCATGACTGATACACATGTGATTTGAATGGACCTCAAGCACATTATGCTGAGCGGAAGAAGCCAATTTCTAAAGACTACATACTGAGTGGCTTCATTTACTTCTATAACTTTTTTGGAATAACAGAAGTATAGAGACAGAATAAATGGTTTCCAGGGGTGAGGGAGGACCAGGTGGGGTGACTACAAAATGGAGCAGGAGGGAGATCTTCGTTGGATGGAATGCTTCTGTGTCTTGATGACGGTGGTTACAGGAAACTACACATGGGAAAAAGGTATGGAAGTAGAGACAGCTTTCCAACATCGGTCACCTGGTGTCCATATCGTTATAAAGATGTGACTACTGGGGGACACTGGGGGAAGGGCATGGAGACAGCCCTGAACTATCTTTGCAAGTGCCTGTCAATCTATAATTATGACAAAAGCTTTATTTGTTTGTCTTTTTAGGGCCACACTCGTGGCATATGGAAGTTCCCAGGCTAGGGGTCAAATCAGAGCTGCAGCTGCTGGCCTACACCACAGCCACAGCAACATGGGATCTGAGCCACTTCTCTGACCTACACCATAGGTCACAGCAATGCTGGATCCTTAACTCATTGAGCAGGGCCAATCAAACCCATGTCCTCATGGATGCTAGTCGAGTTCGTTACCACTGAGCCACAATGGGAACTCCATGACAAAAAGGTTTAAATGTGCACTTTAGTGTTAAAGCAATTTGGGAAAGATCTGTAAGAGTGGGCTGTGGGGAGCAGAGTTGGTAGGAAGCATGCAGACCCCCTGGTGTCTGTGCTACCCTCGTCTGTCATCATCATTGATGTATAAGAGCTGGAGGCTCTTGGCAGCAGAGGTGGCCCGGGGCCTCAGGGAAGCCCTTGTTTAATTCTGCTCTCCTTGCGTGTCTGGCCCCTCGTTCCTGTGGGAGGCCCTCACTGTCTTAGGAAACAGTGGCTGGAGGGAGGTGTGCCTGCAGTCACCACCGATGTCACCCTGGCCACCCCTATCATGGACGACCTCAGAATCCAGATTAGGGATTTCACTTTCTCTGCCCCCTTTGGCTGCCCTGAGCTCCCAGCTTTAGCATCCACGCTCTGGACTGATGGCCTGCCTGTGATGCTTTAGGCCCTAGGCTGAGAACCTGGGGCCCCAAGGCCTGGGACTCTGTGGTCAGCACCTTGGGTGGCCAGGGACAGAGGGGCTTCTGCAAGGCCGATTCTGCCCTTTCCTCTCCAGCCCAGAATGTCTCCTGGCATCAGACTCGGCCGCCAACTCAACAGTCTCCCCTCCTCTCCCATTTACCTCCCCATCTGCACCCCAGACATACCTGGTCTAGCTTTCACTCCAGGAATGCTCCTGGAGGAAAAGAGCAGGTGCAGAAGAGCATGTACAGAATAACCCTGTGACACAGACACATGTGTGTACATATATGGATATAGGCATCTATATGGATGACAATTCTTTCTGCATTTTCTAAGTTCGACCATGAAAAAAGGAATACTTATGAATTAAAACTAAAGTTGTGAGGAGGAAACATCGGACAAAGCTGAATGGAGGGAGGTTGTGCAAAATGACGGATCAGCATTGCTCAAGAGTGTCAGGACAAAGATGGGGGAGCTGGCCCAGAATGGAGGGAGGAGGGCGACATGGCGACCAAACGTGATGTGGACCCTGGACCAGGAAACGGACGTTTGTGGGGAATTCAGCACAACCTGGACAAGGTTCACTGTTGATGGCACAGTCCTGATGTGAATTCCCTGCCTGTGATGGTTGAACTATGTAAGCTGTGGCCCTGCAGGGCAGCTGAGTAGATAGGCTATGAGGACTCTCTGTACGATTATTACTAGTGTTGCTATACATCTAAAATTATTTCAAAGAAAAATAAATGAATGAAATTGAATCAGTGACAGCATCCCACACCCTAAGGCACTTCAGTCCCTGGAGCCAGCAAAGCACTCACTTTCTTCCCTTGGGGGATGCTGTCTGCAGGAGCCCAGTGTGTGGGGGTGGGTGCACCATGGAGGTGGCCATTCCAGTGACTGCAGGATGTTTTCCTGATTCCAGAAGCCCCTCCCTTTCGCCTCCTGCCCCGCTGGCCTCTCCTGGGTTCCAGGCCTTTCCCTCTCCTGGCCCGCAGCCTATCCTTTGAGGCTCAGCTGCAATGTCGCCTCCTTAGGGAAGGCCTGGATCCCTCCCTCCCTGATGTGACAAGGTCCGATGGCCTCTCCTTGCTGGTGCCCAGCCCAGGACCATCGCCCTCCCAAGTCTGGTCTAACTATAGGGAGAAAGTGATCTCCAGCCTCCCTCTGGCAGACGGGAAGCCTGGGGGGCGGGGGAGGGGGGAGTGGCCCTGTGGCCAGGGGTGGGTGTGACTGACTTGAGCATGTGATCCATGGAAACAGAGGCATCAGTCATCCCCAGCCCTGGACATTCCTGTGGTTGTGAGGGGCATGCCCGGGCCTGGCACAGAGAACTCACAGGAGCACGGAGACCCATCTGTCTGGCAGAATGCCCTCACTGTGTCCCCAGGGTGGCAGGCCTGGAAGGAACCTGCTTCTTGTGGGGTTTTGGCTGGAGCCAAATGCGGGGCCCACCCTGCCTGGCTTCCCTCTTTAGCCAGTTTGCGGAAAGGCTGCTCAGTGGGGCTGGCCTTCCAGGCGGACGACAGGGTGAGAAGGCCTTTGGGTCCAGCTGCAAGCTGGAACCACTTTCTGTCTTTTCCTCCCTGCCACGGGGGCAGCGCTGCCCAGTTCAGGACTGGTAAAGCTAGATACTTCAGAAAGTGTCTGAAAACCAAAATAAACTCTGCCTTCAATTAATCACCAAACTTGTGCGACAAGGACACAGTGACAGCTGACTCAGAGTGTTCTGTTGAACACTGTGGACCCGGGAGGGGTTGGGGTCCCAGTTCAGCTGCAGGGACCCTAAGAGGAAGGCAGTAGCATGGAGCTGAAAACACCCAGCGTGCTTCACAGGACAGTTTTATGGCAGATGTGGTCATAAGCCATCTCCCATGGGGAGTCCTCACAAGTCAAAGTTCAAAGTCAGCTGAACAATGAAGAAATGACCATGAAGAAAATACTGGAAGAGCTGCTCTCAGAAGGAAAGAAGTTCTGAGAAGTTCTGAACTTCAGAAAAGCACAAAGGACAAGTAGTTGGAAAACAGAAACCATGTAATTAAAAGTCTATTCCCAGCATCTTCCTAAGGACCCAGGATATTGGAGCAGTTTCCCCAAACCTCTGATCACCAGGTCACCTGGCCAGCTGCCCCAGGGGGGTTCGTTTCAGAAGGAGGAGCCCCCACCCTGTACTGCAGAAGCCCAGAGAAGCTCAGGGAGGGACCCTGAGCCCATGGGGGAGATCAGAGGCCACAGCAGCCCAGGCCTGGTCCCCCTTCTCCAGGGAGATTCCACCTCCAGGTCGGCTTCTCCCGGCAGCACCCCCCCCCCCACCTTCTGCAGGTGGCCCCCATGGCCGCACTCACCAGCTCCGGAACGAAGAAGGTGTAGGGGATGGTGAGGAATAGTGCGACCCCTGAGGGCACATCGGGCGGAGCGTAGGTGGTGGCGGGCGGGTCTCGGGAGGCCATGCTCTCACCCACTGCCTGGTGCCCTGGCTCCACAGCCCGCGCCTGCAGCCCGTCAAATATCACCTCCTGCCCGACACACCCATAGGACGTCGCCTGGAAAGAAAAAAAAAAAAAGAAAACGTTCCAGCCGAGCAGGTCCTTCCACTGGCTCCAGCCAAGAGTATCCTCAGTGAAACTCGGTTTGTGCATCAGACGGGCGGGGGCAGAGCCGCTAAGGAAAGGGAGCGGGAGTCCCTTCCTGTACTTTCCTTCCAAGGAAGCTCTGCATCCCGGGCGTGTTAATCCGGGGGAGGCCAGCTACAGCCACCACCCCAAGCCAGTGCCCAGGGGACAGGCTGAGCCCCTTGTGACAAGGATAGTTTATTGAGAACCTACTAGGAGCCAAGAAATCTGCAGACAACTCTGGTGCCCCCCAGCCCGGCATGTGGCTGTTTTGCCCTCATTTTTGTGAGGAGACCAAGAATCTGCCAGGTCAAGTCAAGGTCACAGTGCTGGTCACTGACAGTCCTGCTGCCTGGCTCCCACCAAAATCCTTGGTGGCCTCAAGGCAGAGGCAGAGGGGCCGCTGCCACTTCCAGGTCCCATCACATCCCGGGGGCATGGTGCTGCCTTCTCTCTCTGTACCCTTGTCACTCTCCTCTCATCCTCACCAGCAGAGGGAGGAGGCTCCCTGTCTGGGAGGGATCTGCCCCAGGGGCGCCTGAGAAGGGCCCAGCCGCTGGGTGTTGCTTCCAGACTGGGTCCCCCCCCACCCCCCCGTGCCTCCACGGTTCCTTCCTGCCTCCCGCCCACCTGCTGGCCACACTCTGGGGCTGTGACCCAGTGGCTCCTTTCCCTCTAAAGCAAAGGCCTGGAGGTGTGGAACCTTTTCATATCTGCCTTAGAATCGGCCACCCTGCAGAAAGGCCTGGTGCCCCAGAGTCTGCTGGGGGTGCTCCTGCCGCAGCAGCGACCCAAACCACAACAGTGACACCACATCCCGCCTCCCTGCCTCCGCAGGCTGGGGTGGGGGGGAGGGGACGCCCATCCCTGGAGGGGATGAGGGAGAAAGATATGACAAAACAAAATATGAAAAATTTGGCATATTTTAAATGTTTTACATTTAACCAAGCAATGTTTTATTCTATGTGACAAAGTACAGCATACTCTACAGGCTATTTATAAGAAAACTATAAAATTCACAATGGAGCAAAGGCAGTGACATTGCAAGAGGGACGAAGTTTAGAATTCTAAGAGGAACACCTTTGCCTTCCAGCCCAGGGGAGGCCTCACTAGGGCCGTGGGTATGAACGCACTTGGAGACAGGGTCAGAAGCCAGATGTGGAGTTGTGGGGCATGGCAAGCTCAGAAGGGCCTTCCAGACTCCTCTGCAAAGGCCTGCTGGTTTCTACCTCATGAAAATTAGAATTAGAATCCTGAAATGGCCCGTTGTGGCTCAGTGGGTTAAGAACTCTACATAGTGTCCATGAGGATTTGAGTTTGATCCCTGGCCTTGCTCAGTGGGTTAAAGATCCAGGGTTGCTGCAAGCTGCAGCACAGGTTGCAGATGCAGCTCGGATCTAGCTTTGCTGAGGCTGTGGCACAGGCTGGCAGCTGCAGCTCTGATTGGACCCCTGGCCTGGGAACTTCCATATGCCATAGGTGCTGCCGAAAAAGAAAAAAAAAAAAAAAAAAAGAATGCCCCTAAATAACTCACATGGTACTTGGTGCTGTTAATCACTATTATCATTGCCTGCATTTTCTTTGTTAGTTGGGGCAAGGAAATGAGATAGTATATTTGAAAACATCCAGGGCAGTCTGGCTTATGGCAGATGTTTTACAAGTACTTGTTCATCTAATTCTAATTCTGAGATCATTTCTCTGCTGGCGCTCCTTTCCAGAGAAAACCAGCACCTCCTCTGCTAATATTTCCTTTCTGACTTTTAGAAACCATTTCAAAATGGTTTTATTGATGCATAGAATGATTATAGAAAAATGCACAGAACATTTTGTGCAAGACCATGAAACCATCACCCAGAGCAAGAACTAGAATGTTGCCAGTCTCCACCCAATTAATTAACTCTCTCCCTCCTCCCCAAAAGTCTGCTCCCCTGATGTCTAACTCCACTGATGGGTGTTGCCTGATTTTGAATGAATTCCTGTATGTCTGGCAATGCAACTGTATTTACATACATTGGTGGATATATAAATGGTTTAGCCACTTCGAAAAATAGTTTGACAGTATCTGTTAGGAAACACATACTACATGACCCACAATGCCATTCCTAAGATATTCCCAATAGAAATGCATACCTAGGAGTTCCCTGTGGCTCAGCTGGTTAAGGATCTGGTTTTGTCACTGCTGTGGTTTGGGTTTGATCCTTGGCTCAGAACTTCTGCATGCCATAGGTGCAGACAGAAAAAAAATATATAGAATTCTGGGTTGACAGTTTTATTTTTCTTTCAGCACTTAAAAAAAAAGTTCTGCTACCTTCTGACTTCTGATTTCTGATGAGAAATTCACAGTAATTCAAAGTGTTCCATGTTGAAGGCATTTTCTCCCTTTGGTTGCTTCCAAGACTTTTTCCCTTGTCTTCAATGTTATCGTTTGATTCTGCTATGGCTGGGCATGGCTTTCCCCTAGTGTATTGTTTTTGAATCTGTAACTTTAAGTCCTTCATCAAATTTAAGAAGTTTTCAGCCATTATTTCCTCAAAAACACTTCTTTTCTGTACTACGCTCTTTCTCCCCTTCTACTGAGATTATGGTGATGAGAATGTTAGACCTCTCCGGATTGTTCCATAAGTTCTTAAGGATTTATTTCTTTCAATCGATTTCCTTTCTGCTGTTTAGTTGGACAATTTGAACTGATCTATCTATACTGATTTATGTTGATCTATTTGAACTGCCTTTAAGCGTACTGCCTTTTCTATCATCTGCATTGTTATTGAGTCCATCCAATTAATTTTTTTCATTTTGGTGACTACATTTTTTTTCTAAAACTTCAGTTTGGTTCATTTTGTATCATCTGTTTCTCTGATGAGACCGTTTCTCTATTCATTTCATGGGGATCTGCCTTTACTCCTTGGAGCATGACTGTTAACAGCTATGCAACCGTCTCAATTCCAACAACTGGGTCATCTCAGAGTATCTCTCTTATTGTCTTTTTGTTTTTTTCCCTTTGAGAGATGTTGAGATGGTCCCAGGTCTTCAGCTCTCAAGTAATTGCAGATTGTATCTTGGGTTTTGAATATTACGTTACGGGATTATGGGTCTTATTTAAATCCTATAAGAAATGTTGATTTGGTTTGTTTGGAGGTGACCAGCCTGGTGAGATGCAGGTTGCAAGTTGCTATTTGCCTTCTCTGGTGTGAAACCACCTGAACAATATCAGTTCAGCTGTAAGACTTTGCGGTGCTAGTCAGATCTGTTTGGTGTGTGTGCTGGTCTTGGACCTGGTCTGGAACCGCGGAGCTCAGTTCTAAAATCCTTTGATATGCTGTCTAGGGGTAGCTGTGACCTTCATACACTGCTTTGTGGGATCACTTTCTTTAGCTCCCTCCTCCCATGATCCCCCAACACTTTCTAGTTCCTAGGAGACCTTGACCCCTCCACCCTCTCCTTGGTCCTCTGGCTGTAAAGCCAGGGTTTTACTTTCTCTGCTGCACTCTGCCAAAAAGCAACAAGATATATTTATACAGAGAGAGAGAGAGAGAGCACGCGAATGTGCATGTGTGTGAGAAAGAGACAAGATGTGTGTTGTGTATGTGAGAGAGAATGTGTGCGTATGCAAGAGAGAGACAGAAATTGTGTGTGTGAGACAGAGAGAATGTGTGTGTGTGTGTGTGTGTGTGTAAGAGAGACAGCGTGAGAGCAAGAATGTACACAACAGGGATTTCCCCCCATGCTCTTAGGACCACAGTTCTTTTGGTCAGAGAGGAGGGCTCCCCTCCTCAGAGTTTAGTTGTCTATCTGGCTGCCACCGCCATTGCCACTCCTACTGTCACTAGATTGCCTGGGGGGAGAGGCGGGGCAGGGGCAGGGGCAGGTGAGAAAGGGGGGGAAAATACCCACAAATAAACAGGGGGTTTCTACACTCTCTCTGACCTGAACGAGCTCTGTTTCCCACTTCTCTGACCAGCGGTGGTAGGCTTCTCTGGAGATGGCTTTGACTGTATCCTGTGCACAGTGCTGGGTTTCACATTGTCTCTGAGCTCAGGCCTGTAGGTACTAGAGGGGGAAAAAATGAGAAACTCACCACCAGTTTAGTAGTATTTTAAATTCTGGTTTCCTTCTCAAATCTGCTTGCTTTTATTTCTTGTCCAGAGTCCTCAGACAGCTGTTCCATGTGTTCTGCCCAGGGCATGAGTTGCACTTAGTGGGCAGAAGGTGTAGAACAGCCATCTCTAGTTGACCAGAAGCTGAACTCCACTGGATTGTTCTGATTCTCTGCAGCAGCACTTATCACTACCCAATATTTTGGTTTATTGATTCATTTGCATATTGTGTATCTCCTGCCCCTGCCCGTCCCTAGGGTCTTGGCTTCAGGAGAGCAGTAACTTTGTTCATATTGAATATTGCCTGACACACAGCAAGCACTCAATAAATGTTTTTGAAAGACTTTAGAGACAACAGCATATCTCCTTTTTTTTGACTCCTCCCCCTCGAACTCTCTCCCCATCAATAAATTACCTTCTACTCAGAAAAGATTTTTTTTTGATTGCTGGGGCAGGCCAGGAAAAAGCCAGAGCTACTTGGGAAGAGAACAGACAGTGTGTCCATTCTTCCCATTGCAAGAGTTAGACGAACCCATCCCACCTGGCTCTAACAACCAAGGGAATTTATTTCCTCAGGTGGGTAAAAAGTTGGGGGAATGTTGGCTTTAGGTGAGGCTTGATCCAGTGACTCAAATAATGCTACCAAGACCTAGACCCCCTCTGTATGTCAGCCCTGCCTGTCACTGTCACTACTGTTGGTTTCATTTAGAACCTCACTGAGCACTACCCCCACGTACACACAGCTCTAGACTCTCACTTCCTGGTAGTAAAATCACTGCAGCACAAAGCAGCTCTAGGTCTCACCTCTCCTGCTCTACTGGGCAGGTAATGAGAGTGCCCTGGTGAGTAAATCTCCTGGGATTTGCTTGCTATTGGTCCATTCCCAATCCCAGTCACTGTGACAAAGGGAGTTGGGTATGGATCCTGGAGCTGTGATGAAGGAGTGTGTGTGTGTGTGTGTGTGTATGTGTGATGTAAAGGGGGCTCCTCTAGGAGGAGTGATGCTACCAGGAGAAAAGTCTATGGATGCCGGGCATATGTCTCACTGGCTCCAGCCTGATTCAGACATGGCTGGACAGCAGCTCCTGTCTCTACAAATCAAGGTCACTTCGACTCTCAAATGGGGGAGTTACAACGCATGCACTGATTGGCCCAGGCTGGGGAGGGGGCTGTGGTTAATGGAGCTGTGGTTATCAGGCAGAACTCGGTTTGGTTCCCAGTGTCCGAAGCCAGGGAGGGAGGTCTAGGCAGACACAGGATGTTTCAGCATCAAGGGACAGCTGCCAGGCAGAGGACAGACTCAACACGACAATGTTTGGGTCATCCAGTGAGACCTACCTGGAGAAGGGCTCAGAAAGCCTGGAGCCTTTTCTGTGATCTCCTGAAGAGACCTCTTCGAAAGGACAAAGTTCTGCCAAGTTAATACCTGCTGGCAAAGTCTGACTTGAACGAGCAAGGTTAAGGTTCAGTCCGTCTCCAGAGTGTGAGAAATGGACTAAATGACAGCCATACCACAAAGTCCCGAGTCCGAGCTGTCTTCCATTCACCGGTTCTCATTTCCCTTTCACTCTGCTGCCTGCACCCCTGCGGACCCTCATTCAGGCTCAGTCACCGAGAGTCGCAGAGGCCAAGGCCTCCGTTTTCCTACCCTGCAGGACACAGCAACTCACTCCCCATCGCTGATGTCTCCTCCCAGCCCTCCCCGTCAAATCTCATTCCTCAATTGCTGCCTTCAAATATCAGAGGTTCAGCCAGCAAGTCTGGATCTTGAGGGATCCATGGGGTACTTTAAAATGTTTTTTATTTTTTGGCTGTGCCTGTAGCATGTGGAAGTTTGGGGACCAGGGACTGAACCTGCACCACAGCACTGACAAGCTGGTTCTTTAACCTGCTGCACCACCAGGGAACTCCCGGGACCCACATGTTATTAAACCCTTGTATTCCTGAGTTTCAGACAGTGAGTGGGGACAGTTCAGATAATGAGGGATTCATCTGAAAATTGAGCGGGAGCTATCTGCTCCCCAATGTGGGATGGGGGCGTTTAGAGAGTGGGGGATGGAGCCTCTGCTTACCTGGTGCTGGCTGCTCTTAATGCCTCATCTACAGGATTGTTGGAATTTCAATGTTGCAGCAACAGAAAGACACAATGAGAGGACCCTCGAGCAGTCTGTGGCTGGTCCACTGAATGCCTGGTAAGTCAGAATGGGGATCCTCTCGGGCTGTTCCACTGTGTCCTCAAAGCCTAAGGTGGTGCCTGGACTGGGACAGATGCTCAGAGAATACACACCGAATGAGTGAATGAGCAAACAGGAGATTATAAACCTTGGGTGCCTTGAGTCAGTAGGGTTCTGTCTTGGATGCTCTGTTTTGAGGAGACAGAACACAAAGCAGCTAGGTAACAGCCAGCTCTGGTGACCTCCACACCCCGAGAAAACCTCACAACCTGGACCACTTCCCATGAGAGGAAGTCAGGCAAAGGATGTCCTGTAACGCAGCAAACCAATGGAGGCCTGGGCTGGTGGGTGACCCCTCCAGCCCCTCCCTGGTCCCTGAGGGTTTCCCAGATGCTTCGGGGTTGGCCACTCAGACCTGATCCGTTTGTATGTGGTATGATGCATTTCTACTAGTCTCTGTGAGCTGTTCTGGCCTCAATCTCAGACCATAAAACCACTGGCAACTGAGGTCGTACCTGCTCTGCAGTACGTGCCCCAGCCCAGGCACCCAGGCCAGGGAACTGCAACATTTTCTACCTCCAGCACACCTGACAGATCTGATGCTCAGTCTACTGCATGCTGGTGTGGGAGATGTGGGCAGCATCATTCACGGTTTAGAATCCCCTTCCCCCCAGTGGGTCTGGTGTCAGGGACCCCCACCCCTGCCCCCACCAAGAAGGAAGCACTGTGCTCCTGCCACCCTCTTACTGCTCCCCTCCCTCGGCTCACAGCTGTGTGCTGCCAAGTTCTGCTCCTTGACACAGACCCCCCAGGATTCATTTCCAGGGCGTTTTTGGCTCCTTGACAACCTCTTCCTGTTTTGGAAGCTAAAAAGTGTCATTGAAAAAGCCAGAGAGGTTTCATTGTTTAAAAAAAAAAAAAAGCCTCCGCTGACTGAAGAGAGAAGCTGAGTCTCTCAATGGCAAGGCTGCTCGCCCCTGGGGGAACGTCCCCTCCAAGCAGACTAACTGCCTTTAGCCTCACTTTGGGGCCTAAGCATTACTGGAACTTTTCTCTCCAGTCTCCACGTTTTCCGTATGTGTCAGACACTCTGAAGTTGCCCACATTCGTCAATCATGACACATCGCAAATGAATACGGAAGATAGTCTGTGAAAACACCCTCTAAAGAAAGCTCCCTCTCTCTGTGCTGTGCATTCACTGAAAGGAATTCACCAGCAATATTTTCTTTCATTCAAAATGCCCCCCAGCCTGATGCTAAGAATAAGCTAAACGATTAGAAAACTAGAAAAAAGGTGGAAGTTAGGAATTAAAGAGTCTATAGGAAAATGACCTTCACAGTGGGGAGTGACATGTTTTCATGTTCCTTCACACCAGACCTATGACGAGACAGCTTGGGCGGATGGGGAGGCCCTGTACACATTCCTGCCACCTCCGCTTGCAAAGGCGGGAAGCCTGCTCCTGTGTAGATGGGGAGGTACCACCTGGGAAGGGGACTGGCAGCCCATCACGATGGCAGATAAATGGTGCCTGGACACTGAGCTTCACACGTATCCCTGAGAGGTGGGTGAGAGGTGGGGGGGTAGAGGGAGAGAATCTCTGGAAACCAGATCTTGGAGAACACAGTGAAATCTTTTTTCCAAGGCCAAGTTCTCTGGTGACATTTGCAGCTGGGAGCCCTTTCAGATCGCGTTAATTTCTGAGATGAAGGCCCAGGCGAAGTTTCGGTTCAGGATTTAGCATAAGCTAATAACTAAGTCAGATGTAGCCCAGGCGTCTCACAAGTAATGGATCTCTAAAAGTAAACACCTTTTCAAAGGCAGCACACTGTCAAAAAAAGTTTCTCAGTTGGCACTCTGATAATTTAGGGTTAACTCCAATTTGATCCTATTTTTCTTCACGTTTTATTTTCACTGCAATTCTTAAATCTTCGCACTGATGAGGGATCGTCTTAGGCTGTAGAAGATTATACAGGGTATCTTTACTCAGTATTTTAGCTATGCCACTTACCAGCTCTCCAAGGCAAATGACTTCATCTGCCTGGTCCATCTCTTCAGCAGTTATACAGGAGCAAGCCGGTGCGATTTCCCATAGTCGTGAGGATGATCCACTTAAATGACAACACACACAGCAGGCACCTGATAAATGCCAGCCGTACTGTTACCATTAATACCAAAGGCTTGGGGAGTTCCCACTGTGGTACAACAGGATCAGCAGCATCTCTGGAGCTCTGGGACACAGGTTCGATCCTGGCCTGGCACAGTGGGTGAAGGATCTGGCATTCCCACAACTGTGGCAACTGCGGCTTAGATCTGATCCCTAGCCTGGGAACTCCATATACCACAGGGCAGCGAAAAAGAAAAAGAACAAAACAAAACAAAACAAAACAAAATGGTGAAGGCTTGGGACAATTTGTGGGCAGTCAGGTACAGGGGTGGGTTAACTTATTTCCCAAAGCCCAGACATTTTTTGTTTGTTTGTTTGTTTGTTTTTGTCTTTTTGCTATTTCTTTGGGCTGCTTCCGCGGCATATGGAGGTTCCCAGGCTAGGGGTCGAATCGGAGCTGTAGCCACAGGCCTATGCCAGAGCCACAGCAACGCGGGATCCGAGCTGCATCTGCAACCTACACCACAGCTCACGGCAACGCCGGATCGTTAACCCACTGAGCAAGGGCAGGGACCGAACCCGCAACCTCATGGTTCCTAGTTGGATTCGTTAACCACTGCACCACAACGGGAACTCCTGTTTGTTTGTTTTTTAATAGCACTAATTATATGGACTCAAAAAGGTAAAACTAAGTTCTAATATCTAATTAAAGTAAACCGCATTCATATAATAGACTAAGTGATTAATAACATAACTTTCTCAAAGATTTCTTTGATCTCCCCCTTTCATTTCACAACATAAATTTTTCTAGCAAAACTCAGGTATTTAATATATTTTGGATCCTAGATACTTATCATATATATCATTTAAAAACATCTTCTATTTTGTGGATTAAATTTTCACTTTCTTGAATAATCATAAATTTAGCTTTTGATAAAATCTTGCTTTTATATAAATCTGCAGATACAGTCAACTTAAATTAGTTGGGTTTTGAAAAAATTCTCTTTAAATTTAGACGTGACAGTATTCCTTCTAAAATTTTATTTTATTGTATTAACACGAATTCGAATTATCAGATAAATATTTCTTATAGAATGTGGCATGTACAAAGACGCATAAAGCCTAAGTTATAATGTGACAGTTACTTGCGGTTCTGTCATTTATTCGGGTCTTTGTGGAGGGTCTGTCAGACTCAGGGCAAGCGCTGAGGGTCAAGGGCCACCACTGTCAGGCTGTGTTCTTTCTTATTTCACCCAAGAAGTCATAGGTCTGCTCCGAAATGTCAAAAGGTTCATGGACTCCCTCTGGTGACAGCAGAGCTTGGAGGGCGCCGTTGTTTTCTTGGTTCTGCTTAAGGAAGTCGGTGATGACCTTCCAGCGGGCAGCCTCACTCTCCTCCTCTGCCCACCGGAGCTGGGGCAGAAGCGTGGAGTGAAGAAGCGGGAGCGCACAGTCGTGGTAAACCAGGAGGAATGCAGCCTTCAGGAGCTCCTTGTCGCTCTGGGAAAACACCAGCACCACCAACTGTGAATGGAGCCATGTCATCATTTTCCAAGTGTTACATTCTATCAACTCTGCTAACAGCAGCTGGCTAGGGGGTGAGATGGAGGTGCCCTCAGTGCCTGGCAGGTAATGGGCTCTGAACCAGCTGGGGACACAGGCAGGAGTCACTGCAGGAGACATGAGCGGTTCTCTCTGAGTTTCTGTGAGGGGCTCCCTGAGACCAGGCCGACTTGCACAATTCCATCAGGGAGATGGGCGAGCTGAAGTCTAATCGTGGGAACGAGGGTGTGGTTCCAGGTAAATGGAATTAGCACAAGGTGTTTCAGGAGAAGGGCGACCAGTGCACTGCGTGAAATCCAGAGAAAGGAGCCCCCAGGAGTAAGACTGTTTGTCAGGTCCTTCCCAGAAAAGGAGCCCCATTGACACTGGTGGGTGGCCTGGCTCTGACAGCTGGGGTGGGGAATGGCAGCAGAGAGAAGGCCCCTCCAGGAAGGCCGTGTGTGGAGAGTCAGCTTCCACAGGCTGAAGGCCCAGCACCTGCTGCCCACTGCTGAGCTAGAAGAGCATTACATCTGCCACTCTGGGTCAAAGGGAAGCTCAAATAAGGACACAATATGTTCACTTTTTCCCCTTCAATTTTTAGTGTCTTTGTTTGTTCTCTCACATTCCTTAAGGATAATGAAAAATTCAGATTAGGAGTTCCCTGGTAGCCTAGTGGTTAAGGATCTGGCGTTGTCACTGTTGTCTGTGGTTTGGGTTCAATCCCTAGCCTGGGAACTTCTGAATGCTAGTGGTGTGGTCAAAAACCAAACAAACAAAAAGCTCAAAAAAGAAAAAAAGTTTGGAAGTCCAAAGAAAACCATGGACCATGAGCCCAATGCAGCTGTGCCAACAGTTTTACAGAAAATAACCCTGCTCAGGCCTGTACTGTCTGTAGCTGTATTGTCTGTAGCTGCCTTGTGTTATGACGGCAGAGTTGAGTGTTGGAGACAGAGACCCCAGTGGCCTGAAAAGCTGCAAATATTTACTCTCTGGCCCTTTACAGAAAGTTTGTTAATCTCGGATTAGAGCAGTCAAGCCACTGCTTGCTGACCACTGACAATTGGGGGCTCTGTTTGGTAATGACCTTGCCCTACAGCAATGGAAGCAATGGAAACCGTGCATTTTCTAATGTATGCAATAGCTTGCACCAATTTTCTTCCTCCTTTTCTTTACCTGATATGGACTTTGAGAGCTAGAGGACTTGTCTGAAATGAGAGAAGTCTGATAGCCAACTAGGGACATTTTGTCTTAGAAACTTCCCCCCATTCAATAAAGCTCAGTGATGTGACACGCCTGTCTCGATCAAATGTTTCTCTCTGTTGCCCACAATGTCCCCTATGACACTTACCTGAGTATCTGCCTTGAAGATATACAGGTCTCCTAATTTTTGTTGGCTCTGATATTTAAGTTGAACTTTATGAAACTCTCATTTTTGAAGGCCAAAAAAATGGCTAAAAATTAGAGATTTCATATGGTTCAACCTAACATCCACCTTCTTGGAAGGTGTCTTTGCAACTGTAATCGCACAGTTTAACTGTCAAGAGGGATTACGGGAGTTTCTGTCATGGCTCAGTGGATAACAAGTCCGACTAGGAAACATAAGGTTTCAGGTTCGATCCCTGACCTTGCTCAGTGGGTTAAGGATCTGGCATTGCCATGAGCTGTGGTGTAGGTCACAGACTCGGCTTGGATCCTGCACTGCTGTGGCTCTGGTATAGGCCAGCAGCTACAGCTTCGATTAGACCCCTAGCCTGGGAACTTCCATATGCTATGGGTGTGGCTCTAGAAAAGACAAAAAGAGACAAAAAAAAAAAAAAGAGGGATTACGACCATCACTACTTGGGCTAAAAAAGAGGCATGATTAGAACGTGCAGCAAACTCTGTGCACGGGTACACTCAGGGTGAGCAACCACACTACCTTCTCTGATCTCTTCAGTGAACTCTCCTTCTCAGCCCAGGAACTCTAAAAAGCAAAAGGAAATATTACATTAATCTGAGAATTCATAAGTCTTTACCCCACCTCTGCAACTTCACCCTGTAATTAAACTTACAGACCAGGTACCGAACCTGCACGTATACAACGTGACTCTCTCATTAGACATCAATTGCTCACAACCCAGAACCAGACCAGCTAGGGGGTGCATTAGTGAAAGAGTCCTCAGGAGCCCATAATTCTTACAAGTCAAAACTAGTTTAAGAACAGAATCAGTGAAACACTAACACATCCACATAAACTGCACCAACACAGCACCTGAACAATAAAAAAGCCCATAAAGTTTTTATGGTAAGGCAGTCATGAAAATAGAAAACTGCCAATACCATACTTCTTTACAGTTCTGCCTGCTGAGATGGTGACAATGTTCAGGGAGAAAGAAAACAGTACAGCTTTGCAAATAAATATTTCCAATCTTGTCACAAGGTTTTCACAAAAGCTTCTTTGAAGAAATAAAAAACCCAGAGATCAATGAATCCCATAAAAGTATGAATCAGAGACCTTCCAGGGCCCACCATGGTGTCCTAGCCACAGTGGGCCCTTGTGAAATAGTTGTTGAATGAATCAATGTATATATATTTTATACAATGTACAAACACTATGACATCAAAGGGGAAGAACGAGAAATTCTGCGTTATCGAACTATAGTGCCAAATGAACGTGTCTGAAGTTGTAGGTAACTATACATCATGAACATTTTCTTACATCTTTTTGCTAAAACCTTGCTGTCACTGTTGACACCCCTACTCCAGCCAAACTAGCAAATGAAATCCAAATTAAATAAAAATCTCTGCAGGTATCTGCTTCCTCCTTCCATTGCTGCCAGGCCCGCAGGCCCTCCCTGTCCCTCCTTATCAACAGGAGTCACCTCCCATCATCACTCACTCCCTCCCTCTGGTACCTGTGCTTTCCCACCTCTCTGTGCTGGCAAGTTTCTCCTAAAGCAAAAGCCTTCAGGGATTGTCCACCACCTGCCATACTCCTCACCCACAAAACGGGACTGAGACTGACCTTGACTGTCTAAAGACGACATCTGACATGGCAAACAGGGTCACCTGCTCTTCTCAAGGACACCTGCCTCGAAATGTTTGCTCATGCTGATCCTCCCACCTGTGATGGCTTCACTCCCATCTCAGTGCAGCGGCCTAACTCGGTGCCCAGCCTTTTATTCCATCTCACCGAGGACACTATCATGATCCCCACCTGCTGCCCTCTTTAAGTCCTCAGGTGCTGGATTACACATCCCCTGTAACACACTTATGTTACCTGAGAATCTGCCATGAAGATATACAGGTCTCCTAATTTTTGTTGACTCTGATACTTAAGTTGAACTTTATGAAACTCTCATTTTTGAAGGCCAAAAAATGGCTAAAAATTAGAGATTTCATATGGTTCAACCCAACATCCAGCTGCTATTTCATAGAGCAGGTAACATATGTCAAATTAAAATAAAAATGGGGGAGTTCTCTGGTGGTTCAGTAGGTTAAGTATCCAGCATTGTCACTGCTGTGGCTGAGGTCACTGCTGTGGCATGGCTTTGATCCCTGGATTGGGAACATCTGCATGCTATGGGTGTGGCCCCCCAAAATAATAAAGTAACATTAAAAAAAAATGATAGGCATGCCTTTGCCCCTGACAACTCAGTCAGTTTATCTACCAAACCATTTTGGAGTTTTGCTCTTAGGACACAATCACTAGCCATCTTAAGTCAAGACACAGATAATAGGGAAGAGACTGCAATGGCGTACACAGCAGGCACTCCATCTGTTTACTGCGTCAGGGAAGGCAGGCCTGGGGAAGTAACATTCCTACTAAGAAAGGAAGGATGAGACCAGGTTAGCGAGATAACACACAGGGATCGGGGGATGCCAACCAGATAGGGGGAGAAACGACAACATCCTTGAGCAGGTGTTGGAACTCACTAATGCGGTGTGTCTAACCACTTTCAGAACCCGTCAGCTTTCCATCAGGATGCGTGCTACTCACCCTGAGTGCATCCATAATGTCCGGCTGCTCTAACAGCTTGGGGAAAGTGGCCAGTACTGGATTACTAATTAAATCTGAAATACAAAAGAACAAAAAGGACTTTACACAAACTTCATCCCATGTACTTTACTGTAGCAGACATAACGGCAGCCATTCAGGTTAAGCTGTTGTGCCACATGATTTGTTGATCACCCATTCTATACACTTTCCCCTCGAGGAGGGCTGGAAGCTGCCCCCTCGAACCTCCATCTGCCCACAGCCATACCCTGGGAAGTTCTACACTGAGCCTGCTACCAAGTAGACAGGGCTTTTAGGGTGGGAGTAAGGTGGCTCTGAACAGAATAAGACAAGGAAATTTTGTTCTTCTTTCTAGGTTTTTTCCAACTTCTCTTTCCTCCCTTGACTGCAGTGTGGAAGAAAAACCTTCCAGTTAGGAGGCATCCAAGCTCTTGGCAAGCCGAGTGGGAACAGGAAGCAGGGGGAAGGAGGCGGAGGTGGGTGGCTCAGGCCTGGCTCCCGTCCACCGCTGTGCAGGGAGGGGCCTCCGCCTGGAGCTGCTGGGTGGTAGCCAATGAAATCCAAAGGAATCAGGAATTGGGGAGTCTGGCCATGTGCCTAAATACCGTGCAGGAGGATACTGATATTTCACAATCAACAATGGCACGTGAAGGGCTGTGCAAAGAGGAAGGACACTTCAGAAACGGCAAGGCAAAGAACTTCAATAATCTTGTGTCCTCAGGAGAGAAAAATCCTTCCTGTAGATCTTTCCAGGTTTATTTTGATGCTCACATTCAAATCAAGTCAAAAATTCTGAGTAGCCTGCTTACATATAGGAAAACTAATAAGCCTTATCCTCTTTAAGAAGTCATGTCATTCAGTGAAGTTTTCCTATAGTCATTCATGAAGTTTTCCTATGGTCATTCCTAGAGTCATTGAAATAAACTGAAAGGCAAGTGATGATTAAAAGGCTCACATTGCCCTTCCTTTAGAGTTATAGTTATTCCTTGAGAAATGCTGGTGCTCATCTGTCTCCAAGTTCCATTTCTATCTACCTACCTAGATGGTAAGCTCCAGGGCCAGTGCTCAGGTTTAACCATGAGCCCCCCTGTCCACGAGTGCTAGGCTGTCATGGGCTCTCCCTCTTACTCTATTCCAGCCACACACCTGCTTTCAATTTCAGTCCAACATACTCTGGTTTTCTTGCTGTGGGTCTTCAGACATGCTGGGTCATCTATCCAGAAGGATCCACCCCATCCATCTCCCCATGTGTCTAACTCCTCTCTCAGGTCTGGTCTGAAATATTTCTTGTCCAGAGAAGCCTGGCCTTCTGAAGTGTATTTCCTTTCAGAACACTTAAGGTTGAAAAGAATTATTCACATCATTTTGCATTTGGTCTGTTGCTCCACCAGGGTAGGGATGACGGGCTTGTCTCATTCATCACTGGCCGCAATGCCTGGCAAATAGCAGGCACTCAATAAAGAATGTCCAATAAAATTAAACTTTTTTTTTGGAGGCAGTTCTTACCACACATGCTTATCTCTGTGCAAGTCCAAACATGTGTGACAACTCATTGACTTTTTAAAAAATTACTTAACATTTTACTCGGAAAAAGTTTCAAGCTTACAAAAAGGCTGCGAAAATAAAACTAGATACTTGGGTACCTCTTACCAAGATTTACTCATTTTACTGATTTCAAAACTTCTTGCATAAAGAGCCAGTTATTTTGGGCAGTTTTGGTCTCTTCCCCAAAAGATGATATACAGACCAAACATGTGATAAAAAAAATTATTAAAGACATTACATTAGTAAATATCTTGAATAATTATTAATAATGTCTTTAACAATTATTAAAGACATCATAATTAAAATATGATTATATCTGAGTTTTAGGGTTTCTAAGCTCCAGGATTTGAAATGTGAAAATATGTGTATCGTAAAGGACAGAACATGTACTCAGCTCACACAGGATGCATACTGAGCACAATGCTTTGCACCTGAGGCAACTGTTAGACGCTGATGCTATTCTAAATATTTTATTCCAAAAATCACCTTCAGAAGCAGAAAATAAAGGCTGGCACAGGTTACATTTACTCAAAGCAAGATGCACTGCTGTGCATAAGGAAACTGCAGACTTCTCACCAGCACTGTCCATGCTCATCCTGTCTTTCAGGAGCACATCTCCAAGAATTTGGCGATAAAATATCAACAGGTGAGTGGAGCACATACTTCCGATTAATGTTTCTGGCAGTAGACTATTGAAGAAGAAAAAAAGGTATTCATCATTAAATAGCCCCCTACAATCAAAACTACAGTGTTTTTGTTTGTTTGTTTGTTTTGCTTTTTAGGGCCTCACCTGAGGCATATAGAGGTTCCCAGGCTAGGGGTCGAATTGGAGCTGCAGCTTCTGGCCTATGCCACAGCCATGGCAACACAGGATCCAGGCAAGATCTGTGACCTACACTGTAGCTCACGGCAATACTAGATCATGAACCCACTGAGTTAGACCAGGGATCAAACCTGCATACTCATGGATACTAGTTGGGTTCTAAACCCACTGAGCCACAATGTGAACTCCCCCTACAATGTTTTTTAAATGTATACTTATTACTGTAATGAATAGCTCTAAGTTTTCCTACATGATTGGAAAAATTTTAACAATTTTAAGGAAAATTTCTACAAGTAGGCTATGTTAAACTTCAGAAAACATTTTTACGTACATACTTTCAAGTCACAACTCTGCTACCTACCATTCCTGCATTTCCATGTTAGCATATTTACCCATGTTAAATGTCAAATAAAAAGAAAAGCCATAAATTAGGTGTTTTAAAAAGAATGGGACTAGTCAGCTACAAGTTTTAACAAAACCATGTTCCTACCCAACCTGACTGATGAATGCAGAGGAAACATGAGTTCAGACTGTTCATGGTGCTGAGTGGAACATGGGGGAGGGTGTGGCAGACCAAACTGAATTCTGACTTTGCTACTTCCTAGCTATGTGACTTTGGGTTAATTATTTATTCTCCTTGTGTTTTGGTTTCTTCATTTGTAGAACACTTATGGTCATACCTGTATCTTGGGTTACCAAAGGATTAAAATGAGGTAAATGTGGAATGCTTGATGTAATGCCTGGTGCATACAAAGGGCTTAAAAACAAAAAAGCAAAATCAATACTGAAGTTGGTATCAGTCTAAAATAGATTGTAAAAACTTGAGGATGTTGTACGTAATCCTGCTGGTAACTATAAAAGAAAAAAATCTAAAGAATATACACAAAAGGTAGTAAAAAGGGAATCAAGATGTATCACTACAAAAAAAAAATCAATTTAAAACAGGAGTTCCAATTGTGGCTGAGTGGGTTAAGAACCTGACTAGTATCCATGAGGATGTGGGTTCGACCCCTGGCCTGACTTAGTGGGTTAAGGATCCGGTGTTGCCATGAGCTGCAGTGTAGGTCACAGAGGCTACTTGGTTCTGATGTTGCTGTGGCTGTGACACAGGCTGGCAGCTGCAGCTCTGATTCGACCCGTAGCCTGGGAACTTCCATATGCACAGGTATGTCCCTAAAAAGAAAATAAACAAATCAAGGAAGGCAGTAAGGGAGGAAATGAGGGACAAAAACAAAAATGAAAACAAAATTTAAGAGTACAGAAAACAAATAACAAAATGGCAATAGTAAGCCCTTCCCTATCACTAATCACTTTCTTTTTCCCCCCAAGGCTAGGGGTCCAGTCAGAGCTGTAGCTGCTGGCCTATGCCATAGCGACAACAACGCCAGATCCAAGCCAGGTCCCACACCACAGCTTGTGGCAACACTGGATCACCAACCCGCTGAGCAAGGCCGGGGACCGAAACTGTATCCTCTCTGATACTAATTGGATTCGTTTCTGCTGCACCACAACTTGAGCTCCTAGTAATTACTTTAAATGTAAGTGGATTTGGGAGTTTCCTGGTGGTTAAGGATTTGATGTTGTCACTATTGTGGCTCAGTATGATCTTGATCCCTAGCCTGGGAACTCCTGCATGTTGTGGGTGGAGCTAAAAAAAAAATGTAAAAGGATTAAAAGTCATAGATTGGCAGAATGGATGGAAAAAACAGGATCCAACTATTTTCTATCTATAAGAGACTCACTTTAGATCTAAGGACACTCATAGATTTAAAATGAAAGACAGTTAAAGATATTCCATGCAAACAAAAAAGAGGATGAAACAGACTTAAAGCCAAAAAGCTATTACAAGAGACAAAGATATTATGTAATGATAAAAGGGTCAATTCACCAGGAAGATATAACAATTATAAACATATAAAACAAATAATAGCAATCCTAAATATATCCTAAACAAACACTGACAAACAGAGCTACAATCTTAGCAGGAGACTTCAGTACCCCACTTTCAATAAGGGATAGAACAACCAAATAGATTAATAAGGAATGAGAACTTGAACAACACTGTAGACCAACTGTAACTGACAGACGGAGTTCTGTAGAACACTCTGCCCAAGAGCAGAATATACATTTTTCTCAAGTGTACATGGGACATTCTCCGGGACAGCCATATGTTAGGCCACAAAAGAAGTGTCAACAATGTAAAAGACAAAGGAGTTCCCATCGTGGCTTAGCAGAAATGAATCTGACTAGCATCCATGAGGATTCAATTCGATCCCTGGCCTTGCTCAATGGGTTAAGGATCCGGCATTGCTGTGGCTGTGGTGTAGGCCAGCAGCTAACAGCTCAGATTTGTCCCCTAGTCTGGGAACTTCCATGTGCCATTGGTGCGGCCCTAAAAAGACAGGGGGAAAAAAAAAGACGAACCATACAAAATATGATTTTTTTCTCAAAGTTTCTTTTCTGATCACAAACTAGAAATCAACAGCAGAAGGAAAACTGGAAAATTCACAAATATGTGGATATTAAACAACATACTTTTAAACAATCAATGGCTCAAAGAAGAAATCACAAGGGAAATTAGAAAGTATATTGGGACAGATCAGATGAAAACATGGGAGTTCCGCCATGGTGCAGTGGTTTAAGGATCGGTCTGCAGAGGCTAGGGGTGTTACAGAGGGCAGGTTTGAGCCCTGGCCCTGGCTCAGTGGGTTAAGGATCCGGCGTTGCCCTGAGCTGTGGTGTAGGTCGCAGACTTGGCTTGGATCCTGCATTGCTGTGGTTGTGGCGGCTACAGTTCTGATTCGACCCCTAGCCTGGGAACCTCCATGTGCGGTGCGTGAGGCCCTAAAAAGACAAAAATAAATAAATAAATAAATAAATAAATGGAGAAATATTATAGGGTACTGTGAATAATTGTATGCCAACAAATTAGATAATCTAGTTAAAACACACATACTCTTCGAAACCTACCAAGACTGAATAATGAATAAATGTAAAATCTGAACAGATTTATTGCTAGTAAGGAGATTGAATCAGTAATCAAAAATCTCCCAACAAAGAAAACCCCAGGACCAGATGGCTTCACTGGTGAATTCTACCAGGCATTTAAAGAAGAATTAATATAAATCCTTCTCAAACTCTTCCAAAAAAAAAAAAAAAAAAGAAAGAAACAGAAGGAATACCTCCAACCCCATTCTGTGAAGCCAACATTATCCTAACACCAAAGCCAAAGACACAACAAGAAAACTACAGACCAATATCCCTGATGGAATGCTGATGCAAAAATCCTCAACAAAATACCAGCAAACATAATTCAACAGCACATTAAAAGTTTTAACATTATGACCAAGTGGGATTTATTCCTGGAAGGTGAGGATGGTTCAACGTAAGAAAATAAGAAAATCAATGTAATACCCAACACTAATAAAATGAAGGGGAAAAAAACCCATGTGATTTTCCCAGTGGATGCTGAAAAAAGCATTTGACAAAATTCAACATGTTTTCATAATTAAAAACACCCAACAAACTAGGAATAGAAGGAAACTATCGCAACATAATAAAGACCATGTGTGAAAATCCCATAGCTAACAACATACTCAATGGAGAAAGACTGGAAGCTTGCCCTCTAAGATCAAGAACGAGACAAGGATGCTTACTTTCCCCACTTTCACTCAACACATTACTGGAAGCTCTAGCCAGAGCAATCAGGCAAGAAAAATGAATAAAAGGCAACCAAATTAGGAAAAAAGAAGTAAAATTATCTCTGTTCACACACAACATGATTTTATATGTAGAAAACAATAAAGATTCCACGAAACAATCTATTAGAACTAATAAATTCAAAGTTGAAAGATACAAAATCAATATATAAAATCAGCCATGTTCCTACATACTAACAATGAACAATTTGAAAAGGAAATTAAAACAATTCCATATATAATAGCACCAAAAGAAAGAAAATTCTTGGGAATAAAAAAACGAAAAATTTTAACACTGAGATTTCAAAATAATAATCTGGAAATGTGGACAAGTGAGCAATTTAAAACTTGATGCCCAGTACACTAGAAATACTTACTGGGAATACTGAGCACCAGAGTTAACCCTGGCAGGTACTCAAGAAAATGTATCATTCTAAACGTACATTTTCTAAACATTATTTTTTTTAATTTATTTTTTTCTGTGTGTGTTTTTGCCTTTTCTTTGGCCGCACCTGCGGCATATGGAGGTTCACAGGCTAGGGGTCTAATCAGAGCTATAGCTGCTGGCCTACTCCAGAGCCACAGCAACGTGGGATCTGAGCTGTGTCTGCGACCTAGACCACAGCTCACAGCAACGCCAGATCCTTACCCTACTGAGTGAGGCCAGGGATCGAAACCGCAACCTCGTGGTTCCTAGTCGGATTCGTTAACCACTGAGCCACGACAGGAACTCCCAGCGTTATTTTTAAAAATACATGAACTCTGTCACTAAGCATGAAGAATGATCATATAGGAAATCTCGAAAGCCTTGCAAACAATGGTCTCATTCAAGGGAAAAAAGTCTTAGTTAGGGCTAAGAAAAACCACCTAAAGTTTAACTCTCAGAAATTAGTCCTTTATTTGAATTTCAGGGATGAGAATATTAGAAAGGAAAATTAATCACAGCTATAACATCCAGGCTTCCAACCTGTTGGCAGAGAACAGAATAAATGCAATCCCTATGATGGTGCAGGAGCAATGGGGCCCCATGGGCAGTTTCACAGAATTTAGATATGTATCCTTGACCACTCCCTAGTCCTTGCATTAAAATGCAAGATAGATTTCTCCTACCATACTTAAGTTCATAGAGACATGTGGTACACAGAGCTAGAAACCACCTTTTTCCAAGCCTGCTAAAACTCTGATCTCGTGTATTCCTGACCTAGATTTCAAAGACTGGCTGCAGGGGAACCTGGAAGCTGCCCTGATGCCACCACATCCCTTCTTGGTGCCATGCTGTGATTCCCAAAGGCTGTTCTAGGTCCTGCCCTTTGGTCTAGTGCTCATGCACGCAGCATTTCAGCTGTATGCCCAAACTTATGTCTCATGCTGAAAAACAGCCAGTAACTTGCCAGGGGAAGGGGTGGAGACCTCCTTCCGTTCTTTCCTCCCCCGCTCCCCTCAGGCCCGCCAGCTCTGTCTGTCTGGCAGGCACCACATCCAGCCTGCAGTAGAGGCCTTCGCTGCCCATGCTGCAGGCACTCCTATCCTTCTGGCACCTCCCCATTACATGAAGCAATGCTGCTGTACCTTTATCAGAGTTTCCTTTAGGGAAATCCTTTGATTTTCCCAAACCTAAGATGACCAGAAAGCTCTGAACTGAAGACAAAAATATGCTTCCTTCTGATCTCATGGCTAGACAAGCAGAAGTGTGATGAACATAATGGGCCAAATAATACTATTGCTTCATTTATTTTTAGCAACAATACAATGGAAATAAAAGAGAAAAAGAAAGATGGAATACATCAGCAAGGTGAAGGAAAATAAACATATTTATAGCAAATTTATACACAGGCACAGAGCCTACTCTATGGCCCACTGTTTCCTGGTATTCAGAACCCGGGCACTGAGTGTCTGCGTCTAAGTTCAGGGCTTTTCCCAACCAGGGGCTTAAAAGCATACCTTTGGAAATTATGCCAGGTTAAACCTCATCAAAAAACAGCTCCAGAATGAGAAAGGCAAGTCCTGGTGAGATAAGGGATCTATTTGCTCCCTCTTCTGTCTCAGCTGTGGGGCAGCGTGATCACAGCAGTCTCCATAAAAGGAGACCCGTGGTCAGGATTCTGGTGCTGTGTCTTTGCTAAATAAGATAAGTCTAGGAGTTCCTGCTGTGGCTCAGTGGGTTAAGAACCTGACATAGTGTCCATGAGGATGCAGGTTCAATCCCTGACCTTATTAGTGGGTTAAGGATCCAGCGCTGCTGCAGCTCTCATTCAACCCCTAGCTTGGGAACTTCCACATGCTGCAGGTGTGGTTGAAAAAAGAAAAAGGAAAAAAAAAAAGAAAAAAAATGTTCTGCATTTTCACAGGGCTCCCGGCAGCCAAAGGTACACACATGGAAGCCTGCTGGCTGGCAGCAAGGCAGGATGAAGCCAACCAACAAGGATGGTGGGGAAACTGGGCACCAGCACAGACTTTAAGTGGACTGCCTGCCCTCGGCCCTGCCTGCGTTGTTACATGTCCCTCGGCATCACAAAAAGAGCCCCTATCTCCTCCAAGCAGAGAAATCTGACTAAACAAAGATGAAATTCTAAAGCCACGGAGAGTGGGGACAGAGGTGGGATGTACTTCTGAAGGAGAGGATGAGAGCTGTTGGTGCCATCCTTGGCTTTCTTTTCCCACCCACTGCAGGAAGGCAGTTCAGGAGGAGGAGAATGAAGGGTCAGTCCTGCCTCAGTCTCCACCTCCACGGCGCATAGGCCTGAACCCAGCCTTCATCCGGAACCCATAGCACAACCCTTGCACTGCAGCCTGCGGCCCTGCAGCAAGGCCCGGGGCCTCTGGCTCCACTGTGCCCACGCCTGGCTCTGTGAGTGCTGCCCAGGCCATGGCCGAATGGGTGGATCCCACAGCCCACACCTGACTGTGCCAGGAATGTCCATCTCCAGGCCACTCAAAGTGGGGGGTGGTCTCTCTCTGGGCTCTAGGGGGTTGTGGGGGTGGGGGTGGGGAGAGAGGAGCCCTCCCCAAGATAAGGCCAGGGACACCGGGACGCAGAGCAGCTCCTGACCCATACTCTTTCACACCAGCAGGAAGATCTCTACTTTGAAACTATTTCACAAACATTTTCTCGGGCGTCTACTATAGGCTGTGACCAACAAGGGCCTCATCTCCTGAGGACTTGGGATGCTTCTTTGGGAACCCAGCCTACAGAGAAGAGTGTTCATGGTATGGGAGAACGGCCTGCGTAGCTGACCTCCGCACACCCAGTCAGACCTGGGCTCTAGACTGTAAAGTGTATCTGCAAACCAGTACTTGGGGCCAGAGAAACACTGGTAAGAGCAGTACTTGAATGATACGCTTGGCAGCACTTGGACTCTTGGAGGCTTATCAATGAGAGGAGCAGTAGGAGCTGAAGCAAGAGGAAGAATGAGGCCAAACAGGATTCTAGCTTTTCTTTTACAAAGACTGCTACTGTGCTGCTTTTTTTCATCATGAGAAATAACCATTATCCAAGGAAAGACTGGCCAAAAAAGGGGAATTTATAGGCTTTAGGAACATCCAGGAAAGAAAAAAAAAAGGCAGGAGAAGGAATACTACCCATGAATATATTATTAATGGCTATTGAAAGATTTAACTGTTAACACTATAATTGTAAAAGGCATTTCAGTACTAGAGATAAGAACAAGGGATATTTAAACCGGGAGCATGGTCTGGAATGAGAAAAGCAACCATCGCAGAGGTGTGCCAAGCTTCCCTGCCTCCTGATGACCCGAGAGCAAAGAACAGGTCATGGTGGGACAGTTCACCTGCTCTGGCCCCAGCCACATGCTTCCCTCCACCCCTCCCATCCACGGTGTGTTCCCCACACCCCCACGTCTTCAAATGGCACATCTTCCAGCCTTCGGAGCCTATTTCTAATCACCTCGATCTTACCAGCTACATAGCACATCCTCACTTGAAAAATGTTATGACAGCACTAGCTACCTGGCAATATGTTTACAATTATCTAGACATATGATAATAGTAATAGCATGTAATTACAGCTGATACTTATTGTGTTTTACTGGTGCCATGCACTATAACTACTAGCTCAGCATTTTAAATATTTTCTTTTCATTAAAACTCATTAGAGCTTTATGGGGTTGATATTATTACTATGCTCATTTTAAAGATGTGGACATTGAAACCCAGATAAAGATGGTTAAATGACTTGTCCAGGAAGTTTATGGTCAGAAATAGATCTGGGATTCTGCCAGTGTAAAACCTCCCTGAAGAAAACACAAATTAAAACCACTCATTAAAGAGGACAAAACAGACAAAGAGGGATCATATCAAATGTCAATCAAGAATATGGAGTAATGGGACCTCTCAAACATTGGTGGCGAGAGGATAAAAAGTCTCTTTTGAAAGCAGTTTGGCAGTTCTTTATAAAGTTAAATACTAGACAATCTAACAATCCCATTCCTAGGTATTTATACCCATGAGAAATGAAGGCATATGTCCACACACAAAAAAACCCTCATATGCAAACATTTAGAGTAGCTTTGTTCATAACTGCCCAAACCTAGAAACAACCCAAATGTCTGTCAACTAGTGAATAAATAAGCACATTATGGTATATTCACCAAATGGAACACTAGTTAGAACAAAAAGGAACAAAATGATAAAACATGCAATAGCATAGATGCATCTCAAGTGCGTTACAATAAGTGAAAGAAGCCAGACTCAAAAGGCTACATAGGGTGTGATTCCATCTGTAGGACACTCTGTAAAAGGCAAAACTGTTGGGAAAGAAAGTAGATGAACTGTTGCCGGAGACCAGAGCCGGGGAGCTGATTACAAAGGGGCCTGAGGTGACAGTTTAGAGTGAAGGAAACATTCTTTACCTTGATTGTGTGGTAGTTTATATGACTGTATATACTTACCAAAACTCAAAGACCTTAAACTAAAAAGGGCAAATTTTAGTGAAAGTAAATTATACCTCAAAAAACTTGATATTAAAAACAAAATTTCCCCAAAGTTCCCTGGACCATGAATGTTAAGTCCCACTCAGTCACAAGTTACTATACTATTTCTGACCACATCTATCATTTGTGCTGACGGGTAAACAGAAGAGTAAGCCAATTTGAACTTTACTATTATTCCACTTCCCTACTTATCTTGGACAGATGAATTAGTGGGGAAAAACAACAACAACAACAACCCCCCTCCCACCCCATCCCCCAGAGTTCCTGTTGTGGCTCAGCGGTTAAGAACTGGATATAGTCTCTATGAGGATGCAGGTTTGATCCTTGGCCTAGCTCAGTGGGTTAAGGATCCAGCATTGCTGTGGCTGTGGCCTAGGCAGGCAGCTCCAGCTCTGATTTGACCCCTAGCCTGGGAACTTCCATATGCCACGGGTGTGGCCGTAAAATACATGCATACATACATACATACATACATACATACATATATACATAAACTAATAAAAGATGACCAAGCAGGAGAAGAAGCCAGAAGCAGAGATGGTTCACAGATGCCGAATGAACTCAGCTTCAGAGAGGGAAAAGCAGATACCAACCTTAGCATGTTCCTTGATCTTCTGTTTAAAGATCTCAGTTTTACTAGAAGTTGAGGCTGCCTTCTCATTGTCATCATCTGATGGAAAACACTACCATGTGCTTTAAAAAAAAAAAAAAAACCCAAAAAATAAATCTCAAAACTTTAAGTGCTTAGGCAGGGAATATAATAAAACAATATTTTACATAATTTTTTTTATAAAAATAGGATGAAGTTTTTCTAGTACCACTGGTGCTGAACTGTATGAAAAACAGGAGTGACCCATATACCTGAAATGAGCCCTACCAACCTTCATAAGGTGCCCCTTACCTGCCCCCCTCGAGCTGCCACTGCCTCAGATACTTTGACAGCATCACTGCTGCCAGATTACAAAGAAAAAGAGAGTTTTAAAAAGCATCTCTGAGACCAGGTAGAACTAAATGCATCCCAGATCCCAACTTCCTGTTCCAAGAAGGTAGGACTGACATTGCTGGGGTGGCAGCAGGGCTGTGTGTCCTAAATTATGAAACGAGGGGAGGGATGTCTGAGGTGTGAGAGCTTGGGAGTTTCAAATCTGTTGGGCTCTGAGCTCCCAGAGTCAAGGACCCTATCTGTCTTAGTCTCTATTTTCCCCTTACCTAGCACAGTGCCTGGTCAATCAACCCACTCAAAGATGGTCATTTCTGGAGTGCAACTTGGCATGTATATCACAATTTCAAATGTCTATATCTTTTGAACTAGCAATAGGCAATTTCTGAATAGGCCTATTCAGTTAGTTCTGTGGCCCAGAGTTCAGTGAAAAGGAACTAATGCAGGGCCCTCATGCTTCCTAATTTCCTACATTAGATTCTCATATATGTTACCAAGAAAATAAGCACTTAGATAAAAATGATTAAGCTCTTTTTGCTTTTTGTTTGTTTTTGCTTTTTAGGGTTGCACCTGCAGCATATGGAAGTTCCCAGGCTAGAGGTTGAATTGGAGCTACAACTGCCAGCCTCTGCCACAGCCACAGCAAGGCCAGATCAGAGCCACATCCACGACCTACACCGCAGCTTGCAGCAACACATGATCCTTAACCCACTGAGCAAGGCCAGGGATTGAACCCGCATCCTCATGGATACTAGTTGGGTTCATACCCCATAGAGCCACAACAGGAACTCCCTGATTAAGTTTTAAAACCAAATGACATATTTTTACACAGGTGAATTCAAGCAAAAAGTGTCATGCTTATTAGACCATAGCCATCTTCTCTGATGCATCTTCCACTAGTTTCATCTTTAAGGAAAGGAAAGGAAGCAACACAGAAGAGCAGTACCTCTTCTGGATACTGAAGGGTCCACTTCAACACCTTTTTCGTATGGGGTGCCTCCATTCAAGAAGAGTTCGTAAGTTCTACAAAAGAAAAATATACCATGACAGATACATGTTAAGGATATCGTGAAACAGTGGAGTCAGCAGTGGAACATTTTTTAGCATGATAGTTCAGAGACATTTTATTTAGGTCTCACTGGCAAATGAGAATTAAAGTTGTTGATCCTTCCACGAGTTATCATCTCCAAAAACAGTCTCTCTCTTTCTTAACTATGAAATGTAGTAAATATATTTTCCACATTAAAATGAGAAAGATTAATTGATGTCATTAAAGTATCTTGACCTTAATGACTTATTTAAAATATTTTCCAAATGTTTCAAATCATCACTTGAAATAAAGCTATTATGAAATTATATTATTTTTAAATATAAAAGTAACATGTAGGGAGCTCCCATAGTGACTCAGTGGTTAATGACCCCAACTAGCATCCATGAGGACGTGGGTTCGATCCCTGGCCTCACTCAGTGGGTCAAGGATCTTTGGTGAGCTGTGGTGTAGGTTGCAGATGTGGCTCAGATCCCATGTTGCTGTGGCTGTGGTGTAGGCCGGCAACTGCTGCTCCAATTAGACCCCTAGCCTTGGAACCTCCATATGCCGCTGGTGCAGCCCTAAAAGACAAAAAGACACACAAAAAATGATATATATTATTTTACATATATATGTATATAAAAGTAACATGTAGATTGTTGTAAAAAAAAGTTTAAATGGCAAAGAAATGATAAGTAAAAATTGAAAAATTTATTCCTCTCTTTTCCACCCCTTTTTTTTTTTTTTTGGTCTTTTTCGTTTCTGCTGTGCTACAATGGGAACTTCTTTTCCACCCTATTTGGGTTGTCCTACCTCTTTCTGTACAAATGGAAACCAAAACCTTCACACAGTCAATCTCAAACTGACCAACATTTCCTTTTAAAGTTGTGGACTATGTAAGTGTGGAAGCAGAAGGAAAAAGGCCTTGTTTTTTCTTTTTGCTTTTTGCTTTTTAGGGCTGCACGTATGACATATGGAAGTTCCCAGGCTAGGGGTAGAATCAGAGCTACAGCTGCTGGCCTACACCACAGCCACAGCAACACGGATCTGAGCTGTGTCTGCAACCTACACCACAGCTCACCACAGCAATGCTGGATTCTTAACCCACTGAGCAAAGCCAGGGATCGAACCTGAGTCTGCATGGATCCTAGTAGGATTCGTTAACTGCTGAGCCACAAAGGGAACTCCCAAGAGGCCTCTTTAATCCTGTAGTACCACCTCCCCAATTCTGCTCCCCAGAGGCAACATCTGGCAACAGTTTCCACATATGCATACAAACAGAGTTCTTTGTGAACAGAAGTGTCTTCGGAATACACAGAAGATTTTGCGACTTGCTCTTTTCATATAGTAATAGACACTGGAAATATTTCTACATCAATACATAGGCCTCCACCTCATTTGAAAAAAACAGTTATGACTTCACTTTAAGAAAGACTGAACAGGAGTTCCCGTCGTGGCACAGTGGTTAACGAATCCGACTAGGAACCATGAGGTTGCGGGTTCGGTCCCTGCCCTTGCTCAGTGGGTTAATGATCCGGCGTTGCCCTGAGCTGTGGTGTAGGTTGCAGACGCGGCTCGGATCCTGCATTGCTGTGGCTCTGGTGTAGGCCGGTGGCTACAGCTCCGATTCGACCCCTAGCCTGGGAACCTCCATATGCCGCGGGAGCGGCCCAAGAAATAGCAAAAAGACAAAAAAAAAAAAAAAAAGAAAGACTGAACAGACACACTTTTCCCTCCCACTAAGCACAACTAAAATCTTGAACATTATTAAAAACAACAAAAAAAAATCACAAGAACCCTGGGTTTCTACTCTGCAGGCAGTAGGTGGGGGTGGGGGTAGGGGGTGATAAAGTGCCCCTCCCCCTTCCGCTGGGGTGATGTTAGAGGTGGCTCAGTGGACTCAGGACTTCTGCTCTGTCCTGTGCTAAGGAGGTCACTCCATCCTGCGGTGTCAGTAGAGGTGGAAGGGGAGCATTATCTGAATTAAAACTTTGGGGTTAGGAACTACTGTAATCTCCCATTTTAAAGAGGGGGAAATTGAGGCTAGAGACATTAAGGAACCTGCTTACAGTTACACAGACAGAGCCTGGACTACAGCCCTGAATTTTATCATTCCAAATCAGAGATCTTAATCACCATCCTACTGACTGGCCATCTCTATCTCTTCTGACTTTCTTGGATATATCCTAGACTGAGATTTTTGTGTATGTGCCCATTTTCAAATTTGCATTGTCTTCTTAATTTTTGAGAGCTCTACCTGTGGCATATGGAAGTTCCTGGGCTAGGGGTTGAATCGGAGCTACAGCTGCTGGCTTTATGACACAGCCATGGCAATAGCAGATCCAAGCCACATCTGTGACCTACACCACAGCTTTTGGATCCTTAACCCACTGAGCGAGGCCAGGGATTGAACCCATATCCTCACAGACACTACGTCACGTTCTTAACCTACTGAGCCACAATGGGAACTCTGTGAGAGCTCTTTTTGTATTCGGGACACTAATCTTCTGATTGCTTTATATATGTTGCAAATATTTTCTGCTGGTTTGCCTTTTGGTGGTAAATTTTAAATGTGTTTACAGTGGCTGCCACCACAATTCAATTTCAAGGTACCACTTACAGAAGAAAGATGGCGTTGAAGACCTGGGGACCCCAGGGCTCACCTTTCTCAATCTTTGGTGAGCAGCTGGCTCTGTTCAGTACCCTGAAACGGGCTAATACCACAGGGAATTACTGAGGGAAAATTCTCAGCAGGCAGCTGGCACAAACATCTTTTAAAAAACCCTTTCCAAATGTGTCATTTCTTCCAACCTAGGATGAGACCATGTATGCCATTTTCATATACTCCCTAAAAGAACATTAAAATCAACATTAAAGTTCCCATTGTGGCTCAGCAGGTTAAGACCCGACATAATGTCTGTGAGGATGTAGGTTCGATCCCTGGCCTTGCTCAGTGGGTTAAGGATCTGGTGTTGGTGCAAGTCATGGGGTAGGTTACCCCTAGTCTAGGAAATTCCATATGCCACAAGTACGGCTGTAAAATGAAAAAAAAAAATTTTAATTCAACATTACAAGCCCTCTCCCTAGGGCTGGCATTGAATACTAACAGAACATACATATATTCTGCAAATTTGAGGTATCGAGGCTCTAAAAAATGAATTTCTACATTACCCACTTGGAAGGAACACAGAGTCAACTTACTTTGTTGGAACAGGAATTCCACTGGCATCAAAAAGCTTAAGAAACACCCAGCCACAACTTAATTCTCCTCTTTCACCAGTTGACTAGGAAATAAAAAAGTGTAGGAAAATTAAATCTATAAGCACATACCAAATTCTTTTTAAAGGAACAAAATTAGTATTTGTCTTTTTTTTCCTGCGGCATGTGGAAGTTCCTGGGCCAGGGATTGAACCTATACCACAGCAGCAACCTCAGCCACTTCAGTGACAAAGCTGGATCCTTAACCCACTAAGCCACACAGAACTCCAGTATTTGCCTTTATAATTAAAAAATTCTTCACAAGAAAATAAGATGAAACCCAGAGGAGGCCCATTTGACTTGCATCCTGGTAAAGGAAGGATGAAAAGTGAAAATCTTACTTATCTTATTAAATTGCTCCAGAAAAAACCTTGAACCTAATGATATGGCAACTGTTGCTACCGCTTCTTGAGTGATAGAAATATGCTGTGGGATGATCTCGGAACACATCAACACTACATGAGAAGTGGAATGAGCCAATGAAATCATTTGAGGGTCTTTCAGCTCAGAACTTCACCCCGATCATCAACTGTCGGAGGCCATTGGGGTTCACATGGGGCACCTGCTCCTCTCCCCATCTTACCCCCCTGCCCCCCGCCACCACCCCCCTAACCACCTACATCACATACAGATGCATCTGCCTTAAAGAAATAAAAAGACAGCGTAACACCATTAATGCACTAACAATGGCTCTCTGGGTTAATGAGGCCAAGCATGTATACTACCCCATCAGGCTGTTAAGAGAACATGGAAACATATAACTATTATCACGCCCACTGGTTCAGGAGTTTATATGATGTAAACTAATCCAAGTTTCTGGTGTTCCCTTTATAAAAATCACCACTCTGCCAGGTGCCTGAATTTATAAGATTAAGGATATTCTGACCCTCTGGGACAGAGGTAAAGCACTGTGTTGGGAAACTACTGAGCATCTTTTATCACTTTCTCCAAAATTCCATATTTTTCAAATCTTCATTCTTTTAAAGCACTGGAGTCCATTCAAGCTATAAATGTAAACACACTTTATTTTAAATGCTACTGAAAAAGCAGCAGCATCAAAAATTATAATCACTGCCATTCCCATTCCTCAAGAGATTAAAATTCTATTACGCATAAAAATCTCAATTATTTTACTAAAAACAGACATTCAAAAAACCTTCCCTTTTAACTGATACATTAGCAAGCTTTATCTTTCAACCAACATACATTGCGAATATAAGAAATTCCAAGTTCAAATAATATTCCGAGATCTGGAGATGAAGAATTGGACCTGATGAAACAATCACCATCAAGCAAGCACGGCAGAATGCCAGCAACCTGAAACAACAGCGAAAACTAAAGTTACTGGGAAGTATTAAAAAACGGGAGGGAGGGCTCAGCTCTACTCATCTGTAAGTGGTTTATGCCTCTGCATCATCATAAAGGTTTTGTAAAGGAAACAAAAAGCAGACCAGGGAATCATCTACACCAATGATTTGAAATTTAAAAATGTAATTTGAATTAGGGAAAAACACCTTCATGTTCACTTACTCTTTGCTTAGAACAGCGGCTAATGTGAAAAAAGTACTGTCCTGAGGTCTTTGGAGGTAGCACAGAAATAGTTTGACATGTGATATTTGTATTTCTATTAACCATTGTTCTTTTTCACAGAACTAAATTGACAGACTGCACATGTGTGTGCTGAACCTTCCTGAGGACACCTTTCCTTCCCTTTGGCTCATTCCATTCCCTCTCCCTGGACAAGTGCATCTCTCTTCCTTGTCCTTAAAATCCTAACCATCCTTCCAGGTTTAGTTTCTCTTCTACAAAGCCTCCCCTGAGCCTAAGAACTAGCATTAATTTCACCTTGCTCTGTGCTTCCACAGCGCTGGGAGCCTCATGATCATATTCCATCCTGCCCCTGTGACAGCTGTCAACAGGACCCACCCCATAGGGCCACTCTAAGGATTACACGAGAAAATGCACAGGGTTAGAGCTCCATAGTGGAGGATACTGGTGTTATGTACACATGTTTCTTCTCTACTAGAGTGGAAGATCCCATAGTACCTAGGAGGAATGCCTCACACCCAACGGGTGCTTAATTTCACTGAGCAAAGTAACACATACTTATTATTGACCCCCCCCCCCAACAGTTCATCTTCATATCCAGGAAAACACTAGAAAATTGTACCCTAACCGCTTCACATACTCAGAGACGCACTATCAGAACTGTGAAGTGTTGGGCCAAAATACAATCAGCAGGGGGCTTAGAGGATCAAACAGGACTTGTAGGGGTCACGCTGCAGATGATGTGGGTATGCCTGGCACACAGTTGAGGGGCCAGGCTTCCTCCACGTGCCCTGCCCTCTCAGTGACCCTCTCTCTTGCGGTAGGATCTTTTGATGCAACAGGAGAAGGTTAATGAAGGACTCTCAGGGTGCAGTGGCTCAAGGGCGTTAGCTGTGGGAGGGAAGTAATGAAACTCTGGAGGCAGGAAAAAAAGTAAATGAAACTACGGACTATGAGTGTTATTAAAAGAACAGAAAGACATATCTTCGTCTTCAATGGCATCTGAAGCCACTTAACCTCATTCCAGTTTGCTTTTTTTTTTTGTTCCAGTCTCGACAGTGCCTGGGTGTGAGGTACCAGTCCCCTAGGCGTCACCCTTGATTTTTATCTGGACAAAGCACAGCTCTCATTAGCACAGCTGGAGACTACATTTTTGAAAAACACTTCCTAAGCGTTATCTTTTTGCTTTCAGTTTTCATTGGAGGGCATTTTCTAAAATTTGCCCCTGAAATCCACTGAATGAGATGACTCATAGGAATTATAACTTTGGAGAGTCAGAGACATGAGTAATTCTAATCAAAGCCCTCAAAGAACATAAAACAATTGAAAGATTCATATCTGACCCTGTAAAGTCTGTGTTAAATATAAATATGTTATTTCAAGAATATTTCAGACAACCTTGCCTTAGAAATTAATCATATAATACTTAACAGATAAGAGAAATTCATGTTTCATTCCATTCATGCAGATTACTGACCTGGGGAGAAAAGGTCCATGTTTTGGGCTTCTTAGGTTGCCACGTGGCCCTGACTGTGTGAATGTTGCTCAAAACCTGAAACGAGAGTTTCTCATTTGAAATCACAGAGTAGGAAAGCTCTCTGAAACATCACCACTTCCAGGTCCCAAATAGTTAACGATGGCTATATGGTTATACTGTGTGGAGCAGAGGGAGAGGAGGATATTTTACTTCTTACTTTGTGCATTTCTGTAACTTTTTCTTCTTTGTACATCTAGTACATACACAGCTTTTAAAATGATCAATAATCAGTGAGAGACAAACATCATGATATCACTTATATGTGGAATTTAAAAAAGGATACAAATGAATTTAATTGCACTTTAGAAACAGATTCACAGATGTTGCAAAACATGGTTACCAAAGGAGACAGGTGGGGGGGGGGGGCGGACTCGGGGTTTGGGATGGAAATGTTCTAAAATTAAGCTGTGATGGTTGTACAGCCGTAAATATAAAATTCATTTAATTATAAAACAAATAAAATGATAAACCAAAACAAGTGTTAGAGTGCTTACTTATAAAACAATGAAAACTGGACAATGAATTCAGACTCAGATCTTTGCACTAGTAATACATTATACTGAGTGAAATACTTAATATCTGAGACAATCAGAAAATTAAATTAAATTTTAGGTAGAAACAACCTTCTAAGAAGTGTGACACAGGAATTCACACAGGAATTCCCGTTGTGGCTCAGGGGATTAAGAACCTGACTGATATATGAGGATGCAGGTTTGATCCCTGGCCTCGTTCGTGGGCTAAGGGATCCAGCATTGCTGTGAGCTACAGCACAGGTTGCAGAGGCCGTTTGGTTCTGGCATTGCTGTGGCTGTGGTGTAGGCTGGCAGCTCCAGCTCTGATTCGACCCCTAGCTTGGAAACTTCCACATGCTGTGGGTATGGCCCTAAAAAGACAACAAAAAAGAAATGGGACCCATAAGAACATTTTAGGTGCAATTCATTACCCTGCCATCAAGACAGATACTGCTACCAGTTTGGATACATAATTGCAGTTTTCTTGAAGTTCCCCAGGCGGGTAAACCATATTCTTACTGGAATTTAATGAATGCTACTACAAGAAGTTAGTCTTACAATATACATAAAGTAATGAAATACAAAAGGAGCAAAAACTTTAAAGAAGAGTTCAAATTCTGTAAAGTTATTACCAAAATCAACCTCTTCCAAAGGAATGGATAATATACAATTTTTATTTAAGATTAAAATATTGTAGTGTAGCACTTGTAAATCTCAGCTTTAAAAACAATTAGAGATGGAGTTGTCTTCATGACTCAGTGGTTAACGAATCCGACTAGGATCCATGAGGATGCAGGTTCGATCCCTGGCCTTGTTCAGTGGGTTAAGGATCCGTTGTTGCTGTGAACTGTGGTAGAGGTCGCAGATGCGGCTCCAATCCTGCATTGCTATGGCTATGGTGTAAGCCAGAAGCTGTAGCTCTGATTGGACTCCTAGCCTGAGAACTTCCATATGCCGGGAGTGTGGCTCTCAAAAAAAAAAAAAAGGCAAAAAAATAAAAACAATTAAGAGATCGGAGTTCCCATTGTGGTTCAGTGGTTAACAAATCTGACTAGGAACCATGAGGATGCAGGTTCGATCCCTGGCCTTGCTCAGTGGGTTAAGGATCTGATGTTGCTGTGAGCTGTGGTGTAGGTTGCAGACGTGGCTCGGATCCTGCCTGGCTGTGGCTCTGGTGTAGGTAAGCGGCTACAGCTCCGATTCAACCCCTAGCCTGGGAACCTCCATATGCTTCGGGTGTGGCCCAAAAATGGCAAAAAGACCAAAAAAAAAAAACCAAAAAACAAAAAAAAAACCCCAACAATTAGAGGTCATCCCAAACCGATCACATTATTTATTTAGTTAGTTAGTTATATTTGGCTTTTAAGGGCCACACTCATGGCATATGGAGGTTCCCAGGCTAGAGGCTGAATTGAAGCTGTAGCTGCCAGCCTACACCACAAGCCACAGCCATGTGGGATCCGAGCCATGTCTGCAACCTATACCACAGCTCACGGCAATGCTGGATCCATAACCCAATGAATGAGGCTAGTGATTGAACCTGCTTCCTCATGGATATTAGTCAGATTCATTTCCACTGAGACTTGACTGGAACTCAGAAAACATGTCACATTAGCTCAAATTAAATTCACCGCCCTCCATGTCGCTGTTGGTAGGCAACTAGGAAGATGTTATGGGCAGCCAAGATGTCTTCCACATAGAAAGTCTCCATTTCTTCAACAACTAATATATATTAATTTATTTAAACTCTTCCTAAAGTGATAGATAGAGTCTCAGCCTGGGCTCTTAGAGTATAAATTCCTCTTAATTACTACCTGGTGTTTAAGGTAAGACCATCTTTTTTTGTTTTTTTTTTTTGTCTTTTTGTCTTTTTGCTACATAACTACAGAGATGCTTAAAACAAATTTAAAATATAGAAATACAAAGTCTCAAGAAAGAAATAAGGAAATCTCAACAAAAATTGAAAGCTTTAGAGAAGACCCTAGAATCCTAGAACTGAAAAATATAATAACCAAGAATAAACACACAGACACACACAGACACACAGACACACACACACACACTCTCACCTCTACACAAGTCACTGGATAGTCAACCACAGAATAGAAAAGAGAGAAAAGAATCAGTGAACTTGAAGATACAAAAATAGAAATTATGCAATCTGAACAACTGAGATAGAATAGATGGGAAAAAATGATCAGAGACTCAGGAATATGTGAGATTATAACAAAAGTTGTAGCATTTATGTCATCAGAGTCTCAGAGAGGAGAGGATAGCAGAGCTTGGAGCTGGAAAAGTATTTTAGAAAAAATGGTGGAAAAACCTCCAGATTTGACAAAAGACATAACCTACAGCTTAAGAAGCTGAGAATACCCTGAACAGGATAAACATGAGAAATCTAAACATAAATATCTTGAAACAGTGAGAGGGAAACACCACCTAGATTTAACCGTATGGGAAAACCAACTCCAGTGACAGTGGATTTCTCATCAGACATCATAGAGGGCAGAAGGAAATGGAACAGTATTTTTCAAGGGCAAAAGAAAAGAATTGTCAACCTAGAATTCTGTGTCTAGGGAAAATATCCTTCAGGAATAAAGAGGAAACAGAGATGTTCTCAGATAAGGAAAAACTAAGAGAATTTGGAGCTGGCAAACCAACCCTAAAAGAATAGTTAAAGGAAGTTCTCTAAACAGAAAAAACATGATAAGAAGAAATCTTTGAACATCAGGAAGGAAGGAAGAACAATAGAAAAAGTAAAAACAAGAGTAAGTACAACAGGTTTTCTCTTAAGTTTTCTAAATTATGCTTGATGGTTGAAGGAAAACTATTATAGTGTGTGATGTGGTTCTCAGTGTATGTAGAGGAAATATTTAAGACAGTTATAAAACAGGGAGGGTAAAGAGGATTAAAGAGAGGTAAGATTTTTACACATCACTTGAACTGGAATGTTGACTGACACTAGCAGACTATGGGAAGTTATATAGCTATAAAATAATACCTAGTTCTACCACTAAAAAAGCTGTATGGAGTGATCCACTCAATAGCACTGCAGATAATTCAGAGTAGAGTTCTAAAAGATGATCAGGTAAAACACAAGCAGACAGAAAAAAGAAAATGGAGGAATGAAAAAGAAGGAACAAAGATAAAAAGCAAAAGAGTGGACTCAAGAGTTAAGACTCCCTTCCAGGATCTGCCTGTTTTGAGATACTCGCCAGAGCCTTCAGGGAGTCACTTTTTGTATAATACCCAAAATTTACAGTGGTCATCGCTGGGCAAACAATTTGGAGAGGAGCTTATTCATTATTAGAAGTGATGTTTCATTAATTAGTTTTAGTAACAGTGCTTTTTATTTGTAACTTGGCTTAGATTTATTAAAGAAGCATTCTTAAGCAAGTGGCAGGAATGTATAAATATTATGTTCTACCTATAACTCAATTTAGAAATTTGAAATAGATTTTTTTCATAAATTAACCTCTATTATGTTGATATGTTATTCAAAATAAAATTCCGGTCTTTGTTTTATGTCTTCCCACATGAGAAGCAAAAAGAATGGTACCAGGTCTCAGGAAAAGAAGGCAAGTCCTCTTTGTTGATCACTGGTGACACCTACTGGCCCATTTATGGCAGTGGTTTTGTGCAGAGTGTGCAGAGTGTGCAGAAGTGAAGGAAGATTCTTAGGGTAACACAAGTTCATTCATTTACTCCTGGTTCAGATGAAAGGCATTTTCCTCACCCTGTGAGTTAGAGGTATACTCAGCAGGAGCAAAGGTAAACCCCAAACTCCTACACACCTGACTCGCCATCGCCATCTCTGCATGTCCCCACCATCCATCCTCTGATGTGGAAGTCAGAGACCTAGCGTCGAACTTGACTCCTGCTCTCCCTCCCCCTCCCCCATCCAACCCATCACCAAATGGGGCTGGTTTCTGCCTCCTAAATATCTTTGTAGCCATAGCGCTCATCACCACCTCTACTTCCCTAATCTAAGTTACTATCATCATCTCTCATCAAGTGCTTTACTGACATTTAACTCACTGAGTCCTCACATTGATCCTAAGGGATGTATAAGAGAGAGGGACAGAGACAGAGACAGAGCAAGATCAAGCCATTTGGTCAGCATCCCACACCCACTGGGGGAGCCACAGTTAATCCCAGGCAAAATGGCTCCAGATTTTTTTTTTTTTTCTGTCTTTTTAGGGCTGAACCCGAGACACATGGAGGCTCCCAGGCTAGGGGTCGAATCAGAGCTGTAGCTGGTGGCCTATGCTATAGCCACAGCAAAGCGGGATTTGAGCCACGTCTGCAACCAACACCTAGCAATGCCAGATCCTTAACCACTGGGCGAGGCCAGGGATTAAACCTGCATCCTCATGGTTACTAGTCATTTGTTTCTGCTGAGCCATGACGGGAACTCCCGGATTTTGTTTTCTTGAAGATGACACTTGCTGCCCTTTGACCACCACACTGTGACATAGCCCCCAAATGGTCTACTGGGGTTCTCTGCCCCACTCTAATCGATCTCCAGAAATTGGCCAGAGATCGTTCCCAAACATGTGGCTAAGTGTGTCACTTCCTCCAATGACTTTCCCTGTTTTTAGGATAAAGATAAAACCCCCTAACATCATGGCCTACATCTTAGGCTGTATTGCCTCCTGACATCTCCAGTTTCATCCTGTCCTCTTCACTCTCCACTCAGCCACACTGCTCCGCTTCCCAAGTCCCTTCCAGTTAAGGCCTTTGACTGTACATGCTCTCCTTTTCTCTCCATCTCCTTATGGCCTATTCACCCCTCAGACCTCAACTTAAGGATCACTCCCTAAGGAGGTGAGACTGTGGAATTGGGAATTCTTTTTTTTTTTTTTCCTTTTTAGGACTGCACCAACAGCATATGGAAGTCCCCGGGCTAGGGGTTGAATTGGAGCTGCAGCTGCCAGCCACAACCAAAGCAATGCCAGATCTGAGCCACATCCTCATAGATACTAGTCGGGTTTGTAACCCGTTGAGCCACAATGGGTACTTCCAAGAATTCTTTTCTAGTGCTACAAATTTCCCTCCAAGCAATGCTTTAGCTGACATCCCACAAACTTTAATCTTCATTTTCATTTTGTGTTCAGCTCAAATATTTCCTAATTTCCCTTAAATTTTATTTTAGTCCATTGATTGAGAAATTTGTTGTTTAATTTCCAAGTATTTAAGGATTTTTCCAGTTATCTGTTTCTGATTTCTAATTCAATTCCACATGATCAAAACCCTACATTGTATGATTGATTTCAAGTCTTCTAAATCTGCTCAGGACCATCTATTTTGGTGACTGTTCCACAGGCACTAAAAAGAATGTTTATTTTACTATTAGGGGTAAAGTGCTGTACAAATGTTAATTAGATCCAGTTTGTTCATGGTGTTATTCTATTCCTCTATATCCTTACTAATTTTCTGTCTACTTGTTCTACAGACTACAGAGAGACAAGCATTAACGTCTCCAACTATAACTGTGGCTTTGCCCATTTCTCCTTTCACTTCTATCCATCTTTACTGCTTGTCTTTTGAAGTTTGGATGTTAAGTGTTTACACATTTAGGATGGTCACATCTTCTTGGTGAACTGTCCTTCTAATCATGTAATGTACCACTTTATTCCTGGTAATCTTCCTTGTTCTGAAGTATACTTTGTCTGATATTAGTGTCTTTTGAATGGTGTATCTTTTCCCATTCTTCTTTCAACCTGCTTATTTTATTATATTTAAGGTGGTTTCTTGTACATGGTTAGAGCTCTCTCACTCTGGTTTTAATTCTGCATTTCCTGGATGACATACGATATGTTGAGTATTTTTTATGTCTATTGATTTGTCATATATTTTCTTTTTTTTAGCGCCTGTTCAAGTCTTTTGTTCATTTAAAAAAACCCAAAACCTGCATTATCTTTTTATTTCTTAGATATCCTTGAATCATTCCTGACGGTAGGGGAAAAGTGTTCACACTAAGTTCCCCTTACTGTCCTTTACCAATCTGAAATCCCCTTCTGTTCACATTTTGGTAGTAACTTTAAAAAAAATTATAAATGGGTGTTAAAATTTGTCAAATGTTTTTTCGGTATCTATTGAGATGATCTTATACATGACTTTTCTTCTTTAGTTCTGTTAATATGGCAAATTGCAATGACTTCTTTTCAAATGTTAAATGTTGGTCACACAGGTGCGTAGGTTTGAATTCCTGGAATAAACCCCAATAAGTCACGATATACTGTCCTTTTCATATGTTGCTAGATTCAACTTGGTAATATTTTGTTTAGAATTTTAGTTTATATATTCCTGATGGATCCTGGTCTTATAATTTTTCCTTTTTGATAATGTCTTGTTGTATTTTGGTATCGTGTTTTTCCCGGCCTCATGAGATGAGATGGGAAGCCATTTCATCTTTATTCTTTAGAAGAGTTTGTGCACTACCGGCATTAGTTCTCCCTTAAATGTTTGGAGGAATCCACGTGTGAAACCAAATGGGTCCGGAGGTTTCTTTATTAGAAAATTTTAAATTACAGTTTCAACTTATTTAACAAGGGTTATATTCACATGTTCTATTTCTCCTGTGTCAGTTGTACTAAATTATGGTTTTCAAATAATTTATCTGTTTTTCAATGTTATCAAATTTATCGCCATAAAGTTGTTCATAAGGCCCTCTTTTTGTCCTTTTAATGTCTGTACGATCTGCAGTGAGGTCTTCATTTTCATCTCAGAGAGTGATCATTTGTTTTCTTTCCTTTTCTCTTTTTAAAATTTCTTAATCAGTCTTACTAGGTATCTCAGCTTTATTACTCTTTTCAAAGAATAAACGTTTGCTTTTTCTGATTTTCTCTTTTGTTTTCTATGTCATTTGTTTCTACTCTTATCTTTATTATTTCCTCCATCCTAATTCCTTTGGGTGTAACTCACTCTTCTTTTTATAGTTTCTTGACTTTGAGCATAGATCCTTTTATAGTTTCTTGACTTTCCTCTTGTCTAGTATATGCAATTAAAGTCATAAATTTCCATCTAAGCACTGTTTCAGTTTTTTCTCATAAATAAATCAATTAACTAAGAGTCATTCAAATTTTTGCTGGGTACTGGGTGAAACATATTCTCTTAGGAATCAGAGAGGAACAGAATAGAAAAGGACACAAGGAAACTCTGTAGGTAATGGTAATGCTCCATGTCCTGATCGGGGTGCTAATATACAGGAGTGTATATCTGTCAAAGATGCAATGCTCTACATGTAAAACTGAACTGTACACAATACTAGAAGGTAGATATCAGTGCCTTTTACTCAGAGGAGTTAACTGTGATGTATGAACATCACACACTTAGCAACTGAAAGAGCCTATGTCATCAGAACGCTTATGGTGTGCACCTACCACACATGATTTTACATAGGTATTTACACACATACACACCACTCCCATGGGGCAGCGGGGGAAGGGAGAGAGAAATTGTGAGAGAGAGAAGGAGACAGACAGACCCCGTGAAGTATATGTTTAATTCGTAGCATTAACAAATATCTTCCCATGCTGGTGTGAACTGGTTTACCTCAGTAAGCTTACCTTGCTGCCATCAAACACACAAAGGCGCACATGTCTGCTCAAAACCTGGATGCTCGCTCCTGGAAGAGGAATCATTTTACAACTCCAGAGTGTCAGAATCAATGAGACACGACTTGGCCTTGACCTAATCTGAGAGGAAAGTTAGTTACAAGAAAGGTTTACTTTTATGACTTTAAGACAAATTCATTTTCAAAGCATGTTTTGTATATGCTTAAGAAAAGGTATATAGAATAAAGAAGAACGAAAAGAAATTTTTCACACCTACATACACAAGAAAAGTTAAGTCTAAATCAAAACTTCAGTTAGAATTTTCATAGACATTTATATTTAAAATATTTGATTTTATTGTTAAATATACACAAATTGTGATGAACAGTCAGTTCAATCAAAATGATTAAAAAGAGGAGTTCCTGTCATGGCTCAGTGGTTAACGAATCCAACTAGGAATCATGAGGTTGCAGGTTTGATCCCTGGCCTTGCTCAGTGGGTTAAGGATCCGGCGTTGCCGTGAGCTGTGATGTAGGTCATAGACGCGGCTTGGATCCCCCGTTGCTGTGGCTCTCTGTGGGCCGGTGGTTATAGCTCTGATTAGACACCTAGCCTGGGAACCTCCATATGCTGCAGGTGGGGGGCCCAAGAAATGGCAAAAAGACAAAAAAAAAAAAAAGATTAAAAAGAATGACCTGACCCTGGGGATCAGCTGTATCAAATGTTCTTATGGTTCATTCTTACATAAGGTGGCTCCACGGGGAAGGTTAGCACAGCATAATAACCAGTGACGCCCAGCACTAATATTACCCAGCTGGCTCCTCCTTGTTTTAATCCTAAGCATTTACCTACGTCATCCCTTGGCTTCTTATATAGATTTTCTGACAGAGAGAATACACTGGCCATTGGATGATGTTATCCAGTTCTACTTCCCAAGATAATTCAGAACGTCAATAGACAAATTGGCCTTCCAGGCTTTTTTAAATTTAAGAAAAGCTTGAATTATTAACATTCTGCTTTATGATCATGGGCCTTTCCATTTAAATAACATATCACTGAAAAAGTAAAACAATATCTATCAGTTTGTCACCTTTGCAATTTAAAGAATTAGAGCTCATTATTTAGTTCTCTGGGTACAAGCTGATAAAATTGTCATTTATTCACCTACTAGTACACTACACAGACCAAATATAACATATTTGTTGACTTGCAATTAAAGGTTACTTAATACAAAAGGTTCCAGGCAATGCTCTGGCTGACAGGAAAAAGAGCATGAAATTCTGCACCATCCCTCCTCACCAAACCTGACCACGCTGGGACCTCTTATTCTGAGGCTCTGGGGGAGAAAGGGAGAAAAATCAGAGGGTAAACAAGAAGGGGAGTGATTTATATTTTAATCTATATATATGCTTTTTTTTTTTTTTTTTTTTGCTTTTTAGGGCCATGCCCATGGCATATGGAAATTCCCAGGCTAGGGGTCAAATTGGAGTTGCAGCTGCTGGTCTACACCACAGCCACAGCAATGCACGATCCAAGCCGCGTGTCTGCTACCTACGCCACAGCTCAGGGCAATGCCAGACCCTTAACCCACTGAGCAAGGCCAGGGATCGAACCTTCAACCTCATGGTTCCTAGTCGGATTCATCAACCACTGTGTCACGAGGGGAACTCCCAGAGGAGTGATATTTTTGAATGTTCCTTATACCTACTAAAAAGGAGAGGAAAATTAAATGTCAAGAGCATTTCCTCCTTGAAATAAGGGGGAATACCAGGAATCCTTTACTCCAGCTCTCCCCCAAAACTATAATCAGAAAGTACTGCCAAGTTCCTCATTCCTATTTAATTAAAAAAAAAAATCACTGCTACTACCTCTACTAATGATACCGGCTAACATTTACTAACTTATCATATGTATGAGGCACTGTTCTAAGCCCATCACACATACAATGTAATTCTCATCACAACCCTCACTGTTCTAAGCCCATCACACATACAATGTAATTCTCATCACAACCCTATGTTGGAAGCATTATTACTACTATTCCCTTTTTATAGGTGAAAAAATTGAGGCAAAGAATGCTTAAGATAGATATTTAGTATTATTTCCTTTGTAACAATGAGAGAAGAGAGCCATAGAGAAGAGAAACAAGATAAAGTCAAGGGTTCAAAATTAGAATTCAGAGACAATTTTGTTGTTTTCCATAACCCATTAATTATTTACATTACTTGCAGCCATGGCAAAATCTGGACAAGCTATCATTTTACTGATAGTGACCATACTTACAGCGCCTGTTTTAGCATCCCACAGAAGATCTTTGAAGGCCAGTTGTGAAGGAGAGAGCTCTGGCTGTAAGAAGTAACTTGCTCGAAACTGATTGCCTGTAAAAATAATTTTTGCTTTTTTTATATACAAAGAATGAATTTAATACAAAACTAAAACTCCATGATATTACGGCACAAAACATAGGAAACCGATGTCAAAAAAATGCCAGGCAGTTTATTAGAAACTTGCTTCCTAAGACAGATGTATCAACAGAGATAAGAACAACCATAGGAAATGTAAAGATAGAAGGACATAAGAGCTGATCTTAAAGCAGCTTTAGGAAAGATCTTAAAGACTTAGGCCAGTACCATGCCCTGTAATGAAGATTAATCATTCAAATATTTTGTAAAATGCAGAAATTCTGTAAACACCTTGTGGATATTTTTTTAAAAGTAATCATTACTTTTCCTTCTTGGCACAAAAGCATGTTAATATGGTTCTTTCCTACTTCGGTCATGAAGAGTGCTTATTACCAAACCATTTACTCGTTTCTGAGCTCCCACTCTGTGCTAAGTACTATGCCAGGAGTTGGAAATGCAAACATGAATCAAATACAGCTCCTGTCCTCATCAGCTTATGGGTGAGCTGGAGAAACAATTCAGAAAAGTAAGTAGACAAAAGACTACATCAAAGAATCATAAGCCAACTTAGACCCACGAGGGTGTTGGAGTGGATGGGAGTAGGAGAAGTTCCATTGCTGAAGGAAGGCAGCTCTGGAGGGTGGAATTCACCCCGAGGCCCAAGCATGGGAAGGAGCTGGGTGTGCAGGGAGGTCTGAGAAGAGCCTTCCCTGTGGAGGACCCCCCAAGCAGGCCTTCCACGGATAACTCAACAGCTCGGGGTAGAGGGGAACCTCCCCTCAATATTAATCCTTCCTCAAGGGAGCTTATGAACAAATGCTGCCCCATATGGGGAAATCCAAGAATGAATAAAAACAAAGACACAACGAATAGGGACAGCTCTTTGGAGAAGTCTTGCTTCAAAGAAAAGCAAAGAGAGGGAGGCTTCAGTCAGAACAGGATAGGATTGGAGTGGCTGGTTTGTAAAGGTGGGAGGTTTTAGGTTTTCTAGGACTACTGGGAGGGAATGAGACAGTGTAGGGAGGGAAGATGATGAAGATATAAGAAAGGGCGACCTTCTTTTTTTTTTTTTTGCTGTTTAGGGCTGTACCCATGGCATATGGAAGTTCCCAGGCTAGGGGTCCAATCAGAGCTGCAGCTGCCGGCCTACACCACAGCCACAGCTATGCCAGATCCAAGCCGAATCTGTGACCTATACCACAGCTCACAACAACACTAGATCTTTAACCCACTGAGAGGGGCCAGGGATGGAACCCACATCCTCACGGATACTAGTTGGGGTTGTAACCTTTTCAGCCACAACGGGAACTCCCAGGGTGACCATTAAGAGTTGTGTTTTTTGAAATAAAGGAAGGTGGCTGGAACCAGAGCACAAATAAGCAGCTTGGCCTCTGACAGGATCAGGGCTCCTTTCTCCATTGTTACAGGCAAGACGAAGTAAAGATGAGCATCCAGGAGGTGTGCATCTTCTCCAACGACTTGCTTTGGCTATGCCAGAAAAATTAGTTGTAAACCATGACTTTTCTACTAAGCCTGCGATGGCTGATGGATATTCGTTACCTTCCTCCAGAAGCTGAAAGAGTGTGGAGGGCCTGAACCCGGCAGGAATAGCGCCCATTGTAGTCAACACATCCACAGTGTTTATCTGCTGAAAAGAGGAAAACAAAATTGATTCGTTTGGTTTCCTTCACCTCAATAATACTCTCTTTAATACTGGAGCAACTACAACTCTCCCAAAGGAAAACACTCTATAGACTTCAGTGGAAGAATACAGCAATTTAACCCCTAGTTCCTCAGAAGATGCCGTCTCTGAATCCTGGCCTCCCCCAAGGACCTAAGCCCCATGCAGTGCCCAATGGGCTGAGCTCTGTGCTCCAGACCTGCTGCTTCCTGCAGGGCCCCCAGGACAATTGCCTGTCTTGCTTTCCAAGGCACAGTCATGTCACAGATGAGTTGATATCACAAACTGATATGCACTGAAGAATTATTTATTTATTTATTTAGTCTTTTTAGGGCTGCACCCATGGCATATGGAGTTGCCTAGGCTAGGGGTGGAATTGGAGGTGTAGCTGATGGCCTAGACCACAGCCACAGCAATGCCAGATCTGAACCGCATCTACAACCTATACCACAGTAACACCGGATCCTTAACCCACTGAGTGAGGCCAGGCATCGAACCCATGTCCTCGTGGATACTAGTTGGGAACTCCCTTTTTTTTTTTTTTTTAGTATTAATTAAAATTTAACAACTGTCTTTACCCAAGAGATAGAAAGTTCAGGCAGAATCAATGAGAGATGTTTCCAAGCCCTCAAATCTAAATCTAAAGACCTAATGAGACCTGCCACATGGAGCACAGCACAGGTTTACTAAACCAGAAATGTACGCTTTCTGACCTGTGCATCCCATGCCCTGCACCCTGTTTAAGTTCCGATGTTATCATTTAAAGTTTTTGTCTTATTTTGAATCTGACCTCTTATTAGAATTACTAGGTAACAAAACGAGGCATCATTAACAAGGCAGAAGATACCAACCTCTGAGATGGCTTTTCGGACAGCACTCCAGTGAGAATCAGCTCTGGGGAAACAGAGTAGGCAGATGCATGCATACAGAGGTTATTATACCTGTTCACTCAATTAGGGAACTTTCTTTTTTTTTTATAATTTTTTTATTTTCCCACTGTACAGCAAGGGGGTCAGGTTATCCTTACATGTATACATTACAATTACATTTTTTCCCCCACCCTTTCTTCTGTTGCAACATGAGTATCTAGACAAAGTTCTCAATGCTATTCAGCAGGATCTCCTTGTAAATCTATTCTAAGTTGTGTCTGATAAGCCCAAGCTCCCCATCCCTCCCACTCCCTCCCCCTCCCATCAGGCAGCCACAAGTCTCTTCTCCAAGTCCATGATTTTCTTTTCTAATATCCAGCACAAATGAACATCTCCTCAGAAAAGAAAATCATGGACTAGGGAACTTTCTGAATCGAAGAACAAGGTACATAACTGTGAGTTCTGAAGACCTACCAATGCTTAGAGAAAACTAAGAATAATACCATGTACCAATAATAATCACAAAGTTAAAGTTGTAAGGCTCTTTCAGCAAATAGTAATATTAAAAGTCCAGACTACAAGTTGTTTCCATTTCAAGAAATTCTTGACTATTTACGATAGTGAAAATAAAGAAATCAAACGTTTCCTAGACCTGTTTTGAGGCCCCTAGTGCCCCTTTACCTCTGTTTAACTTCCGCTCCCTCTGCCGTTTCATTCCCCACCTCTGTGTCTTCGTCACTGCCCTCTTCACTGGATTCTTCACCTTCTTCATTATAGGGCTGAAAAATTATTGAAATATGAAGTGAATTTTACCTTTTGCACAAATCAACCAATAAAAGTCCGATCAGAAAGACTCGAGTGTAGGTGGGGATTTAGTAGATGACAGGCATGTCAAAAATCAGTGGGAAAAAGATTTTAAGACATGGTTGATAATGTCACTATTTGAAAAAAGTTTTAAGGATAGAGGTAGAGAACAAAATAAAGGCCAGATGGAAGCTACTCAAACGAAAAAAAAAAAAGAAAAGATATAAATAAAAGAACCATAAAAGTGTTAGAAGAAAGTAATCTTGAGAAGAGAGGATTTTCCAATCATGACACCAAAGCCAAAAGTCATAAATGGAGCATTGACAGACTGAACTACATACAAAGGAAATGTGGCTCAAAGGAAATGTGGCTTTTTCTTGACAGACAAAGAAGGCATCTGTCATGTTTCCAAAGGTTAACATTCTTCTTGTTAAAATATTATAGAAACTCATGAATCAATCTAATTTTTAAAAATCTCAGAAAAATGGTCAAAAGAACTGAAAAGGCAGTTTATAAAGAACCAACAGAAATGGTCGTAAAGCAAATGATATGGGGCTCAACCTCATTAGTGGTACAATAAATGCAAATAAAAAAACAATAATGAGACTTTTTTTGGGTGTATCACTTTAGCAAAAAGATTGATGACAAACATCACTGACAAATGTGTGGGGAAAAAGTACCCTCAGATGCTGGGGATGGGCATACTAATGGGCATAACTTTTCTGAAAGGTAAAATAGCAAATTCGATCAAAATATAAAAGTTTAAACCCTCTGCACCAGCAATGAGCATCTAGGAACTCATCCAAGAGAAATAATCAGATGGTCTACAAGGTGAATGTGCAGACTGAGCATAACACAGGCTCTCTTTTCTTTCCTTTTCTCTTTTTTCCTTTTCTTTTCTGTCTCTCTCCCTCTTTTTTAAACTTTATGGCTGCACCTACGGCATATGGAAGTTCCTGGAGCTAGGGTTTGAACTGGAGCTGCAGCTGCTGGCCTACATCACTGGCACAGCAATACCAGATCTGAGCTGCATCTGTGACCTACACTACAGCTTACGGCAACACTGGAGCCTTAACCCACTGAGGGAGACCAGGGATTGAACCTACATCCTCATGGATACTAGTTAGGTTTGTAACCCGTTGAGCCACAGTGGGAACTCCTGCAGTTGGATTTTTAACCCACAGTGCCACGGGAAACTCCAACATAGGTTTTTCTTTTCTAACAAAAATCCCTGATTGTAGCAGTGAATCAGCTAAAAGACAACATTTTCCAAGCTGTCTCTGAAGCTAAGGGTTGTCAAGGAACTAAATTCTGGTCAAGGAGATATAATTGGAAGATTTTTTGGTGTAACTTCCAGGAAACCTTAAAAAAAATAACACCTCATGTCTTTTAACTTCTTCCCTTTCCTCTTTCATGCTTGGAATCATTAAAAGATCTAGCAGCCGACCTAAACTAGAGACAACAACCCTAGGTAGAGCTGCTTCCACACTAACCACAGAGTAAAATACAAGAGAGGGTCTCGCCATCCCGGCATCGCACACCTCCACATCTCCTCCACACACGAGAGAAGTATGCTTCTACTTTATTTAGGTCACTAGTCTGCAATTCACAGTGGAAGCTAATCCTAGCTTCTTTGCAACATAATGTATAGTTTTATAGGTTGGAAACAACCTAAATGTCCACCTACATGAGACTGGAATACATTGCTACCATGAAAACTGATGATCCAGACCTGAGCTGGGCAATAGGACAGCCACTGGCCGCCTGTGGCTACTGGCACTTGAAATGTGACCAGTCCAAATTGAGATGTGCTATTTAACTGTAAAATACACACTGGAATTTGAAGGCTTACTATGAACAAAAAAGAAATGTTGTTAATACACTGAAATAATAATTTTTAACATACTGATAATATAAAATACATTTTAAAAAATAATGTCATGTTTCTTTTTTATTTTTTAAAAAATGTGTGTGGTATAATGAAAATATGTATTTGGTATTCACGTCCTGTTCTTGGCACAGAGTTCCTAAAACTAAGAATTTCCTGAGTACAGAAATGTCTTTTGTTATTCATAATGAACCCCCTTCAAACTTACTTGAGTTTATGAGGTCACAGCTTGTGGGGATGGGAATACTGGTAGCGAGAGGAACTAGTGATTAGAGGGTTGAAACTTTTAGTGTCCCCCATCCCTTGACCTTCAGGAAGAGAAAAGGAGCTGAAGGTTGAATTTAATCACCAACAGCCAATGATTCAATCTACTGTGCCTATGTAATGAAACCTCCATAAAACCCCTATAAGACAGGGTTTAGGGAGCTTCCGGGTTGGCGGCCACCTCGATGTGCTGGAGGGTGGTTCCAGGGAGCAGATGGAAGATCCAGGTCCTAGTCCCTTCCTTTGCCAGTACCTTGCCCCGTACACCTCTTCCACTGGGCTGTTACTGAGCTGCATCCTTCACCATCAACTGGTAAACACAAGTAAGGTGTTTCCTGAACTCTGTGGGTCCCTCGAGCAAACTATCAAACCTTAGGAAGGGTGTGGGCACTTCCATCACTCAGAAGCACAGGTGGCCCCTGGGACATGACTGGTACCTGAGGCCCTTACCTTGCTGGGTCTGTGCTAACTCTAGGAGTTAGTATCAGATTTGAATGGAATTTTTGGACACTGGTTGGTTTCAGAGAATTGGTGTGAAAAAAAAAAAAACACATGTATTTAGTGTCAGAAAAAAACCCTTACATTTGGTTTCAGAAGTGATGTGAGAAAAGCAAGACCTCTCAAGGCGGTCTGAGAAAATGTTCAATCACATTTGTAGCTTGCATGATATTCCTACTGGTCAGCACTGATCTAGTCAGATATCTTATCTACATACATAAGGCCCAGAAAATGACCATGCTATATTATGAAATATAAAAGGACAGGCTACAAATATGCATATGTAGGATGTCAGCATCTTAGTAAGGGAACATACATTTGCAGAAGTTAACGCAAAGTTAACAGGGATTTTGTTTACAATGAATAACAAATGCCTATTGATTTCTGTGATCACCACTGATCCACAGAGAGCATCTTCATCGCAGGATAATGCTCCAGAGCTCAGCTGCAGAAGAGCCCTTCACGGGTTCCCAGGACCATTACTACACTGCTTTCTCCCCATGCCCTGTTCCTCTACAACTGAAGCAAATTCTGTATCTCAAGTCATTCACTAGTCAGTTGATCAAAGAATACAGCTTTGTGTTTCATTATAAAGGAAAAAATGTTTTGAACGAGAGATAGGGAAGAATGAACATAAAACACTAACCTCTAAGTAGGTTCTGGGAGTAAGACCTTTGTTTCCTTGGGCGTTCTTGGCCAGCCACCAACCATCAGGGTTTTTTTCAATTATGAGGAGAATTTCCCCTTTCTTAAAGCAAAATAAAGTAAAAATCTGAAAATTAAAACTTACCCCCTAAGTTTAGCATTAGAAACCTTAAAACTATTTTCAGAAGCAGAAGAGCATTTACTCTTTTACCATTTTACTACGAGGTAACTTTGATAGAATTTTCACATGACTACTGCTTATAAACCATAATTCCTACTTATTTTATATAAACAGATTGAATCTTTAAAAAGTTACCATAAGGGCTTTCTAATCTAGGTATACAGACAGAATTTCCGTATTCTGTTAGGTATACAAATTTATCCTTAAGTTGGGTCCCAGTCCGTTTCTACCTACCTTAAATGTAAGATCTCCGACTTGCTGAGCAGTGAAATCTCCAACAGCAATGTATCTTCCACTGGGTGCCTCTTGGTGAGGCTCATTTTCCTGTTTCTTTTCCTTTTCCTCTTCTGTTTCTTCTTCCTCCCCACCACTTTCTTCACTTTCTTCTTTGTCTTCATCTTCTTCTTCTTCATCTTCTTCAGCAGAACTGTCATCTTCCTCTCTTTCAGTAAGTGCCCGAGTTCTGGAAAAAATAATTCTCTGACAATGATTGCTTGAAATAACGTAGAAGAACAGATCAAGAATAAGTATAACTTTTATATGTAGAAGAACTGGCCCATATTTGGAACTGGCAAATTAAGGAAATAAAGGGAAGGTACCATTAATAATTTCTACCATCTAGCAACGAATACATGACCTGAACACATGAGAGAGATGAGGGAGTGCTACCTCTGCGGAACGCATGTGGCAAGGTAGGGCATGCACTGGACTTGAGGCCAAGAGACTTGCTTTTAAATCTTGGATTCATCCATTCAGCAAATGTTGCTTGAGCATTATTGCATTGTGGTTAGAGCATGGACTGGGAGCTTAAATTCTAGCTCTATCTCCTTGTTGAATGATCATGGGTAGGTTTCTTTTTTTCAGCTTCACCCATAGCATGTGGAAGTTTCCAGGCCAGGGATAGAACCTGTGCCACAGTAGTGACAATGCCAGATCCTTAATGGCTAGGCCACCAGGGAACTCCAATTGGGTAAGTTTCTTTTAAGCTCTCCATTTCTCTTTGGAAAAGTGGAGATAATACTAGAACTTGTCTCATAAGGTTGTCCTGAAGATTAGAGGAGTAACAAACTTGCAGTGTCAGATGATAATGATATGTCACGTTTCCATGGATACAAGGGTAAACCAGAAACAATTCCCTGACTTGGAGGAGCTTACATTGAAACAACCTAGCAGATGGGAAATTATAATTTAGTTCAATGACACTGCAGTAGAGGTAAACACAGGATACTAAGGAAGCACACAGGAGAGACACCTAAACTAATTTGCATGGGTGGGGATGGGGAAAGACTTAGAATTAGGTCTTGAGAGATGAGCTGGAGTTAATCGGGTAAAAGGGGAGGAGAAACACAGGGAAGGGAGTGGTGAAAGGAGGCTCAAGGTCAAGGAACCTCAAGTAGCTCATGAATGGTAGGAGGAGGCGTGGCAGAAATGAGCAAGAGATGAGGTGGAAACGAGGTAAGCAGAATGCAGCCCAGGTGAGCTTTACCTTTGAGGTATTTCCTAAAAATGAAGTGGGGGAAGGGCAGGATCTGATCTGTACTTTGGAAAGCTGATCAGCTGCCAACGTGGGAAGGAGACCTGAAGAAGGGCTGAAGGCAAAGTGAGACCCGAGGCAGTATAACCGAAAAAAAACCCCAGCAGTAGGGATGCAGAACAAGGTGTCTGGGAAAGATACTGAGGTAAAATGGAAGGTGAGGGAAGAGAGAGGAGCTAAAATGTCTGGGTAGATGCAGGACTCCTCTCTTAGCATGTCATCCTGTATTCGGGATACAAGCCCTGCTTGGTTGATGTTCAATGACTTCAAAAAGTTGTTTTGTCTATTTTGTCCAGACTTTACAGTTGTTTATGGCGGGCAGGTTAAGTCCAATATCAGCTATTCTGTCATTCTCAGTATTGGAAGTCAGTGGGAATTCTAGAATCCCTGCAGCTATGTCCCTTAGCATTTTTTTCCCAGGATACATTGTAAAAGTATGGGAACAGCATTCGATGAGTCTAAATAGTTGATTTTTTCCTTTTTGCTTCCCATGAATTGGGTCTGTTTATTCCATCACATTTTCTTTCCATTTTACAAAGGCTATTGTTAATGTCCACTCCAGCAGGAAAAGAATGTACTTTTGTACCTCCAATTTTTCAAAAGTATTTATGAAAGGAGGAAACATGCAAATAGACAACCCAAATAATCTTCTTTTTACACATCAACACTCATGTTAAAAGCATGATCCTTATTTTTTAACATTTGTTTATTTAGCTTTTCAGGTCTTTGTTTTGTTTCCCCAACTAGCTTCTAAATTACCTGAGGGCAAAGATTACACTTCTATTTCTAACATCTCTCACAGGGTCTCACACTTTCTAATAGACACAATAAATACATATTGACTGATTATACTGTTACTGCCATTTCTTGTTGTCTATATATGACTTTATTCTTTTTTTTTTTGGCTGTGCCTGTGGCATGCAAAAGTTCCCAGGCCAGGGATCGAACCTGCACCACAGCAGTGACAATACCAGGTCCTTCACCAGCTGAGCCACAGGGAACTCCCATATGTGACTTTATTCTGAGTCAAACATTAAAATTGTTGATGACATAGTATCTGAAAGAAAGAAAGGAAGGAAAGGAGCATACTCAGTTATATTTTCTTTACTTATGGACACAGAAAGTTCCTGCAGTTGGTGGGTAAGCTTATCCAAAAGATTGTGTTCATCCTCTTTCTTCTGATTATAATTCCCAACAGGTGCAGGTTCATCCGCCTATGAGAAAATATGAGTCCATTTAACTACAAAAAAAAAATTGTTTCCTATTACATTTATTTTAAAATAAAACAACTCCAATGAGTGCCATAAGACAAAGTAAATATCAATATGACTAGGCCTTCCTTAGAAACTTGAGATTAAAAGAAATGAAATGTAGATTATTATGTTGGAATGTGAACCAAATTACAAAATAAAATTAGACTATTTGTTTTTGTGTTTTGTTTTCTTGCTAGGTGGTACAGACCCTCTATGATCAGTAAGGGACAGGTTCCAGACAGAGATCGGCTTTGAAGTAAAAAGACAGGTGCCAAGTTCAAATTCTGCCACTCCCTGGCAGTGAAACACTGGGAAAGCTGCTTCACCTTAGGAAGCCATTTGTGAATAGTTAGGGTTTCAAATTTAGGGTCAGTCTGTCTCCTGAATTATAAGATTTGTGTCACTGGAAAAATTCAGAAGAGACACTCAGTGCGCTCTCGTCTTAGATGCAGGAAAGGGGAATCACACAGGTGGGGAGATGACTTTCATATATACCTTCCACCCTAAATGCTCTGAAAGTCTCTGGCCCTGGACATCCAGCAGAAGCTCAGGCTCATATTAAGAGAGGAAATCCTGATGGGACCGTCAAGAGCAAATTCTACTTTCCTCTATTTCTGCAGAGTCAGCAATATCAGAGCTGCCATGTGATACAAAAAGCTTCTTTACCATGTACCCTCTGGGCCAGATTATGTACTCTCCTTACAATGGACTTTAAAAAAATTTTTTTTTTTTTGCTTTTTTTTAGGGCTGCACGTGCAGCATATGGAAATTCTCAGGCCAGGGGTAGAATTGGAACTGTGGCTGCTGGCCTACACCACAGCCACAGCAACACCAGATCCAAGCCACATCTGCCACCTATACCACAGCTCACAGCAATGCCGGATCCTTAACTTGCTGAGTGAGGCCAGGGATGAAACCCACATCCTCATGGATACTAGTTGGGTTCATTACCCCCTGAGCCACAACAGGAACTTCCTAAAGCAACTCTAAACTATGAAACATAAAACTTACACAATACAAAAATAAAAACATTTCTTCTCAGTTTTTCTGAGTGTTCAATGCTGAGTGAGTTCACTGAAGCTGAACATTTATCAGTACTGAGAGCCCTGGCTTTTCTGCTCCCCAGCACACACTTGGCACGACTGTCCGGCAGGTTAGCACCAACCACACTTATACTTCATCACTTATGTGAACCCAGGGACTTACCCATTCTAATAGACTGCCACTTAAGATATTTGGGTAAAAACAGACTTTTTATAATATGATCAACTATAATACTTACTTTGTTTAATTTTTGAAGAGCATTTTTATTTTCATCTATTGCCTGTTTTAACTGGATACATCTAAATTTTTAAAAGAGAAAAAATTACTGAGTTTTTAGTTGTCAGAACCAAAAGGCTATTTTATATCGTCATAAGTCTTTAAGCAGGCAAGGCAATTTCTATTGTGTGGATGTCAAAAAATTCACAGATAAAAGCCTTTCCACTTATTAGCTTGGGTGATCCTCACAGCCAAGATTTAAGGTACAAAAAAGGTATGATAACCAAAACTCAGAAAACTTAAGGGCCTCTGGGCTTTGGTCTCCTATCTGTAAAATAAGGAAAACACTGGACTTTAAAATGCTTCTCTATCTCTAAAATTCCATAAACCTAGGATGCAGCCAAGAAGATACAACTAATAATGATCATAACAACTGGAATTTCTTTCTTGCACCATGCACAATGCTAAGAAGTTTACAAGTATCACCTCGTTTTAGTTTCATCACAACACTCACTCCAGCTGAAGAAAGCTGAGTTCTAAAGTTGATCAGAGCTAGTCCATGGGAGAGTAACAACGTGCAGGCAGAGTTTTGGGTTCCACAGCTGGCCTCTTCCCAACACAGCAACTTCTCTTGTGAACTTAGCCCGTCCGTATGGGTACAGTGTTTTGGTTCTTCCATAGACAGTTCATACACAAAGTCTTAGACACCCAAATTATAAGCATAAAAACGACCAAAAATGGGCTACAGTTAGTGATGAGTTCTTAAACATCAAATGTTTTCCCCAACAATCTGTAAAAGTCAATATTTTTATGCTGAGTTATTTCTTTTTTTCTCACAGAGGTTAATAAAATGAAATAAGCAGTGAAAAGGGGGGTAAAAATCCTTTGTGAAAGAGGCAGAAAGAAGTGGAAATGTCACTCTGTGGCTGACCCTCTAGTTAGCTATACCAAAGCCCTTTTGCCATCCTCCACAATGGCATGCTCAGCCTTCACTGTGGCTAAGGTGGGTGTCTGGCCCAGTGCTGGCCAATGAAACATAAAAGAAACATGTCGGGGAAGTTCCTTGTGGTACAGCAGGTTAAGGATCCTGTGCCGCTACTGCTGTGGCTCAGGTCACTGCTGTGGGGTGTGGGACTGATCCCTGGCCCAGGAACTTCTGCACACCATGGGTGTGGAAGAAAGAAAGGAAAGAAGAAAGGAAGAAAGGAAGAAATAAAAGACAAAAGAAAAGAAAAGAAAAAAGAAAGGAAATGTGTCAGGCATTTTCTCCCATTTTATTCTCCCTGAAGGAGCATGTAAAGAACCCATCATTCCTTCTACTTTTAGATACTGATGCCTGAAAACTTTGTAATGGTGCAGACAGCCATCACTGTCAAGCCAAGGATGACACAGCAGAATGACAGCAAGGGCTGGTCCTTAGAGACATCAGGAGCCACTGATTCAACACGGGAGAACCTACCTCCAGACTTTTTGTTGCATGAAACTGACTGGTTTTAACAGGTTCCCTGTCACTTGACCAAAAGAATCTTAACTGAAACTTAGACTCATAAGTCTCACCTAAGAACCAGAGTAGAAAATTATTTTATATGTATACAAATTAAATTATTTATTATGATTACCTCCTTTAATTTAATAATTAAGTTATTTATTATGATTACCTCCTTTATTATTATGATTACCTCCTTTAGGATTACCTCCTTTAAAATTATTAAAACCCTCAACTGTTAGATATTTTAAGACTTCTGGATCAGAATAAAAACTAAGTACATGTTCATCTTCACCACTTCCTGAAGCCCCACAAAAAAAATGATTACACTATTTTAAAAGGAAATGAACCCTGGATGCAAGAGAATGAAAGAGAAATGACCTATTAACAAGAGATTTCAACAAATTGCTGCTGCACAGAAAAAAGGTGGAAGCATGATCTTCTATAAAGAGAGGAAGAAGTCACACCAGCATAGGAGGGATACAATCAGCCAGGTAGAAAGTGCTGGGTTCGCAGGTATGAAGGGCAGAGGGTCAACTCAAGTATGTCTAAGGGAACGCATTATGAAGTTCTACAGATGAAAAGCCATGCACAATGGCTGTGGTTTGATTTATACATTAATTATACATTATATTATTTGTTTTATATAAATAAAATCATTTACATAACATCTAAGCTACAAAGAAGGAAATTAGTCTTAAGGCAAACTAAGATCTTTATGTTACTCAGGGAGAGAGTAAAGATACTGATTAAGTTTAGATTTAGTTTAGGTTCTTTTATAATAAAATAAGAAATATTTTATAATAAAGTCTTTGACTTTTTAAAAACGTCCATTTACACAAAATCTAAGCCCGTTAGTTCCCCCTTCTCTTATCTCACTCCTCTCTACCCTCCCTCCTTACAGGAAGACTCCTCTCCTCTAAAACTAATGAATGGTCTGGGAAAAATTATAGCTGCTAAAGAAGTTTTGTGTACAACAGTGTTAAAGCCTACCCTATCCTGAGGATGGAGGCTCCTCGGGCTAAATGCTTGTTCCCAAATGCCTCAAAATCCCTGCCCACATATAAAAACTTCATTCTCTTTCAGGGGATGGTACCAGTGGGAAAGAACTGGTACCATACAAGAGTAGAAGAACCCATGACAGCTCTCTAGAATAATCAACCTAGTCTCTCATTCTTTCAAAACAAACAAAGATAATCCAAGGATTATTGGACATAATAAAGAAAACCAGTAACATAAGAATAAAATTTAAGACTAAACACAAGTAAATAAAAAATAATCTGAGCCCAGAGGAACCAAAGATAGCTTAGAGAACAGAAAAGAACTTAAAAAAAAAATCCCAATCATGGAAGTAGTAAGGAGATAACCTAAAACCAAGAACACAATGCTATGAAAAAAAGAAAAATTAAAGAACAAGAAAAGACAATTATAAATTAACAGAATGGCCACTGAAACAATTAAAAGAAAAAGTCAAGAGAAATTCCCAGGCATAAACAAACAAACAAACAAACAAAAACTAGTGAGGAGAGACCCAGACAAAAAGTCCAGGAGGTTCAAAACCTGACCCAACAGTGTTTCAGGAAGAAACTAAAAGAAGTAAAAAAATTATCTTTTCATAAAAGAAACTCTCCCAGAGCTCATGAGAGACAAGAGTTTTCAAAGTGAAAAGACCCATTGAGTATTGAGAAGGATAAGAACAACTCCTGATTACATCATGATGAAATTTCAAAACACCAAGGCTAAGGATAAAAGCCTCAAACAGAGGTCAATTGCAAAGGAATGACCATGAAAATTATCAGCATCACTGGGTGTAAAGAAACCAGACAAGGTCTTCAAAGGTTTATGTAAAAAATATTTTTACTTCATATCCAGCCAATTATTAATCAAACATAAGGGCTGAATGATGTTTTCAGGCATGCAAATACCAATGTGAATTTTAAAATGACCATGAGGTAATCTTTTTATACAGAGGGAAGATTATTACTTGGGTTTAAAAATAATTATTAGTTTATTAAAATAAAATTTAAAAACTTAGTTTTCCCTGGGACTTCAAATTCAGCATATAACTTATTCTATTTTAAAATCTGATAAAGCAAGGGCAATCACCTTCACTTTTTCTTGCATTATTATTTGATTAATTCAACTTGAACTAAATTCCTTAAATAATCAATTCTACTAATAGGTAATTAAATTCCCTTCAATATCTTAAAATTCATTTAAATTTCATTTTGCTTTTAAATACTCTGAACGTCTGACTTAAGTAAAATTTTTTTCAAATTTTCTAATGAATCATTTAAACTAGTAGCATGAATCTCATATTCCCACGAATGTTATAAATTCTTTTTCTTTTGGCCATACCCATGGCATGTACTGGGCCACAGTAGTGACAATGCTGAATCCTAAACTTGCTGAGCCACCAGGGAACTCCTGAATGTTATAAATTATTTAAATACCCAAAATATATAGATTTTTAATGATGTCCTAAACTTAGTACAAAAGTTAACAGTTAAAACAATCTAATTCAATTAGTTTATCATGTCTGTGTAATTTTAAAATCTATTTAATTTAATTTTATTTTTTTATTTATTTTATTTTTTTTGTCCTTTTGCTATTTTTTTGGGCCGCTCCCGCGGCATATGGAGGTTCCCAGGCTGGGGGTCTAATCGGAGCTGTAGCCACCGGCCTACGCCAGAGCCACAGCAATGCGGGATCCAAGCCGCATCTGCAACCTACACCACAGGTCACGGCAACACCAGATCCTTAACCCACTAAGCAAGGGCAGGGACCGAACCCGCAACCTCATGGTTCCTAGTCAGATTCGTTAACCACTGTGCCACGACAGGAACTCCTTAAAATCTATTTAATTTTAAACTCTCTGAGGGATTAAAAAGAAAATGCAAAACAAAACAAAAAACACCTATCTACCAAGAGAATGGTTTTCCCATCTCAAGAGAGGTAGGATCACCATCCCAAGCAAGGCAGCATTGCTGACAGACAGGTCACAGGATCTGGGGCTGCACAGGCCAAGGACCTTTCGCAACTCAGTCTAAGCCAATGATGCTCACTCTGAGCTGTTTCTGTAGTTTCTGTCACAGGAACAAGTCCATAACCTTGGGTTTTAGGTTTGCTTCTCCTAGACCCAAGTTATACCATGATATGTGTTGTATTCAATTCAAATGAACCAAAGGCTGTAACTCCACTGAGACTGGAGTGAAGTTCCTTCTCTCACTTAATTAAATTCTGCATTTCTTGGACAAGTTTCTAGAAACATACAGCCCACCAAAACTGAATCAAGAAGAAATAGATAATTTGAACAGACAGATCACTAGAAGTGAATTAAAATATGTAACCAAAAAACTCCCTGCAAACAAAAGTCCAAGACCAGATGCCTTCACTGGGAAATTCCACCAATCACACAAAGAAGAACTTATATCGATCCTTCTCAAATTCTTCCAAAATACTGAAGAGGAGGGAACACTTCCAAAGTCATTCTATTAAGCCACTCTCACCCCGATACCAAAACCAGTCAAAGATAATACCAAAAAAAAAAAAATTAAAAAAATTACAAGCCAATATTTTTGATGAATATAAACTCTCAATAAAATATTAGCAAACTGAATCCAACAACACATAAAAAACATCATATTCCATAATCAAAGTGGATTCATCCAGGGTCACAAAGATAGCTCAACATATGCAAATCAAAAAATAAAAATCATTTTTAAAAAACCATGCAAATCAACCAACACCGCATGAAGAAAAAAAGACAAAAACCACAAGATCATCTTGACAGATGTAAAAAAAGTATTTGATAAAATTCAACATCCATTCATGATGAAAACTCTTACTAAAGTGAGTATAGACAGCACATATCTCAACATAATAAAAGCTGTTTATGACAAACCCACAGCCAACTCAATAGTGAAAAGCTAATGATCCAGCAATCCCACTCCTAGGCATACATCTGTATAAAACTATAATTTGAAAAGATACATGCACCCTTATGTTCACAGCAGCACTATTTCGAACAGCCAAGACATAGAAGCAACCTAAATGTCTACTGACGAAGAAATGGATTAAGAAAATATGATACATATATATATAATGGAATACTACTCAACCAAAAAAAGAATGAAATAATGCCATTTGCAACAACATGGATGGACCTAGAGATCATATTAAGCAAAATAAGTCAGAAAGAGAAAGACAAATGCTATATGATATCACTTATATGTGGAATCTAAAATATGACACAAATGAACTTATATATGAAAAAGAAACACACTCACAGAGAAAACAGACCTGTGGTTGCCAAGTGGGTGGAGAGGCAGGGGAGGGATAGATTACTAGTTTGGGATTGGCAGATGCAAACTATTATATTTAGAATGGATAATAACAAGCTCCTATTGAATAACACAGGGAACTATATTCAATACCCTGTAATAAACTACAGAGGAAAAGAATATGAATAAGTGTGTATAGATATATATTCATATTCGTATAACTGAATCATCTTGCCGTATACAAGAAACTAACATAACACTGTAAGTCAACTATATTTCAATTAAAAAGAAGTAAGTTCTGCATTTCTTATCAATCTTAAAACATTTTTATTGCCTTTCCACTTTAATGTTGTATAGCTAAGTAATGTTAGACATATTAACTAACTGCTATGAACCTTAATTTTCTCATCAATATTAATGAGTATCTCACAATGTTATTGTGAAAATTAATTAAGAAAAAGTTTGGAGTTCCCTTCATGGCACAGTGGTTAACGAATCCGACTAGGAACCATGAGGTTGCCGGTTCGATCCCTGCCCTTGCTCAGTGGGTTAATGATCCGGCGTTGCCGTGAGCTGTGGTGTAGGTTGCAGATGCGGCTCGGATCCTGCGTTGCTGTGGCTCTGGCGTAGGCTGGGGGCTACAGCTCCGATTCAACCCCTAGCCTGGGAACCTCCATATGCTGTGGGAGCGGCCCAAGAAATAGCAAAAAGGCAAAAAAAAAAGTTTTTAGAGAGCTTGGTACATACAGAGTACAAAATAAATGTAAGCTGCCACTTTTTAACATTTTAATTCTCTATTTAATCTTATAATTCCAATATTTAGACTTGGCAGACATAGATAATTTAAGAAATATTTGAAAATACATTTTGGAAAATTTCATTCCTTGTTACCTCAGCATTATTGCCCATTATTATTTTGTCTTTTTAGAAACTGTATTAGGCATTCCCATCATCGCTCAGCAGGAACAAATCTGACTAGCATCCATGAGGATGCAGGCTTGATCCCTGGCCTTGCTCAGTGAGTTGAGGATCTGGTGTTGCTATGAGCTGTGGTGTAGGTCACAGATGCAGCTCAGATCTGGTACTGTTATGGCTGTGGTGTAGGCTAGCAGCTACAGCTCCGATTAGATCCCTAGCCTGGGAAACGCCTATGCCACAGGTGTGGCCGTAAAAACAAACAAACAAACAAGAAACTTTATTGATTAAAAACAGAAATAATGCCTCAATTTCTATGCTGTATATACTGTTCATTGATATGTAAGCAGAGTCCCAAAGAGCTTACACAATTTAGTATGCTTTACCTTTGGTAAATATCTTGTCTTTTGCTGGCTTCTAGAGCTCCTTTCAGTCGACTCTCAGAAAGCAAACCATCAACCTACAATAAATGGAGACTTTAAAATATTGTATTGTTAAATATAATAACTTTAGGCAATAAAATTTTATTTCTCTTTTCCAATATCTTATAATGAACACTTTAAACATACAGTTGAAAGAACTTTACAGTAACATCCAGGTACCCACCTTCTAGATTCTACCTTTTTACCATTCTTTTTTAATTCATCTCTTCATCAATCTATTTTTTTATGTATTTCAAAGTGAACTACGATAATCAGTATATTTCCCCTTAAATAATACACAATGGGCATCACTAACTAGAGTTCAATATTTGGCGTAAAATTTACATACAGTGAAATGCACTGATCTTTTTTTTAAAGAAATGATCATTAATTTTATTCCAGATCTCAGGCTTCAAAATATCTTTTTTTTTTTTTTTTTTTAAAGCCACAGTTGCAACCTAAGCAGCAGTTGTAGCAACATCACATCCTTTAATCCACTGCATCAGGCTGGGGATCAAACCTGAGCTTCTGTAGTGACCTAAGTCACTGAAGTCGAATTCTGGTTTGTTTTTTTGTTTGTTTGTTTGTTTTTTAGGGCTGCACTTGAGGCATATGGAGGTTCCAAAGGTAAGGGTCAAACTGGAGCTATAGCTGCCGGCCTACAGCAATGTGGAATCCGAGCCACATCTACGACCTACACCACAGCTCACGGCAAGGCCAGATCCCTAACCCACTGAACGAGGCCAGGGATGGAAGCTGCATCCTCATGGATACTAGTCAGGTTCGTTTCCGCTGAGCCACACCTGGAACTCCTGCAGCCGGATTCTTAAGCCACTGCACCACAGTGGGAACTCCTGAAATGCACAAATCTTAGGCATACATTTGCTGAGTTTTGGCAAAAGCATATGCCCATGAAAACCAAACCCCTGTCAACTGTCGGGAGCCATAAGGCTGCTCCAGTAAAGAAGTCACAGTCAGCACCTGCATGAGGCTTGTCTGGTTAGCAGAGCTACAGACAGGCTGAAGAAAGAAGAAGGATCGCAGAGCAATTCCTTGAAAAACATCGGTTTCCTGGAAGAGAAAAATGATACCCCCTAAAAAACATGCTGATTTACTTCTTTGTGTTTGTTCTTCTCTTTCCATCTTTGACTCATAGTTTCCTTATAACTAGGGATTTGCCCTGGGTACCTAAACACCAGGACCAAAACAGAGTGAAGTCACTTAAACAGTGTAATGGAAAAATCCTTTGTTTTGGAGTAATAATTTATGGCACCTGTTTTGTAAAAGCATACAAGGGAAACTTTTATGACTTCAGTCCCTTCACATTGGGAAGAAGTTCGGGGCTGGTATAAGTGTTGTATATGGCCTACAAATTGCCATTCCCTACAACAGATATATTTTCTATTAAATAACAGTGTCACCTGTAATTTTTATCATCCCTTGTGGGGGCACTTGGCAATTCTTAGGAATAATACTCCTCCCTATTGGAATTGGTGGTTTAGACAAATAGCTTATATAAAGAGCTTACGTAAGCCAGGACAATAGGTTATATGCTTAGCTCGCTGGCGCCAAATAAACCGCAGCCCCAAGAATGTCATGAGCCTAAGGCTCTCATGCGTTTCTGTTAACCGCATGTGCCTTTAGCTAAAGAATGTTAGGTACCACAGTCTATCACTTATTAAAGCTTTGTTCTATATAGAATAGAATAGCTTACTATTGACCTATTAAGAAAAATACAATGTGAAATTTTAAGTTTCTAATCTTAAAGAAAAATCTGAAACTAAAGGAACATGTTCTGACTAATCTCTTTTTTCATCTCGGGTGGAGGGTACAATAGGGGCTTTAAGTCAAGTGTTAATGTCAAATTTACATAAGACGTTTGTAAAATGGTATAAAAGCTGATGCTCTTCACTTAATAAATTGGGTCATCTGCAGTATGTAGCTGAGGAGTTGGCTCCAATTCTTTCCGAGCCTTTTGTAGCCCCACCTCCTGTTCGTAGTCTCCTGGCTGCTGGGGCTGGACCCTGGCAGTCAACAAATAATTTCCATTACTCCAGAAAGTTCCCAGAAAGTATATACTCTTTTGTGTAATCATTTCACACAGAATGTTTTTGAGACACTTCCATATTGTTGTGTTTATCATTAGTTTATTCCTTCTTATTGTTGAGTAGTATTCATTGTATGAATAAACCACAGGTTTTTGAATCCTCATTCTTATATCTTATACAGTGACATAACAATTTCCAAACATTACATACAACTTTGCCAATGTTTCCACAAAAGAGGCACATACATCTTTTGGGTTCTTTCCTCTAAAAGATAGAATGGATGAAAACAGAGAAGTAGAATTTCTCTACTCTTGCCATTTTGTATCTGAGTGTTATTTACAAAATTTGCACATTTGGTGACAGGGTGAGTCTTCATGACCCAGATGGGCTCTGGATCACTTGTCCCAGAGATCCCACGGATCCCAAGCTGGAAATCTGTTCCCTTTTCTGCTTTGGGTGTCTTCTGTCGGGCCAGGGAAGAATTAACTCACACCATCACAGAGCCCTTTGCAGACAGATAACACTTGGTGTATCTAAAGGCTCCAGAGCCAATTGGTCTCCAGCTTGAATAAACCTGGCAATTGTTTTGTTTCATCTTTGGTTTTTGTTTTTGTTTGTTTTGTGGGTTTTTGTGTGTGTGTGTGGGGGGGGGGGGGGTTGGCCATGCCCACGGCATGCAGAAGTTCCTGCGCCAGGGATCAAACCCACACCACAGCAGTGACCTGAGCCACAGCAGTGACAATGCCAGATCCCAAACCCACTGAACCACCAGGGAACTCCCTGTTTCAAATTTGTATTAATAATAACGTTAATAGAAAATCTTTTTGTAGTTTACTTCTACAACATTTCCTAGTTCTCCTAATATTCCACTAAATTTAAAATTAGAGGCGTTCCCGTTGTGGTGCAGTGGTTAATGAATCCGACTAAGAACCATGAGGTTGTGGGTTCGATCCCTGGCCTCGCTCAGTGGGTTAAGGACCCGGCATTGCCATGAGCTGTGGTGTAGGTCACAGACGCAGCTCAGATCCCGCGTTGCTGTGGCTCTGGTGAAGGCCAGTGGCTACAGCTCTGATTAGACCCCTAGCCTGGGAACTTCCATATGCCATGGGAGCAGCTCAAGAAAAGGCAAAAAGACAAAAATAAAATATAAAATAAAATAATAAAATAAAGTAAAATAAAATTAGATACAGACCCATATTAAGCATCTTGCCAGAACTCAGCTTAAGTCAATGTCTTATGAAGTTTTATTTTTATTTCTACCAGGCGAGTATTCTGTTGTACCATTCTAATCCCAATAGTGTCCCTCAAGAAATATCTATCCATCCGATCTTTTATACTTTTTAAAGGAAAGCCCAAAACTGGATAAAATATTAGCACTCGGTATATTTCTTGTCTGCCAAAGATTATAAAGTAATTTTATTTAGTGGAAACAAAGTTGGTAATAGGCCAAATGGAAAATAAAAAGTAAAATTAGCAAAGTGAAATAGGAATTTCAAAAAATAAATTAACAACCAATTAATTACTAATTACTTTTTTCTTAATTTTTAGATATAGAGTGTTCAAAGTATCAAAGTATCAAAAATTATGAAGTGAAACACACAATAGTCATTAGCATTCTACCACATAGAGTTACCATTCTGGCATGTTTCCATCATTTTTGTGTGCATATTACATATTAAATTTTAAAATTGAAATGCTATATATTTAATATTATATGTCTTTATAATATGTATTATACTATCTATCCATTATATATTATTTTTTCTAACTTGACATTTTATAAAATATTCTCCAACACGTTAAAATCTCCTTAACAAAATTTTAATCACAGCATTACACCCCACCTTTTTTTTCCATTCCCCTACTGATGATTTAAGTTGTAGTCAGCCTTTTCTACTATAAGTAATACTGTAATGAATACTTTCACATTTCCACCTCTGTCTCAATTTTTTTTTTTATTACTCTGTATGGTAAACTCCTAGAAAAGTAATTACCCAGCCTAGGAGCATGACTATTTGCTACATCTTGTCAAACTGCTTCTGGAAATGCAGTGCCAGTGTCTGTTTCAACACAGCCTCCTCAGTACTGAGTATGTGCTTTTTTAAGTGTTTGTGATATCTTATTTCCTTGGCAATTACTTGATTATCTTTGAAGATTACTTTTGTCCTGTTACCTGAATTTCTTCTTTATTCTTTATTTAAAGGAATTTCATGTCCTTTGTTCATTTGTCAGGTTTTAATATTTTTCGTGTTTTTTAGGACTTTCCTTTGACCCCTATTTTGCCTGGGTTCATGTGAAGCAGACACACTCAATAGCCTCCACTACTGGGATAGTGGAGGGATAAAGGAAAGGGGGCATGGAGAATGACACTCTCCCCCATCGATGTTGGGCACAGAGACAGTGGAACGATTACTATTGAAAATTTAGGGAGTTTCCCGTGGTGGCTCAGTGGTTAACAAATCCGACTAGGGACCATGGGGTTGCCGGTTCAGTCCCTGGCCTTGCTCAGTGGGTTGGGGATCCTGCGTTGCTGTGAGCTGTGGTGTAGGCTGCAGACGCGGCTCGGATCCCACGTTGCTGTGGCTCTGGTGTAGGCCCACTGCTACGGCTCTGAATAGACCCCTAGCCTGGGAACCTCCATGTGCTGCGGGAGCGGCCCAAGAAATGGCAAAAAGACAAAAAGACAAAAAAAAAATTGGGGGAGTTCCCCTCCTGGCAGTGGTTAACAAATCCGACTAGGAACCATGAGGTGGCAGGTTCGATCCCTGGCCTTGCTCAGTGGGTTAAGGATCCCGCACTGCCAGGAGCTGTGGTGTAGGTCGTAGAGGCGGCTCGGACTGTGCTGCTGCTGTGGTGTAGGCCGCCAGCTGTAGCTCCGATTAGACCCCTAGCCTGGGAACATCCATATGCTGCTGGTGCGGCCCTAAGGGAAAAAAAAAAAAAGTTTAGATTCGGACGTGAGGTAGGTTAAGTGAATTCTTAGGTTGGGGATGGAAATGCTGGAGGCTGGGGTGGGGGTGGGTGAGGAGGGTCCTGATTTTCTAGCCTCCCCTGATTGGGTTGGGAGCGTGAGGAGTTAGAACCAGGGGTTAGTACTGGGGTGTTGGGGATGGGGGAGCGTTGCAACTTGAAAAGGTAGGTGGGTTGGAATAGGCTCCCAGGATTAGGGTGCGCCCCAAATCTCGCCCGCCGCCAGAGCCCAGGTCACCCTTGGGACTGCCAGACATTTACCTGCTTCTTCAGTTCCTGACTGCGGCGCTGCAGAGACTGGAGGGGATCGCGCTGCCGCCTTGCCAGCATCTCCCTAGAGTCGGCGCGGAGCTCAGGCCGGTCGCCAGGGAAACCAAGGAGGTGGCGCCGGAAGGTGACGTCATTACCGCGTGCGGATCCCGCCTCCTTACAGCCCTGCTGTCTAGGCGGGAAGAGCGTATCTTGGTGAAGGTAACCGGCCAGCCCGCAGGGCCTGAGCTCTGTACTCGGGCTCACAGCCCAGATAGTCATCTATTCCTCACCAATCCCGAAGGACTGGGGTGGAGTTGGGGGGGGAAATGCCCTTCGGCGTCCGAAACTACAAGTCCCACAATACTCTAATGTCACGGCATTCCTGTTGAGGTTCTCGGTGGTAAGGCATTTGTTTTCTGATACCAGTTTTGCGGAACTGATCTTAAGATACAATTTAAGAATTTTAATGTATTAACTGCACGGATAGCATGGCATACATGGTTCTGGCGTATACTCTCACTTCAAATCGGCAGTTTTTAATTCTTTGCCGTTTGGGATATTTCTTGTTATCACTTCATTGTAGTTTTGCTTGTTCACCCTTAGTTCTGAGGATAGTAATTCTTTATGTTTTACAGCAATCCCGTGAGCACGTAATTATGAGCTCAGTTTTACATCTCTCAGGGAGGTTTGGTAGTATTTCCCTGAGCGGGACTCAGTCCCATAAACCCAATTTCCAATTTTTTTCCACTACAGCGGATAAAAATAACTATCTGAATAACTTTTCAAGAGGAATCACACCGATATTAAGTATTTTTCAGTACAACACACAATTCCACAGGCCCAACTGCCACGCTATTTGCGTACTTTTTTCGCAGTATAGAGAAAAGTGACAGGAACTCACCTTGCTTAACTTTCATGCTGAACACCCCCCCCCCATTTCCGTGTAACATCACAGATTAGGATACAGAACATGACCATCACCCTAGTAGTCCTCCCCACCTTCTAATCCCTGCCCACCTCCACACCCTACATCAAAAGTAAACATTAGGAGTTCCCTGGCAGCCTAGTGGCTAAGGACCTGGTGTTACCATTGCTGTAGTTAGGTTCAATGCCTGGCCCAGCAACTTTTGTATGCATCAAGGCACAGCCAAAAAACAAAACAAAACAAAACAAAACAAAAAAACAACAAAAAACACAAACAAAAAAAGTAAACATCGTCCTAACTTCCACCTGTAAAAATTTGTCTTGCCTCCTTTTGAGCTGTGTAATGGAATCATGCAGCATGTACTGGCATCTTGTTAGGCTTCTTTCACTCAGTATGTTTGTACATCTGTATCATTATGTGCATTATGGTTGTTCATTCTCAGTGCTCTCTGGTATTTCATTTTATGACATCCGCTAATATACTCACCCATTCTACTCTTGCTTTTTGTAGCTCATGTCTTTATTTTGAATTTTTTCTACATTACGGCTCATGACACTTCACTTAAATAACCATAGTATTTCTATTAAAAAGCTGAACAAAGGAGGTAGTTAAGTGCTACGAAGTATTTCTAGATGGATTAATAAATCAGTACATCTAAGTGATCTTGTAAGAGGTAAGCAAAAAGAAAAAAAGGCACTACAGACAATCTGTCATTTATGAAATATTTATTTTACATATATGTCTGTAAGTAAATGAAAAAATTCTACCTGCTTTGTAGGCATTTCCATATTTTAAATGGAACAGTTACAGGGTCATGAAGATTGTACAATTCTATGTTGGTTAAAATAAACAAACTCCCTACATATGTGTATATGTATGAGGAAGGAGGCAAAAAACTGTTGTTCACCTTAGGTGGAAAGATGAGTTTGACTTTATACATTTTTGTACCCAATTCAGAGTGACAAGCATTTATTCCTTATGAGTCCTGGATCAACATCATCGACATCACCTGGGAAACTGTTAGAAATGCCTAATCTCAGGCTTCACCACAGACCTACAGGATCAGAATCTATATTTTAATAATAGTGTTTCATTTGCACATTCAAGCTTGAGGAAACCACTTAGGAAACCACTGAGTAATCTCATTCCTTATGCTGTAAGGAATGAGATTACTCAGTTAACTGCCTTCTTTTTCATTAATTTACATTTCTTTTGACTTATAGTACCTAGCATAGTCACCTTAACACTAGTCATTGCTCTCTGCTGTCATCCCTGATGCCATTATGGAAATCAGAGTAACCTACAAGAAAGTTTTAAAGACAGATGGCCAAAACCAAAGAACACTACGGCCAGTGTCTCTCCTGAGAACAAGCTACTTCATAAAACTCTTTATGATTTTCTTTCATCACTGCGTTACAATGAATATCAATTTTGTATAGCTTCCTCACGGATGACACTGAAAGAGAATTTAAAAGCTTCTGAGGGACTCATAGTGTAGATCTAGTGGCTAATACAGAAAAAGTAATGTCTCCACGTAAAGCAGTATTTTCAGGGAAAAAAAACCAAACATGTTTAAGTAGGGCAAGGGGTAGAGAGCTAGAAGGGAAACAGTGAGAGGCAACGTTAAGGAGAACTGTCCGCCACAGTGCCGGGCCACATGGGCACAGTGTAAAGAGGCAGGCATGACAGAACACTGAGGTGAGACACGAGAGGGAGATGAGTGTGTCATGGTGCTGCACCTAACTGATGAGAAAGGAATCAATACTGGGAAGACCAGGTTCACTGGGAACATGAACAGGCCCAGAGGGTCACAACCTAGAGGCTTAACTGGGCACATACCAACAGTCTGGGGGCACCACGCATGTGCCCTAAGAAACCTACCTTGTCTCAAAGGCCTCACCTCTTTGAGCCTCAGTGAGGAATGGTGACTTGGATACTTCAGCCAACTGCAGCCCAGAAGGGATGGAGCTCTAGAACTAACGGTTCAGTCCCTGAATACTGCATTCACAGAATGAAAGTGGAAAAAAGTGGCTTTCTGTGAAACAACTTTTCTGAATTTTCTTATGTTAACATGCTGCTGGAGTTCCCTAGTGGCTTAGCGGTTAATTAAGGATTCAGCAGTTGTCACTGCTGTGGTTTGGGTTCAATCCCTGGCCTGGGAACTTCCACATGCCATGGGCTCAGCCAAAAGAAAAAAGAAAAAAAAGAAACTTATCCAAGATTACTTAGAGTTTACTGCCACTCTTGGAAGTGCAAAGGTCTTACATACACTGCCTTTACCTCACTTATTTTTACAGTCCCTTGTTTTCCTGACCAGTTCCAGTAAAACAGCTGGCCAAAAAGATTCAGCTGTCTCCAGGCCAACTCTGCTTTGCAACTGCACCAAGGAACTAGCACCCAATCCTTAAAAAACAAGTTATCTGATCAAAACCACTAATATATCAGTTTTGAGAATCCAGATCTCTCAATTCAGTAAGCTGCACAGCAGGCAAGATACTTTTCCTTTAACAATAATAAAAGTTTAAACATCTTTGAATTTTTTATTTTAAAAATAAAATAGATTCATAAAGTGCAAGGAGAAACTATTTCTGTCCAATGCTCTGTATCCATCTTCAACAAGCTGTTGGAAACAGAAAAGAGAAATAAAAATTAGTAATACATAATCGTTAACTTCAAATTATTCTACTGTTTAGTTAAATCATGAAGAATAAGATTTGGTGTTGCAGATTTTTCTTATCTAACTAAGACTCTGGAAAATTTTCACAGCTCTGATGAAAAAGCCAGGACTAGATGCAAGGCTCCTTACTTCCAAGCCACTCCTCTTTCCACTTGACCAGCACAGTGGAGATGACACAGCATGAATAAAAAGATGTACTATGGTGCTACCAAAAATATAAATAAAAATAAACTGATAAGGAAGTGACAGGAACACCTCTAGGGTGTTTTTTCCTGTGTTTACCATTTTGAAGTTTAATGTCGTCAAGGTGCAACAACATTGCGCCTGCTAAGATTCTCCCGTAAAATACACGCAGTGAACTGAACTAGACACCCAAGTGCGAGCTATTAGGGAAACTTCCCTCCTCTGTCTGGTGTTTGTGGGGGCAAGTCACCTCCTATGGACTCTCCAAAGTCCCTTCTGCTCCAAGATATCCGTCCGTCCCCAAAGCCTCCCCTTAGAGTACCGCCATAAGTACTGCTCACCGACTCCGGGAAGAGCCTGGCACGGCGGGCGGAGAGCTTGAGGCGAGCCTGGCTTCAGTCGCCGGAGCCCCCAGCGCGGGAGAGAGGCGGCCTCGAGGTGGCCGCGTGGGGGCCGGCGGGGATCGACAATGCGGGGATCTCAGGCCAGGTCCAGCTTCTTCTGCGTCGCCGCCAGTTTGTCCTGCAGCCTCTTTTTCCTCCAGTCCAGGTAGCGCCTCCGCAGCCGGTTGGCCTGCCAGCCCAGGAGCACTCCGGAAGCGAAGGCAACCAGCACTGACAGCTGCAGTGTCCTCTCTGACACATCCGCCATTGCCGCTCCGGGCGTGCAGCGCTGCCTACGGCGGGACGGCGGGGTCAAAAAGCGCAACGCGGTCAGGGGCGGGGCGCGGAGCCTGCATGCCAGGCACGTCCAGCTGCGCCTCATTGGACGCACAAATTCGTCAGACTCGCCTTCCGCGGAAAGCTTGGCTGGTCTTGGAAGCCTCCGTCTTTCCCTCATCGGAGGCCCCACAATTTTATTGTTTGACGTTCATCAGATGCTGTCTTGCATTATTAGCTAACTTCGGTGGTGCGTCAGCTCATCCTCTTTGTATTTTCTCTCAGCAGTAGTATTCCAGCCAAGTGTGTCACTTTAAATTTTCTGGCAACTTATTAAAAAAAAAAAAAGACACAGATGAATTTACTTTTAATACTGTATTTTACTTATCTCAATATATAGAGGATGTTATCCTTGCACATGTAATCGGTATAAAAGCTATTAATGAGGTGAGTTTTTAAATACTAAGTCTTTGAAATCTGCTGTAGGTGTTGTAATTAACAATTTGAACACTAAATTTTCAGTGGAGATACTTAACCAGTATCTAGATTTCATAAAATTTAGTTGAAAGATTAGACTCTTAGACCCTCTTTGTTCCAAACGCATGTAAAATTTCTCTGATAACTGAGTTGAGTATCAGTTTTCAAATTAAATTTAAATTCATTAAAATGTTTTTATAATTTAAGTAACCAGTGCCTCAGCCATGCTAGTCACATATGTGACAGCAAAGTCTAGAGGGCTACACTATTCCAGAACTAAAACTGGGTCAGAGTTGTTGGGATAGAGGGAAGACAAATTCTAATGATGAAAACCAATTCTGGTGGTCACATTCTAAGGTGACCTCCAAGGATTTCCACCTCCTGAAGTTCATACCTTTGTGTAAGTCCTTCACCTTGAGTAAGGGCTGGATCTGTGATTTGCTGGGATGTTACTCTTGTGATTCATTTATGTTATCTAAAACTTCTCAACAGACTTAAGACTCTCCTTATGGGCTTGATGAAGTAAGCAAAGGTGTTGGAGAAGCTCATGTAGCAAAGAACTACAGGTGCCTCTAGGAACAGTGACATGCCTCCTCCCGCCAACAGCCAGCAAAAAGTCCTCAGTCATTCTACTGTAAGGAAATTCATGTTGCCTGCAATGTGAATAAGCTTGGAAGTCGGTTCTTCCCCAGTGCAGCCTCCAGGTGAGAAGACAGCCTGGCTGATGCCTTGATTGTAGTCTTGTAAGAACCTAACAGAGGACCTGTGTGCCTGGACCCCTGGCCTATTGGAAAGTTGAGATTATAGATGTATGTTGTGTTAATTTGTTACTCAGCAACAGAAACAGATACAGGCATGAAAGGGGAACCAGAATGTGGAGCCTGAACTGTTCTGGAGCAGGGCGCCAGACATATCCTCTCTACAGAGTTAGCAAATGAAATTTCACACTCGAAATGAAACCTATCTTCTTACGGGATGATACGTACAGTATTGGGTCCAACATGAATTCACTCAAGTCTGTCATGCTTAATGATCATTTATTTAGCAAATATTTATTGAATGCAGCAGTCGGTATTGGGAATGTAGAAATGAATTTGGCACAACATCTGCCCGCAGACACCTAGTGCAGAGTGAAAAAGATGGAAAAAACAACTATGACACATTCTGATGAATTAGAATATATAGATAAGTATAGTTCAGCCTTTAAAAAAGAAAAGACAAAAACCTTTGGAAACCTTCTCTTTCTCTCACATTCCACTCAATCTGTTAGTCAATCCTCTAAGTTCCGATGGAAGAAGTTTTCACATATTGAGGTATGGGGAAGTCATTCGGGCTTATATATGATATGCCTTGAACTTTATGCTAACTAAAACAGCCCGCCTTATGGCCTGTCAAATAAACATCGTACATCTGCTTTAACCATTAAAGAAAAGAATGTTACCCACCATCCAGTTATACAAAGGGCTAAGTAGCAACCCTACTGTTGTCACCCACGTACATCCCCCCTCAAAGGAAATTCAGGAGAAAAAATAAAAATAGGATAGATCATCCTGTGATTTGAACAGATGGAACCTAAACAGTTAAGATGCATACCTCAGGAAGAATTTTAGTGACCCCAGATTCTTGCATCTTCCCATATGTAGAAAGGCACTAAAATCATTGAGATATAGGTTCTTTGTGATTAGTAGTAACATTTACCAAGATGTATCCTTGACTGCATGCATTTTCTAGCCAAAATTTCATATATATGGTGACTAACCCTCTCATTTATAGGCTATATATATATATATATATATATATATATATATATATACACACACAGGCTCCTCCCCTACCTCTTCAGAGCAGTCCCCTCAGAGCTATTGAAAGGCAGTTTCCCAGGCTATAGTCCTCTGTATGGCTCAAATAGAACTCTCTTCTGTTCTTATTATAGATTGTTTGCTGCTTATTTGCATCAGCAGTTCCATTTTCAAAATAGGACCGGAATTAAACCTCTTCTCACTTTACTGCTACCATTGGGTCCAAGCTGCCATCATCTCTTACCTGAGATACTGCAGTAGCCCCTGTCAGGTTTCTCTGCTCCTATATCTGTCCTCAACATTCTGTTCTCAATACAGCAGCCAGAGGGAGCCTTTGAAACAAGAAGTTGTGTCATGCAGTGCCTCTGCTCACACTGCAGTGCCCAAAGCCCCTGTATGATCCATTTGTTCTCCTCTACCCCTTATGGATCACTGGCTGGCTCACTATTTCTCTGCTCGTCATTTCTTGACCTCACTGGGCATGGTGTTACCTAAGAACATTTGCGTGTGCAGTCCCCCTGCCTGGCATACTCTTCCCCCAGGTACCTGCATGACTGACTCTCTCACCTCTAAGTTTTTGTCACCTGTCACCTTCTCAGCGAGGCTACTGACTATTTAAAAGTCAGAAGCCCAACCAGTCCCCAGTTTTTTGGCACTCCTAATGTCTGTTTTCCTGCTCTATTCTCTGACAATGTAGTACTTACTGCATTACACATGCTATAGGATTTACTTACTTATTAGACTAATTGTTTATCGCCAGCTCCTCCACTGTAATGTAAACTACTTGAGGGCAGGGATTGTTGTCCCAGTTGTATGCTGGTGAACCTCGAGTGCTTACAACAGGGACCATACCAGACACTCAATAAATATTTGGCGTTGAACTGAATCTTGAAAGATAAGTAGGATAATCACAAGAAAAAAAAAAAAAGGCATGAATCTTAGTTTTCTCAGTCATTAGATGAGGAGTTTGGTATGATTCATTAGCTCTAAGACATTTTCAGAAGCCTCTTTTGGCAGCCTGAGGGTGCATACTTGGGCCACTTGTGTTATTGCAAATTTGAACCTCACTTGGAACACTTGCCTCATCCCTAAGTGGCCCTTGGGTTAAAGATAAGCCAGATCACGTACGCTGGAGCCTTGAACATGGAAAAACCTTGTAGACCTGGTAGAGACCAGAGAAATCTCTTCGTCTTAGCAGAAGGGACCTCTGGCCAGAGGGAAGAGTAGTGCTGCTGAAGAGGAGACAGGGGTATAAAATTTAGATCCCTCTCAGAAAGCCAGTGTGTCTCTGGCTTGAGACTTTGTATTTCCCCCTGGGGCACATTGTTTCACTGGGACATTTTGGTTGACTTGATAATAAATAGTCAGCCAGCTTGGAGGTGATGTTTACATGTGGATTTACTGGTTGAATAGTCAACATCATGAGTTAATTGATAAACAGGGGTGTTTTTTGAATGAGAGTTAATTGATAAACAGGGGTGTCTTTTGAATGATACATTAACTGCCACTGTTGAGTTCACTCTTTTAAGTGCTTGCCAAAGGAAGCAATGTTAATTACCATTTACAGTATTATTCTTTTATTGGTTGTAAGTTCATTTAAAGTATGGAAATGGGATTAGTTTCCTCTACAACTCCAGGACCCTAAGTAACAACAGCCCAGTCATTTTACATCCTCAAGTTTCCATCAAAGGTATAGATTTGCCACAATTAATATGAAACATTCAACTCAATACGTCCTTGAAGAACTGACCCTGAAGAACGTGGATGGGCCAGTTGCCCCCCTAGCCACAAGCCCACACCCTGCATCTCAGTCTAACTGCCAGAGCCTTTGTTTTCCATTCTCTTCCCCGAGAAATCACTGGTGGTTCAGTGCTGTGGTGAATGCATTCATTTGCCCTCAGCAGTGCACCGTCTAAGAGACGTGGACTTAGGGGAGGTGGTCAAGCACCATAAATGTACCTGCTTGTGTGATTTCTGAGTGTGACTCATTTCCTCCAAGTACACAGGCAAGAAGGCAAGAGATGCTGTGGGGAAAGCTGGTCTTTCTGTTTGGCAGGAGCCATAAAACACTGCTTCTCGTCTGCCTCTCTGTGATTCTGTAATTCTGGAGACATGCACAGTAGAACAGTCTCCTTTCAGAGAGAAGAGAAAACTCCTGAGTAAGACACCAACCAGTCTCCTCATAATACAGGTAAGGGGTCATCTCTACGGCACTAATCGTTCCAACGAGTATTTCCTGGGTGCATATTATGTGTCAGATATTTAGTGCAACATCTATGAGAAGAACACATTTTTACACTTTTGGTTTAAGACCGTGGAGAACTGTGATAAGGTCTCAGTGAATTCCTGGGTCTAGGGGAACCATTAATTTTCCCAGATGAAAGCAAGTAATATTGACCATTTTCATTCACAGGGTCACCAAAGAAAGACAAGTGTGAATCTTTTACACTGAGGAGAAGGTGGTGTTTAGGTTAGACACTACAAGGGCATGAGCTCTAACTGTCTTGCTAATTGCTCACAGATCTCAAACAAATCGATATTCTTGACCAGTAGGTTTTTTTTTTCTTTTTACAGCTGCACCTGTGGCATATGGCAGTTCCCAGGCTAGAGGTAGAATCGGAGCTGCAGCTGCGGCCTATGCCACAGCCATGGCAACACTGGATCTGAGCCTTGTGGCAATGCTGGATCCTTAATCCACTGAACGAGACCAGGGATTGAACCTGCATCCTCACACAGACAGCATCAGAGTTCTTAACCCACTGAGCCACAATGGGGAACTCAACCGTTAAAATATTTTAAGAGTAAAGCAGGTATATTGCATAAACTGATACAAGAAGGAATTAGTTGGTTATAATAATGCCCACCAGGGGCTGGTCTTAGGTCGAACTAGACAATCAGACTCAATGATTGTACCAGACCATGCTTGGCATTGGGTTCACTGAGAAGGCTAGGGGTCAGTAAACAGCATTCTGGCCTGGTGTGTCAGGTGTGTTTCTTTAGCAGTAGTCTCATAGCAGTGCCTGGATCAGTCCAAGTGGCAGCTTAAATGTGAGAGAACGAGATGACAGAGGTGGATGTGAGAGCCAAGCTCATGTCCCAAATAGGAATCAGTAACCTGTGGATGGTCCCATAGGCAGAGTCTCCAGGGCCATGAGTCCCTGTTCCTCGTCACCACACTCAGGGAGGTCTAGAGCTATGCCTTTCCATCAGGCATTTATACTCTATTCCCAGTCCTTGTAATCCAGAGGCATTTTAGCAATCAGGGTTCATTTTTACCATAAGCAATGTAGACATTCCAGCTCTGTCAGGTTTCTAGGGAAAGGGGGCTAGAAAGATAATCCAAGGTCACTTTTTTCAGTAGAGAAGGATTTTTGTTAATCCTTTCCTTACATGTACAGTTGGTCTAAGATCTTCATTTGCATCAACATTAAGAAGATACTAATATAGAACAGAATAAATTCAAGACATGGACCCACATAAATATGGCCAGTTGATTTTTGACAAAGATATGAGGGCAGTTCAGTAGGTGTATGGTAGTTAGTAAATGATGCTGGAATAATTGGGCATTCACAAGTAAAATAAGAACCTTGACCCATAGCTTATGCTACATGTAAAAATTAATTCCTAGTGGATCACAGACCTAGGTGTAAAACATAAAACTATAAACTTTTAGAAGAAAACATAAAGAATTTTCATGGGCTCACCTTAGGCAAAGAATTCTTATTATGATACTAAAAGTATAATCCATAAATTGAACTCTATTAAAATTACACAACTTTGCTCTGCCAAGGACACTGTTAAGAAAGCAAAAAGACAAGCCAGGGTACAAATTAACTTAGGAAGAATTTATTTCTTTTTTTTTTAATGCTGATTTAGCCTTTGCATCTATTTTTCTTTTTTTTTTTCTTTTTTTTAAAATTAATTAATATATTTTTCCGCTCTACAGCATGGGGGCCAAGATACGCTTACATGTATACATTTTTTTTCCACCCTTCATTCCTTTACGATGTATCTAGACATAGTTCTCAATGCTACTCAGCAGGATCTCATTGTAAATCCATTCCAAGTTGTATCCGATAACCCCAAGCTCCCGATTCCTCCCACTTCCTCCCTCTCCCCCCAGGCGGCCACAAGTCTATTCTCCAGGTCCATGATTTTCTTTTCTGAGGAGATGTTCATTTGTGCTGGATATTAGATTCCAGTTATAAGTGAAATCATATGGTATTTGTCTTTCTCTTTCTGACTTATTTCACTCAGTATGAGAGTCTCTAGTTTTACCCATGTTGCTATAAATGGTATTATGTAGTTCTATTTTATGGCTGAGTAGTATTCCATTGTGTATATATACCACCTCTTCCGAATCCAATCATCTGTCAATGGACATTTGGGTTGTTTCCATGTCTTGGCTATTGTGAATAGTGCTGCAAGGAACATACGGGTGGATGTGTCTCTAAGTAGAGTTTTGTCCGGATAGATGCCCAAGAGTGGGATTGTAGGGTCATATGGAAGTACTATGTATAGATTTCTAAGGTATCTCCAAACTGTTCTCCATAGTGGCTGTACCAGTTGACATTCCCACCAACAGTGCAGGAGGGTTCCTTTTTCTCCACAGCCCCTCCAGCACTTGTTATTTGTGGACTTATTAATGATGGCCATTGTGACTGGTGTGAGGTGGTATCTCATGGTAGTTTTGATTTGCATTTCTCTTATAAGCAGCGATGTTGAGCATTTTTTCATGTGTTTGTTGGCCATCTGTGTATCTTCTTTGGAGAAATGTCTATTCAGGTCTTTTGCCCATTTTTCCATTGATTGATTGACTTTTTTGCTGTTGGGTTGTAGAAGTTGCTTGTGTATCCTAGAGATTAAGCCCTTGTCGGTTGCATCATTTGAAACTATTTTCTCCCATTCTGAAAGTTGTCTTTTTGTTTTCTTTTGGGTTTCCTTTGCTGTGCAAGAGCTTTTCAGTTTGATGAGGTCCCATGGGTTTGTTTTTGCTCTTATTTCTGTTGCGTTGGGAGACTGACCTGAGAAAATATTCATGAGGTTGATGTCAGAGAGTGTTTTGCCTATGTTCTCTTCTAGGAGTTTGATAGTGTCCTGTCGTATATTTAAGTCTTTCAGCCATTTGGAGTTTATTTTTGTTCATGGTGCTTTGCATGCGGCTATCCAGGTTTCCCAGCAATGCTTGCTGAATAGACTTTCTTTTTCCCATTTTATGTTCTTGCCTCCCTTGTCAAAGATTAATTGACCATAGGTGTCAGGGTTTATTTCCGGGTTCTCTATTCTGTTCCATTGGTCTGTCTGTCTGTTTTGATAACAGTACCACACTGTTTTGATGACTGTGGCTTTGTAATATTTCTTGAAGTCTGGGAGAGTTATGCCCCCTGCTTGGTTTTTGTTTCTCAGGATTACTTTGGCAATTCTGGGTCTTTTGTGGTTCCATATAAATGTTTGGATTGTTTGTTCTAGTTCTGTGAAAAATGTCGTGGGTAATTTGATAGGGATTGCATTGAATCTGTAGATTGCTTTGGTTAGTATGGCCATTTTTACAATATTGATTTTTCCAATCCATGAACATGGAATATCTTTCCATCTTCTTTAATTTCCTTGATTAAAGTTTTATAGTTCTCGGCATATAGGTCCTTTACTTCCTTGGTCAGGTGTATTCCGAGGTATTTGATTTTGTGAGGTGCCATTTTAAAAGGTATCGTATTTTTGTATTCCTTTTCTAATATTTCATTGCTGGTATATAGAAATGCGACTGATTTCTGAATCTTAATCTTATATCCTGCTACTTTGCTGAATTTATTAATCAGTTCAAGGAGTTTTTGGGTTGAGTCCTTAGGGTTTTCTATGTATAGTATCATGTTGTCTGCATACAGTGACAGTTTGATCTCTTCTCTTCCTATTTGGATGCCTTTTCTTTCTTTTGTTTGTCTAATTGCTGTGGCTAGGACTTCCAAAACTATGTTGAAGAGCAGTGGTGAAAGTGGGCATCCCTGTCTTGTTCCAGATTTGAGTGAGAAAGCTTTCAGTTTTTCCCCATTGAATATTATATTTGCTGTGGGTTTGTCATAAATGGCTTTGGTTATGTTCAGGAATGTTCCCTCTATACCCACTTTGGTGAGGGACTTGATCATGAATGGATGTTGGACTTTGTCAAATGCTTTTTCTGCGTCTATTGAGATGATCATATCATTTTTGACTTTTCTTTTGTTAATGTGGTGTATGATGTTGATTGATTTGCTTATGTTGAACCATCCTTGTGAACCTGGGATGAACCCTACCTGGTCATGCTGTATGATATTTTTGATATGTTGTTGGATTCGGTTGGCTAAAATTCTGTTGAGGATTTTTGCGTCTATATTCATCAAAGATATTGGCCGATGGTTTTCTTTTTTTTGGTGGTATCTTTGTCTGGTTTTGGAATGAGGGTGATGGTGGCATCATAGAATGTCTTTGGGAGTGTTTCTTCTTTTTCAACCTTTGAAAATGTTTAAGGAGGATGGGCACCAGTTCCTCTTTATATGTTTGGTAGAATTCGCCTGTGAAGCCATCTGGTCCTGAACTTTTATTTGTAGGGAGTGTTTTTATGACCTCTTCAATTTCATTTCTAGTGATCGGTCTGTTCAGTTGGTCTGTTTCTTCTTGATTCACTTTCGGCAGGCTGTAAGATTCTAGAAAACTGTCCATTTCTCCCAGATTGTCAAATTTGTTGGCATGTAATTTTCATAGTATTCTCTTACGGTATTTTGTATTTCTGCAGAATCTGTTGTGATTTCTCCTTTTCCATTTCTAATTTTGTTTATTTGGGTTCTTTCTCTCCTCTTCTTAGTGAGTCTAGCCAGGGGTTTGTCAATTTTGTTTACCTTTTCAAAGAACCAGATCTTGGTTTTATTAATTTTCTCTATTGTTTTTTGAATCTCTATTTTATTGATTTCCTCTTTCATCTTTATAATTTCCAGTGGTTGGCTTCCTGCAAATGGTGAGGCCAGCCCTCTGGGATGGCAGGCAGCCTCAGGTCCAGCGCACATGCATAGGGGAGGGGGAGGGGGAATGCGCTGGGAAGCACAGCTTTCTGATAGCTGGTGGGCAAGTGAGCTCACTGTGGTGTGGGGAGCATTCTATGGTGGCCCACCCCTCCTTCTCTCCCCTCCCCAACACTGGCACCTTGTCTCTCCTGCAGATCCAGCTCTCCTCCCAGGTTCCCGCTGATGTGGCTTTCCACCCCCCAGCCTTAGCGTATTGCTCCCTGCACCTGCAACACTCAGCTTCCTAGTCTCCCAGGCAGTCTCTGCCCTGAAAACCGGACAGACCGGTTCCTGGTCCCCCAAGCAGTCTCAGCACCGCCCGCCCGCCCCAGCCCATTCCCGTTCCGGGGACTAACCTCCGGAGCTGAGGTCTCGGTGCCCAGACCCCACCCAAGCGTCTTGGTTTTTGGTGACTTTGCCAGTAGTTCAGATGATCTGTTCGGTTCTCATTCTGCTCTTCGGAACTCAGACTTACTGCTGCACTCTTCTCTGCATCTGGAGATCCCTCTGATTGGGCTGATCTTTCCATTGAGTAGGTGACTTTCCAGGGTGTGGGATCCCTTTTTCCTCCAAAGTTCCCTTTCAGGAGTGCCTGTCCAGCCCTGATTCCCCTTCTCTCACTCTCCTCTTTTCTCTTGTTTTACCCAGTTATGTCATGAGATTCTTCCCATTATTGGAGTTTAGGTTCTTCTGCCAGTGATTAATTGCTGTTCTGTGTGAGTCGTTTAACCTGTAGATGTGTTTTTTTGTTGCATTTGTGGGAGAGGGCCAGCGTGTCCCCCTACTCTTCTGCCATCTTGTCTTTCTCCTTCAGGAAGAATTGATTTCTTTATGACGTGGTTGTCCTATTAACACGTGGTCTGGGGAGTTTCTGTTGTGGCTCAGTGGGTTAAGAACCTGACTAGTGTCTATGAGGATGAGAGTTCTATCCCTGGCGTCGCTCACTGGGTTAAGGGTCCAGCGTTGCCCCAAGCTGAGGCATAGGTCTTAAATACAGCTCAGATCTGGCAATGCTGTGGCTGTGGTGTAGGCTGGCAGCTTCAGCTCCAATTTGACCCCTAGCCTGGGAACTTCCATTTGCCACAGGTGTGGCCCTAAAAAGACCAAACAAACAAACAAACAAAAAGACTGGGGGAAACCTTTAAAAATTACATATCCAACAACTGTGTGCAGAATACATGGAGAACTCTAAAAACTCAATGGTAGAAAACAAATGGGAAAGATTTTAACAGACTTTTTACCAGATAAGATAGACAAAAAGTAGACAAAAAATTGTCACTGCTTTGCACATGTCCACAAATGACCACAAACCATCATAAATGTTGACTTGGATATTACAAATAAATTGTAATGAGTAGGTGATTTGTAAACATGGAAACATCAAGCAGTGAGCCAAACATCAGACCTTCTAAGGCAGCATTTCCAGGGATGGTGCTTTTGCATCTCTCTCTCTCTCTCTCTCTCTCTCTCTCTCTCTCTCTCTCTCTCTATATATATATATATATATATATATATATATATTTTTTTTTTTGTCTTTCGTCTCTGTTGTTGTTGTTGTTGTTGCTATTTCTTGGGCCGCTCCTGCGGCATATGGAGGTTCCCAGGCTAGGGGTTGAATCGGAGCTGTAGCCACCAGCCTACGCCAGAGCCACAGCAACACAGGATCCGAGCCGCGTCTGCAACCTACACCACAGCTCACGGCAACGCCGGATCGTTAACCCACCGAGCAAGGGCAGGGACCGAACCCGCAACCTCATGGTTCCTAGTCGGATTCGTTAACCACTGCGCCACGACGGGAACTCCTGCATCTATATTTTTAACAAGCACCACAGATGATTCTGTTGGACTGCAGGATATGGCAAACATTCATATAGCCGGATGTGGAAAACACTTACTATGTGTCTATACACTGTGTCTTTCTTTTGCTTTTCTACTTTTCTGTGTTTGCGTGGCAGCCCCGTTGTGTTATTGGCTTACCGTATGTTTCCTATTATTTTACTTGCTTTTTCCAGTCCCTAGAATATTTCTCTACAAACTGAAAGCTTCAGAACTGATGACTCAAAGTGAACCTAGGAGATTGACACTGTGTCCAGATTTGCCTCCAAATAGGTGGGTGATTAGTGATGCGGGTTAGACTTTCTTCACCATATTTTAGGGCCAGGAGATTTGGTATGTGTTGGATAACTGTGCCGACAGAAATTCCAAAACAGAATGAGGACTTTTTAAAGGAATATCTTAAAGTTACTGTCAATGTTAGTACTTATAAATTGGAGGAGTCAAATCAGAAAGAGTTGTCAATTAAAAAAATATATATATATAATTGGCAATTTCAAATATATACAGAAGTAGAAAGAATAGTGTAATGAACTCCCATTTCCCCGTCACAGAACTTCAACATTTATTAAATCATGGACAGTGTTGTTCCATCTGTAAGCCTGCCTGCCTTTCCTCAGCCTGGATTAATGAATAACCTCTTGTTATTCTATCCATAAAAAGTTTAATGTTTATCTCTAAAATCATAACACCATCACAGCCTCTAAAAATGTAATGTTAAAAAGACAAAAAAAAAAAAAAGGAGTTCCTGTTGTGGCTCAGTGGTTAACCAATCCGGCTAGGAACCATGAGGTTGCAGGTTCGATCCCTGCCCTTGCTCAGTGGGTTAAGGATCCGGCGTTTCTGTGAGCTGTGATGTAGGTCACAGACGCAGCTTGGATCCCGTGAGCTGTGGTGTAGGCCGGCGGCTACAACTCCGATTCGACCCCTAGCCTGGGAGCCTCCATATGCCGTGGGAGCAGCCCAAAAAATGGCAAAAAGACAAAGAAAATAAAAATAAAAATAAAAAAATAAAAATGTAATGTTGCCTTAATATTATTAAATAGCCAAGTCAGTTCACATTTCTCTGATTGTTTCATAATTTTCTTTTTCAGTTTGTTGAAGAAATCAGGTGATTTGTCGTATAGAGTTTTCCACAACTTGAGTTGTATTTTTTATTTATTGTTTGTTTGTTTTTTTAGGCCAGCACCCTTAACATATGGAAATTCCCAGGCTAGGGGTTGAATCCGAGCTACAGCTGCTGGCCTGCACCACAGCCATGGCAATGCCAGATCTGAGCCGCATCTGTGACCTACACCACAGCTCATGGCAACGCTGGATTCTTAACCCACAGAGCTAGGTCAGGGATTGAATCTGCATCCTCATGGATACTAGTCGAGTTTGTTACCACTGAGCCACAACGGGAACTCCCACAATCTGAATTGTATTAATTGCATCCCTTTGGTGTCATTTAAGACATTCCTTGGTTTCTTATAGAGGCATACCTTGCTTTATTGTACTTCACTTTATTGTGCTTTGCAGAAATTGCATTTTTTACATGAGGGTTTGTGGCAACTGTGTATTGTCAGAGGGTGGTTAGCATTGTTTAGCAATAACATGTTTTATAATTAAGGTTTGTATGTTTTTTTTAAAAATGCTATTATATGCAGTTGATTATAGTATAGTGTCAACATAATGTTTATATGCAGTATAAAACCAAAATATTCATGTGACCTGCTTTATTGGACATTCACTTTATTGAGGGATCTGGGACCAAACCTGCAGTATCTTCAAGTTATGCCTATATTCCTCAAAACAGATAGTTTGATCTAGAGACTTGATCATATTCAGGTTCTGCTTTTGGGCAAGAGTGTGCCATAGGTAGTGGTATGTTCTTCTGTAGGAAGGCAAAAGGCATATTTTTTTGTTTGTTTTGTTTTCTTTCTCTCTCTTTTTTGATGTTGTGGATAATCATTGCCCATACCATTAACTCATCAAGGATTTCAAGTTTCATATTTAAAAAAAATTTTTTAATCTTCCCACTGTACAGCAAGGGGATCAAGTTATCCTTACATGTATACATTACAATTACATTTTTCCCCACATATTTTTAAAATTTTTTATTAAAGTACAGATGATTTACAATGTGCCAATTTCTGCAGTACAGCAAAGTTATCCAGTCATAAGTATATGTATACATTCCCTTTCTTATATTATCTTCCATCATGGTCTATTCCAAGAGATTGGATATAGTTCCCTGTGCTATATAGTAGGACCTCATTGCTTAGCCATTCTAGATGTAATAGTTTGCATCTACTAGCCCCAGACTCCCAGTCCACCCCACTCCCTCCCCCCATCCCCTTAGCAACCACAAACTTGTTCTCTATGTCTGTGAGTCTGTTTCTGTTTTGTATACAGGTTCATTTGTGCCATATTTTAGATTCTGCAAATAAGTGATATCATATGGTATTTGTCTTTCTCTTTCTGACTTACTTCACTTAGTATGAGAATCTCTAGTTGCATCCATGTTGCTGGATAGATGCCCAGGATTGGGATTGCTGGATCAAATGGTAGTTGTATGTTTAGTTTTCTGAGGAATCTCCACACTGTTTTCCACAGTGGTTGTACCACTTTACAATCCCACCAATAGTGTACTAGGGTTCCTTTTTCTCCACACCCTCTCCAGCACTTATTGTTTGTAGACTTTTTGATGATAGTTATTCTGGCTGGTGTAAAGTGGTACCTCAGAGTGGTTTTGATTTGCATCTCTCTAAGAATGAGTGATGCTGAACATCTTTTCATGTGTTTTTTGGCCATCTCTATGTCTTCTTTGGAGAATTGTCTGTTTAGATATTCGGCCCATTTGTTGATGGGGTTGTCTGTTTTCTTGGTATGGAGCTGCAGAAGGTGTTTATAAATTTTGGAGATTAATTCCTTGTCTGCCGATTCACTTGCAAAGATTTTCTCCCATTCTGTGGGCTTTTTGTTTTGTTTAAGGTTTCCTTTGCTGTGCAGAAACTTTGAAGTTTGCTTACGTCCCATTTGTTTATTTTTGTTTTTATTGTCATTACTCTTAAGAGGTGGATCTGAGAAGATATTGCTGTCATTTATGCCAGAGAGGGTTTGGCCTATGTTTTCCTCTAAGAGTTTGATAGTGTCTGGTCTTATATCTAGGTCTTAAATCCATTTGGAATTGATTTTTGTGTATGGTGTTAGGGAGTGTTCTAATTTCATTCTTTTCCATGTGGCTGTCCAGTTTTCCCAGCACCACTTATTGAACAAGCTGTCCTTTCTCCATTGTGTATTCTTGCCTCCTTTGTCATAGGTGAGTTGGCTGTAGGTGCGTGGGTTGAATTCTGGGCTTTCTATCCTGTTCCACTGATTTCTATCTCTGTCTTTGTGCCAGTACCATGCTGTTTTGATGACTGTTGCTTTGTAGTATAGTCTGAAGTCTGGGAGCCTGATTCCTCCAGTTCCATTTTTTTTGGGGGGGGGGATGTCTTTGGCTATTCTGGGTGTTTTGTGCTCCCAAACAGACTTTAAAATATTTTGTTCGAGTTCTGTGAAAAATGTCCTTGGTAATTTGATAGGGATTGCATTGAATCTGTAGATTACCTTGGGTAGTATAGTCATTTTGATAATATTAACTCTTCCAATCTATGAGCATGGTATATCTTTCCATCTATTTGTGTCATCTTTGATTTCTTTCATCAGTGTCTTATAGTTTTCAGCGTACAGGTGTTTTGCCTCTTTAGGCAGATTTACTCCAAGGTATTTTATTCTTTTGGATGTGATGGTAAATGGGATGGCTCCCCTAATTTCTCTTTCTGCTCTTTCATTGTTAGTGTTTGGAAATGCTGTCAATTTCTGTGTATTAATTTTGTATCCTGCGACTTTGCCAAATTCATTGATGAACTCTAACAGTTTTCTGGTAGAGACTTTAGGACTCTCTAGGTATAGTATCATGTCATCTGCAAATAGTGATAGTTTTACTTCTTCCTTTCCAATTTGGATTCCTTTGATTTCTTTTACTTCTCTGATTGCCATGGCTAGGACTTCCAAAACTCTGTTGAAGAGTAGTGGTGAGAGTGGACATCCTTGTCTTGTTCCTGATCTCAGCAGGAATTCTTTGAGCTTTTCACCATTGAGAATGATGTTCGCTGTGGGTTTGTCATATATGGCCTTTATTATGTGGAGGTAGGTTCCCACTATGCCCACTTTCTGAAGGGTTTTTATCAGAAATGGGTAATGGGTGTTGGATTTTGTCAAAGGCTCTTTCTGCATCTATTGACAGGATCATATGGTTTTTATTCTTCAGTTTGCTAATGTTGTGTATCACACTGTTTGATTTGTGGATATTGAAGAACCCTTGCATCCCTGGGATAAATCCTACTTGATCATGATACACAATCCTTTTAATGTATTGTTGGGCTCAGTTTGCTAGTATTTTGTTGAGGATTTTTGCATCTGTGTTCATCAGTGAAATTGGTGTGTAGTTTTCTCTTTTTTTGTGGTATTTGTCTGGTTTTGTTATCAGAGTGATGGTGGCTTCATAGAATGAGTTTGGGAGTATCCCTTCCTCTGTGATTTTTTGGAATAGTTTCAGAAGGATAGGTGTTAGCTCTTCTCTAAATGTTTGACAGCATTCGCCTGTAAAGCCATCTGGTCCTGGACTTTTGTTTGTTGGAAATTTTTAAATCATAATTTCAATTTCAGTTCTTGTGATTGGTCCGTTCATCTTTTCTATTTCATCTTGGTTTAGTCTTGGAATATTGTACTTTTTTTTTTCTAAGAATTTGTCCGTTTCTTCTAGAATACTTTTCCAGAACTCTACCAACTTGTATTTTTCGTTGTTGTAAGATAGCACTTCCAAGTGATTCCTTTTGTGCAGCCAATCTGAGTTGAATGTCTTGATCTCTAGTATTGCATCAACTCCACGACTTCTGTGAGTAATAAATTTGGTTATCGATTCTATATTTGTTACATATATTCACAGAACTCAGTTCTTTCCTCACCTTCTGTCTTTTTAAAACAACAATTTATGTTGAAATTCTATTTATTGTCGAAGTTCTTGGGCATCTTGTAGAGAACTTTGTACATTATGCAAATTGTAAATATTACTCACCAACATTATAATAACTCAGAGCTGCCTCATCATTTTCCATCTTCTGAGAAATATTTAAGTTTGCAATCATTTCCCTTTTTTATGTCAATCAAATTTTGTATTATCTTCCTAAAATGACACAGAGTTTCAGTGGAGCCAGACAAAAATCTCGCAAATTTTCCCAGCATTTACCTAAAGGATTCAATCTGATAGATAATTTAGCTTTGTCTCATTTAACAGCTGCTGCTAGTTACATTTCTATATGAAAATATTTTTATAATGCTTCTCTTCACTGAAAGCAAAGCACGAATGACCTTTAACACTTCCCTTAGCACGGCTTTGTTCAAGATTGCTATTCTCCTTCATGTGAGGATCAGGAAGAAGCTATCAGCCTATTAATCCAAGAAGTTTTGGGGCTCTTGTCTTGTGGCTCATATTAAAGGGTATAAAATGAGTATGGATGAGTTCTTGTTGTGGCTCAGTGGTTAACAAACCCAACTAGCATCCATGGGGACGTGGGTTCAATCCCTGTCCTTGTTCAGTGGGTTAAGGATCCACGTTGCTGTGAGCTGTGGTGTAGGTGCCAGACATGGCTTGTGGCTCGGATCCAGTGTTGCTGTGGCTGTGGCATAGGCCGGCAGCTGTATTTCCAATTAGACCTCCAGCCTGGGAATGTCCATATGCTGTAGGTGCAGCCCTAAAGAGACAAAAGACAAAAAAAATTAAATAAAACAAAATAAAATAAAATAAAAGAGCGTGGAGAATGTAGTTTAAATGACTCCCTAGTATCACTGCCTCAACATCCACTTTGGGTGGCGGAGTGGCCCACAGGGGCCTTTGCCAGCCCTTGCTCGACCGTAGTGCGTGGCCCATGGAGTCTCAGGAAGTGTTGAGTTCCTGATATGACTTCTCCAATGCCCTGGGTGATTAATAGTCCCTCCCGCCTCCCAGCTCCTTCCTCATGTGCACCCCTTAGATAAGACTGCCCCCCCCCAACTGCAGATCTTACCAAAACCCTGCTCTTCTTGGATTAAATTGGCCAATCTGCCCTTATCCCTGGAACTCCAAAAATCACTGCACCTTTGGACCTTAATAAAGTCATGTGCCCCCAGCTGCTGGGCTCTCTGCCTGCACCCTGCCCTGACCCCCGCCCCCCGCCCCCACTGTGGTCCTGCCAGCTGTGCCTTGTACCTGCTCTAGGACTTGGGACTAAAAAACTTCTCTATTTCACCTTCCCTTGTGGTCTGCTGAACCATGACTTACCATCCAATTCCCCATTTGGGACTTGACTTAACACGTGTTAATTTAGCAAAATTACAACACTGCAAAATGTGGTGTGAATTGCTTTGACATAGTTCAGGCTGTATAATTGCCCCCAATAGAAACTGTCTTTATTAATATTGTACTTCAACCAAAGAGTTTAGCTAGGCAATGAAGACTCTCCATAGGAAAAAAAGCAATGTGGCTTCATTGGCTACCAAGCAGTCTTGAAGTGTGGGTAACAGGAGTCCCTTGAGAGAATCTAAGTGAAAATTAAAAGGTGGATGTGTAATTGATTCTTTCACAGTGTGTCCATTAATGTGATCTCTGGAGAAGGTAATTTGGAAGAACTATCAAAATCCATATACCCTATGATGTGGCTGTTTCACTAGGAATACATATTGCAAAAGTATGTTACTACACATAAACATGCAAGAGTGTCTATTGTAGTATATATTTTAAGAATATAACTCTGGTCCTGCAGAAAATGACTGGTTTAAACCAAATATTGCTTATCTACACTACGATACCATGTAAATTTTTACCATTGACATACAATGTTTTAACCTAAAAAATCGAGAGTTCCCAGTGGCTCAGTGGGTTAAGGATCTGGTGTTGTCACAGCTGTGGCTCTGGTTGCTGCTGGGGTGTGGGTTCAATCCCTGGCCCAGAAACTTGCATGCCCCTGGTGTGGTAAAAAAAAAAAAAAAAAAAAAAAAAAAAAAAAAAAAACTTAAAAATTTTAGGAGGGTGATAAGTTCTTTTTCTTTTTCTACATTATAGTTTTACCCTGATGTGCTATGTATTATTAAAATGTAAATAGAAGTTATAGGATGGTGGTTATGGAAAGAAAAGTATTCATATGACGTAGTGAAGCGTTTTGAAACCATTTCTTTTTGGTTCCACATACTTAGGATAATCATTTAGCTGAACTAGACCAATTTTAATTAAAAAGTGCCTATGGGAATTCCCATCATGGCTCAGCAGAAACGAATCTGATTAGCATCCTTGAGGACACAGGTTCGATCCCTGGCCTCTCTCAGTGGGTTAAGGATCCATCATTGCCATGAGCTGTGGTATAGGTCCCAGACACAGCTCAGATCTGGTGTTGCTGTGGGTGTGGTGTAGGCCAGTGACTATACAGCTCCAACTGACCCCTAGCCTGAGAACCTCCATATGCCGTGGGTGCGGCCCTCAAAAGACAAAAAAAAAGTGCCTATTTATCATGTTTACTGTTTGTTTAAAGTATTGTTTACAAAAAAACAAGTGGTTGTTCTATTTTATTAAAAATTTACTTCTCATTAAACTGCTTTTTGGAACAGAGACAAACATTCCACATTGGAGCTGTGGGATTACTCTTAGTCCATATTTTCCAAAGGCCCATCCTCTAGAAAAGAGGACACAAACTGAGGTGACACCAGCCATGTCCTCAGGTCTGGAAAATAAAACCTAGCTGGGCCTGTGACCCCCACTCAACTCCTTGTCCCATCCACCTGCCCTAACATGGAGCAAGAATGGATTGAGCACAGCAAAGGAAACCCAAAAGAAAACAAAAAGACAACTTACAAAATGGGAGAAAACAGTTTCAAATGATGCAACTGACAAGGGCTTAATCTCTAGAATATATAAACAACTTATACAACCCAACAGCAAAAAAGCCAATCAATCAATGGAAAAATGGGCAAAAGACCTGAATAGACATTTCTCCAAAGAAAATATACAGATGGCCAACAAACACATGAAAAAATGCTCAACATCACTGCTTATAAGAGAAATGCAAATCAAAACTACCATGAGATACCACCTCACACCAGTCAGAATGGCCATCATTAATAAGTCCACAAATAACAAGTGCTGGAGGGGCTGTGGAGAAAAGGGAACCCTCCTGCACTGTTGGTGGGAATGTCAACTGGTACAGCCACTATGGAGAACAGTTTGGAGATACCTTAGAAATCTATCCATAGAACTTCCATATGATCCCACAATCCCACTCTTGGGCATCTATCCGGACAAAACTCTACTTAAAAGAGACATGTGCACCCGCATGTTCCTTGCAGCACTATTCACAATAGCCAAGACATGGAAACAACCCAAATGTCCATTGACAGATGATTGGATTCGGAAGAGGTGGTATATATACACAATGGAATACTACTCAGCCACAAAAAAGAATGACATAATGCCATTTGCAGCAACATGAATGGAACTAGAGAATCTCATCCTGAGTGAAATGAGCCAGAAAGACAAAGACAAATACCACATGATATCACTTATAACTGGAATCTAATATCCAGCACAAATGAACATCTCCTCAGAAAAGAAAATCATGGACTTGGAGAAGAGACTTGTGGCTGCCTGATGGGAGGGGGAGGGAGTGGGAGGGATCGGGAGCTTGGGCTTATCAGACGCAAGTTAGAATAGATTTACAAGGAGATCCTGCTGAACAGCATTGAGAACTTTGTCTAGATACTCATGTTGCAACAGAAGAAAGGCTGGGGGAAAAAATGTAATTGTAATGTATACATGTAAGGATAACCTGACCCCCTTGCTGTACAGTGGGAAAATTAAAAAAAAATTATATAAAAAAAAAAAGAATGGATTGAGGGGGAATCAGAATCACTGCTTTGAATTTTTCCTTGACCTTCATCCTGTCTCCAAATCAGTCAAAGAAAAGAGGCAGGGCCACATAAACCACTGAGAGTCCCTAAGTTTATAAACAATGAAAACTGTAAAAATGGCACTGTTAGGATGCTCAAAGCCCTTAGGTCCCTGGCACCAAGGATAGCCTGTTTAGAATCCAGGAGAAGGATAGCAATTGCGGTTCCTATGGTGGAGGTGGGGCAACTGTGACAAACAGGGGAAAAGATGAGTTTGGGAAGTACAAGCACAAGTGTTCCTGAGGTCAAGTTGTCTTGTTGCCCCTGGGGTTTTCATATCTAAATGCCATCTTCTGCACATAGGTGGGGTACCACCACGGAAAGAATGTATTTCCAAGACCAGAGCATGGCAGCTACCATGCTGATTCAATTCTTTACTCACTGTTCATCTCCTGAAAAAAGAACCTAAGACATAAAGGACAAATATATTGAAGTTGTTGAAAATAACATGGCTATTAAAAATTAATTAGATCCTGCTGTATAGCACAAGGAACTATATCTAGTCACTTGTGATGGAACATGATGGAGGATAGTGTGAGAAAAAATATATATATTCTTTTTTGGTACAAAAGAAACTGACAGAACATTGTATACAATAAATTTTTTTTTTTTAGTTAATTAGAAAGAAGTCAACAAGGTTTAAACAAAGTAAAGAAATAAGTCAACTCTTGGAGTGATTTGACAGTTTAAATCCTGGTTCTTAATTAACTTATAGAGGGGATCACATCAACCCTTCAAGAGGAAGGTCAAGTTCTTCTTTGTTCCCAAAACATTAGACCTAAGAATGCTCATCTTTTCCGTCAACAGCAATTGCCACGTTGGAATTCAGGTGGCACTTCCAGTTCACAGCATGACTCCATGCTGAGGGTAATAAGAAGATCCCAGGTCCGGGGAACTGAAAGCAGAGGTTTCTTAAGGGGAAAACTTCTCCCAGGATTGGAAAGTCAGTGTTTGTGATGCTGGGCTCCTGAAGGCTTCTTCTGACATATGCAGAACTCACCTTTTCAGCCCAAGGCATGGTTGGTCTGGCCTCCTCCTTCCTCTCATTAGGGAAAATCGTATGGCTCTTCTAGAACAGGCTGCAATCTATACAGCAATTCAGAGAAGATCTGGTCACAGGATAATATGGGGCTCGGTATTCAGAAATGTCTGGCATGTTGTGTAAGCCCATGAACGGGATGAGACAGTTGTGGGCATGTGGTCACCTACTCTCCATACTTGCCAGATAGGGAAGAACTTTTGTTGTTGGGTGGTTTTTTTTGTTTGTTTGTTTTTTTAAGTTTGATTGAAGTATAGTTGATTTACAATGTCATGGTCATTTCTGCTGTACAACAATGTTATTCAGTCATACATGTACACACATCCATTCTCTTTCAGATTCTTTTCCCACATAGATTATTACAAAATATTTGGTACAGTTCTGCTATACAGCAAGTCTGAGTTGGCCAATCATTCCGTATGCCGCAGTGTGCATATGCCAATCAAAGAACTTTGAATTCACGCACTGAGTGCTCAGCAGTATTGCAATTTAGAAACAGAGCTTTAAAAAAGACTAATATGGAGAGAGGACAAGATGGCGGAGGAGTAGGGGGACACGCTCACCCTCTCCCACAAACACAACAAAAAAAAGCACATCTACAGAATAAATGACTCGCACAGAACACCAACCAATTGCTGGCAGAAGAACCTAAACTCCAATAACGGCAAGAAGTTCGTGACATTACGGGGCAGAACAGGAGAAAAGAGGAGAGTGAGAGAAGGTGAATCCAAGCAGGACGGGCGCTCCCGAAAGGGAACTGCGGAGGAGAAAGGGATCCCGCACCCTGGAAAGTCACCTACACGGAGGAAAGATCAAACGAACCGGAGGAATCTCCAGATGCAGAGAAGAGTGTAGCAGTAAGTTGGAGTACGGAAAAGCCGATCAAGAACCGAACGGACCATCTGAACTACGGGCACAGTCACCAAAAATTGAGACGCCTGGGTGGGGGCTGGGCACCGAGACCTCGGCTCCAGAGGTTAGTCCCCGAGAAAGGGCCGGGGGACGCCTGTGTGGGGGCTGGGCACCGAGACCTCGGCTCCAGAGGTTAGTCCCCGAGAAAGGGCCGGGGGACGCCTGGGTGGGGGCTGGGCACCGAGACCTAGGCTCCAGAGGTTAGTCCCCGGGCTGGGGGGGGGGGCGGGGCAGAGCGGAAACTGCTTGGGAGGTCTAGAAACCATTTGACGGGGCAGAGACTGCCTGGGAGACTAGAAAAAAAAATCTGTCACAGAGGAAAGGAACAATACTCTAGAGGCGGGGAAGTGGAAAGCTGCATCAGAGGGAACCTGGGAGAAGAGCCTGGTCTGCGCCTGAGCTGGGGAGGGGAGAGAAGAAGGGTTGGGTCCCCATAGAATACCCCCGACGCCACAGCAAGCTTATAGGCCCGCTAGCTAGCTGAAAGCTGTGCTTCCCAGTGCATCCCCTCCCCCAACCCCCGCCACCCCCTACGCTCTCGCCGAACCTGGGGCTGCCTGCCATCCAGGAGGGCTGGCCTCAACAATTGCCTGAAGCCTACCACCACAGGGGCTGTCCCTGCACAGGCCTGCTTGCCCTTTGGAGGGGCTACACTTCCGCAGAGTAGCACCAAACACCACCAGCCCCCGAGAAAAGGCCTGCAGCCCAGAAAAGCTAGAACAAGCCTAGCCAGGCAGTGAATAGATCTGCCTAATTCCCGGATGGTTTTTCTGAGTCGGGCTGCCCCGGGGAGGAGCCTCTTCGGTTTCCAACGGCCCTGCTACCCGCCCAAGCCCCCAGGGGGTGCCCTAGTGGATCAGCTGTATAGGACTGCCAGCTCCAGGCAGGACCCCCTACAGCCCAGAAAAGCTGCAACAAGCCTGGCCAAGCTGGGAAAAGATCTCAGACGGTCTTTCTGAGTCGGGCTGCCCTGGGGAGGAGCCTCTTGGGTTTCCAGTGGCCCTGCTACCCGCCCAAGCCCCTAGGGGGTGCCCCACTCCCGCGGAATAGCTGCTCAGCACCACCAGCCCCCTAGAAGAGCCCCTGCAGCCCAGAAAAGCTGCAACAAGCTTGGCCAGACTGTGAAAAGATCTGCCTACATTCTCAGGTCAGCCTTCTGAGTTGGGCTGCCCTAGGGAAGAGCCTCTTAGGTTCTCAGTGACCCAGATAGCTGTTCCAGCCCCCAGGGGGTGCTGCACTCCTGAGGAACAGCTGCCCAACACCGCCAACCCGCTGCAAGAACCCCACAGCCTAAAAACACCAGAGCAAGCTCTGCATGACCAAGTGAAATCTGCTACCATCGTGGTGTGGACCTCCCAGTCCTGTCTGCCCTCAGGAAGTCCTCCTTTGCTTCAAAGAAACACTGTTAGCCCCATCAACACTCCAGAAAAGCCACACTGCCTCAAAAAAGATTGACCAACAACGCCAGCCCTCAGGAAATATTCCACGGCAGTGACAAGGCAAACACTGCCCGATAACGGAGAGTACAACTCCCTCAGGAAAAAGAAAACAACAAGCAAGATGAAGAAGCTGAGAAACCACCCCCAGTCAAACCAACAGGAGAACTCACCTAAAACAGTCAACAATGAAACAGATCCCTGCAGTCTGACAGACCTGGAGGTCAAAAGAGAAATAGTGAAAATACTGAAGGAATTAAGAGAAGATATGAACAGTAATGCAGATACCCTCAGAAAGGAACTAGAAAATATAAGGAGGAGCCAAGAAAAACTAGAACATTCATTTGCAGAGATGCAAACTGAACTAAGGGCAGTAAAAACCAGAATGAATAATGCAGAAGAACGAATCAGTGATATGGAAGATAGAATAATGGAAATCACTCAATCCGGTCAACAGACAGAAAACCGAATCAAAAAACTGGAAAGCAATATAAGAGACCTATGGGATAATATAAAGCGGGCCAATCTATGCATAATAGGAATTCCAGAAGGAGTCGAAAAAGATAAGGGGATGGAAAACATATTTGAAGAAATTATCGCTGGAAAATTCCCAAATCTAAAGGATGCTGGGTTCAAGATACAAGAAGCACAGAGGGCCCCAAACAAACTGAACCTAAATAGACCCACACCAAGACACATCATAATAAAAATGGCAAAAGTTAGTGATAAAGAGAGGATCCTAAAGGCAGCAAGAGAAAAACAGAATGTTACCTACAAGGGAACCCCCATAAGAATATCAGCTGACTTCTCTACAGAAACACTACAGGCCAGGAGGGAATGGCAAGAGATATTTAAACTGCTAAAAGGAAAAAATATGCAACCTAGAATACTCTATCCAGCAAGAATATCATTTAAAATAGAAGGGGAAATAAAAATTTTTTCCAACAAACGAAAACTCAAAGAATACTGCAACACAAAACCCAGGTTAAAGGAAATATTGAAAGGGCTTCTCTAAACCAAAAAGAAAGGAAGGAAAGGAAAGAAAAAAGAAAAGAAGAAAAAAAAAAAGAAGAAGAAGAGGAAGAACTAGGACTGAGGAAACCACAATCAGAGCAGTCACTCAAATAAGCCAGCATACAGATTTAATCATGAACAGGCCTCAAACAAAATAAAATTAAAAAGAAAAAAATAAAAAAGAGTCATCAAAACCATAAAATGTGGGCAAGGGATGTTAGGAAGTAAATAATGCTTTTCGTTTGTTTGTATGTTTCTCTTCTTAATTTTAATATAGTAATGAAGTGTTTGAACTTACAGGACCATCAGGCTAAAACACACAATTATGGGAAGGGGTTAGCATACTTAAAAAACAGGGCAACCGCAAGCCAAAACCAAATATTGCATTTGCAAAAAATGAAAAAAAAAATACACTCAAGCAGATAATAACAGGAGACCATCCAACCAAAAAAAAAAAAAAAAGAAAGGAAGAATGGAGAACCATAGAATCAACTGGAACACGAGGTTCAAATGGCAATAAATAATCATCTATCAATTATCACCTTAAATGTCAATGGACTGAACGCCCCAATCAAAAGACACACAGTGGCTGAGTGGATAAAAAGGCAAAAACCTTCAATATGCTGCCTACAAGAAACTCACCTTAGGACAAAAGATACATATAGATTGAAAGTGAAAGGATGGGGAAAAATATTTCACACCAATAGACATGACAGAAAAGCAGGAGTCGCAACGCTCATATCAGACAAAATAGACTTTAAAACAAAAGACATAAAGAAAGACAAAGAAGGACACTACTTAATGATTAAGGGATCCATCCAAGGAGAGGATGTTACTATCGTCAACATATATGCCCCAAATACAGGAGCACCCAGATACATACAACAAATATTAACAGACATAAAGGGAGATATTGATAAGAATACAATCATAGTAGGAGACCTTAATACCCCCCTCACATCAATGGACAGATCCTCTAGACAGAAAACCAGTAAAGCAACAGAGATCCTAAAGGAAACAATAGAAAAGTTAGACTTAATTGATATCTTCAGGACACTACATCCAAAAAAAGCAGAATACACATTCTTCTCAAATGCTCATGGAACATTCTCAAGAATCGACCACATATTGGGACACAAAGCTAATCTCAATAAATTTAGGAGCATAGAAATTATCTCAAGTATCTTCTCTGACCACAATGCCATGAAATTAGAAATCAACCATGGGAAAAGGAAAGAGAAAAAACCTACTGCATGGAGACTAAACAACATGCTACTAAAAAACCAATGGGTCAATGAGGAAATCAAGAAGGAAATTAAAAACTACCTTGAAACAAATGATAATGAAGACACAACTGCTCAAAATCTATGGGATGCTGCGAAAGCAGTGCTCAGAGGGAAATTTATAGCAATACAGGCCTTTCTCAAAAAAGAAGAAAGATCCCAAATTGACAACCCTCCACCTAAATGAATTAGAAAAAGAAGAACAAAAAAGTCCTAAAGTCAGCAGAAGGAAGGAAATTATAAAGATCAAAGAAGAAATCAATAAAATAGAGACTCAAAAAACAATAGAGAAAATTAATAAAACCAAGAGCTGGTTCTTTGAAAAGGTAAACAAAATTGACAAACCCCTGGCCAGACTCACTAAAAAGAGGAGAGAAAGAACCCAAATAAACAAAATTAGAAATGGAAAAGGAGAAATCACAACAGACACAGCAGAAATACAAAATACCGTAAGAGAATACTATGAACAACTATATGGCAACAAGTTTGACAATCTGGAAGAAATGGACAATTTTCTAGAATCTTACAGCCTGCCAAAACTGAATCAAGTAGAAACAGACCAACTGAACAGACCGATCACTAGAAATGAAATTGAAGAGGTCATAAAAACACTCCCTACAAATAAAAGTCCAGGACCAGATGGCTTCACAGGTGAATTCTATCAAACATATAAAGAGGAACTGGTGCCCATCCTCCTTAAACTCTTTCAAAAGGTTGAAGAAGAAGGAATACTCCCAAAGACATTCTATGATGCCACCATCACCCTCATTCCAAAACCAGACAGAGATACCACCAAAAAGAAAACTATCGCCCAATATCATTGATGAATATAGATGCAAAAATTCTCAACAAAATCTTAGCCAACCGAATCCAACAACATATCAAAAAAATTATACACCATGACCAGGTTGGGTCCATCCCAGGTTCACAAGGATGGTTCAACATACGCAAATCAATCAGCATCATACACCACATTAACAAAAAAAAAAGTCAAAAATCATATGATCATCTCAATAGACGCAGAAAAAGCATTTGACAAAGTCTGACATCCATTCATGATCAAGACCCTCACCAAAGTGGGTATAGAGGGAACATTCCTGAACATAATCAAAGCCATTTATGACAAACCCACAGCAAATATAATACTCAATGGGGAAAAACTGAAAGCCTTCTCACTCAAATCTGGAACAAGACAGGGATGCCCACTCTCACCACTGTTCTTCAACATAGTTTTGGAAGTCCTAGCCACAGCAATTAGACAAACAAAAGAAAGAAAAGGCATCCACATAGGAAGAGAAGAGATCAAACTGTCACTGTATGCAGACAACATGATACTATACGTAGAAAACCCTAAGGACTCAACCCCAAAACTCCTTGAATTGATTAATAAATTCAGCAAAGTAGCAGGATATAAGATTAAGATTCAGAAGTCAGTTGCATTTCTGTATACCAGCAATGAAATATTAGAAAAGGAATACAAAAATACGATACCTTTTAAAATGGCACCTCACAAAATCAAATACCTCGGAATATACCTGACCAAGGAAGGTAAAGGACCTATATGCCGAGAACTATAAAACTTTAATCAAAGAAATCAAAGAAGATGGAAAGAAATGGAAAGAGATTCCATGTTCCTGGATTGGAAAAATCAATATTGTAAAAATGGCCATACTACCCAAAGCAATCTACAGATTCAATGCAATCCCTATCAAATTACCCACGACATTTTTCACAGAACTAGAACAAACAATCCAAACATTTATATGGAACCACAAAAGACCCAGAATTGCCAAAGTAATCCTGAGAAACAAAAACCAAGCAGGAGGCATAACTCTCCCAGACTTCAAGAAATACTACAAAGCCACAGTCATCAAAACAGTGTGGTACTGCTATCAAAACAGACAGACAGACCAATGGAACAGAATAGAGAACCCGGAAATAAGCCCTGACACCTATGGTCAATTAATCTTTGACAAGGGAGGCAAGAACATAAAATGGGAAAAAGAAAGTCTATTCAGCAAGCATTGCTGGGAAACCTGGACAGCTGCATGCAAAGCAATGAAACTAGAACACACCCTCACACCATGCACAAAAATAAACCCCAAATGGCTGAAAGACTTAAATATACGACAGGACACCATCAAACTCCTAGAAGAAAACATAGGCAAAACACTCTCTGACATCAACATCATGAATATTTTCTCAGGTCAGTCTCCCAAAGCAATAGAAATTAGAGCAAAAATAAACCCATGGGGCCTCATCAACCTGAAAAGCTTTTGCACAGCAAAGGAAACCCAAAAGAAAACAAAAAGACAACTTTCAGAATGGGAGAAAATAGTTTCAAATGATGCAACCGACAAGGGCTTAATCTCTAGGATACACAAGCAACTTCTACAACCCAACAGCAAAAAAGCCAATCAATCAATGGAAAAATGGGCAAAAGACCTGAATAGACATTTCTCCAAAGAAGATACACAGATGGCCAACAAACACATGAAAAAATGCTCAACATCACTGCTTATAAGAGAAATGCAAATCAAAACTACCATGAGATACCACCTCACACCAGTCAGAATGGCCATCATTAATAAGTCCACAAATAACAAGTGCTGGAGGGGCTGTGGAGAAAAGGGAACCCTCCTGCACTGTTGGTGGGAATGTCAACTGGTACAGCCACTATGGAGAACAGTTTGGAGATACCTTAGAAATCTATCCATAGAACTTCCATATGATCCCACAATCCCACTCTTGGGCATCTATCCGGACAAAACTCTACTTAAAAGAGACATGTGCACCCGCATGTTCCTTGCAGCACTATTCACAATAGCCAAGACATGGAAACAACCCAAATGTCCATTGACAGATGATTGGATTCGGAAGAGGTGGTATATATACACAATGGAATACTACTCAGCCACAAAAAAAAGAATGACATCATGCCATTTGCAGCAACATGGATGGAGCTAGAGAATCTCATCCTGAGTGAAATGAGCCAGAAAGACAAAGACAAATACCATATGATATCACTTATAACTGGAATCTAATATCCAGCACAAATGAACATCTCCTCAGAAAAGAAAATCATGGACTTGGAGAAGAGACTTGTGGCTGCCTGATGGGAGGGGGAGGGAGTGGGAGGGATCGGGAGCTTGGGCTTATCAGACGCAACTTAGAATAGATTTACAAGGAGATCCTGCTGAATAGCATTGAGAACTTTGTCTAGATACTCATGTTGCAACAGAAGAAAAGCTGGGGGGAAAATGTAATTGTAATGTATACATGTAAGGATAACCTGACCCCCCTGCTGTACAGTGGGAAAATAAAAAAAATAAAATAAAAATAAATAAATAAATAAATAAGACTAATATGTATAAAGCATAATAAGCCATGACACTGCAAAGATACAAAAGCACTTAATAAATGGAAAAACCTTTGCAGACTCCATAAAATGCTTTCTGTAACACTTATATGTGTAATTTTCCACAATTCCTTAGATACTGTGAAGTTTCTTAGGTAAATAACAAGTTTACATTAGTTTGAAAATGAGCGGGTTTTCAAGGTCACTAACAGTATCTGTGAGGTCAGCCTCTATTCTTATAACCAAAGTTGAATATGCAAAAAGAAAGCGTGGGAGGCTGGCCCATTGTAGTATGGCCTTGAGGGGGAGTTGCCCTCCTTCAAAGCACAAATGGCCCCTTGGAAAATGAAACCTGTTCCTTGGAAACCAGCCAAAGCTCAAGGTGATCAATTCTTTTAAAGTGCTGAAGAAGTGGGTCTGTCCTGGGTGGCACATGACATAATTCATCCTGCAGGAACCCAGGGCTGGCATATCTGTCCTCGACCCCAGCAGGAGTTGGTACTTGGCTTAAGAGTAATTCACCCTCAAGGACACAGATCCTCTCCCTAGTCTTACAAGGGATTCTGCTAGATGTTTATATGCTATTCCCATGCTGTCCAACTGCTATAGCCAATGCAGGAATTCATTTCACTGTTAATCCCTGCTCCAAGGCGAGCTGGTTACTCAGGCAACCAGCCTGGTTTGTTGCTTATGTTTTCAGGGGATTTTCCATCTCAACAAATTAAAATATTATTAAATTCTAAAATAAATCTGAATGCTTAGAAATTTTTCTCAAAATATTTTTTTAAATTTTATTTTTGACTTTTTAAGTTTTATTTTGAAGTACAGTTGATTTATAAGATTGTGATAATTTCTGCTGTACAACAAAGTAATTCAGTCATACATCAAAATATTTTTCTACTACAATAATTTTTAAAGTTTGTTGTTGTTTTGTTTTTCTTTTCTTTATAATGAAACCCATGATAAAGTGTTCCTGGCTTAGGTTTAGCTTCAGAATGAGGTCAAGGATTTGTTCTTTGTAACATAACTAATGACTTCTTTATCTTAATTATTTAAGCTTGTGGGAACTCTCCCAGCATATAAAAGTATAAACACTTTCAATGTGTACATATCATAAGTTTTGATAAAAATAAAAAATTATAATCTTTCATTATACAGGAGTGTCTGTGCAATTATTTAAAATGATAATTCAATGCTGTTGTCACTGCTGACTTAAGCCCTTGCCAGGGAGGTCAAACAAGATGGTTGTCCACCAGATTTATGATAATTTGAAACTTACATACATAAGACAGTGTGGGGCACAAGTATATAATGCTTGGAAATGCAGTTTGATGAAAGTCAAATATAAAAGGAAAAGGTTGCTATTTGTTATGCAAAATAAAATCTCAATCAGGGCAATGGATCTTGATTAATCAGGAGTTCCTGTTGTGGATCAGCAGGTTAAGAACCCAACATTGTGTCTGTGAGGATGGGTGTGCAAACCCTGGCCTAGCTGATTGGGTTAAGAATCCAGCATTGCCACAAACTATGGCTTGAATCTGGCATTGCTGTGGCTGTGGTGTAGGCTGGTAGATATAGCTCTGATTCGACCCCTAGCTTGGGAGCTTCCATATGTTGCAGGTGCAGACCTAAAAAAGGTAAATAAATAAATAATTTAAATGAAAAATAAAAAAGGAATCCCAAACTTCCTACACTGTTGGTGGGAATGTAAATTGGTACAGCTGCTATGGAAACAGTATGGTTTTCTCAAAAACTATAGAACTACCACATGATCCTGTAATCCCATGCAATTCCATTCCTGGGCATCTATCTGGAGAAAATTCTAATTTGAAAGGATACATGCCCTCCTATGCTTGTAGCAGCACTGTTTACATAGCCAAGACATGGAAGCAGCCTAAGTGTCCATCAACAGATGAATGGATACAAAAGATGTGGTATATTTATGCAATGGAATACTACTCAGCCATAAAAGGGAATAAGATGATGCCATTTGCAGCTACATGGATGAACCCAGAGATTATCATACTAAATGAAGTAAGTCAGAAAGAGAAAAGCAGATGCCATAGGATATAGCTTATATGTGGAATCTAAAATATGACATAAATGAATTTATTTATAAAACAGAAACAGTCACACAGAACAGACTTGTGATTGATAAAATGAAGGAGGGCAGGGGAGGATTGGATTGGGAGTTTGGGATTAGCAAATGTAAACTATTAGATACAGATTGTATAAACAACAAGGCCCTATTGTATAGCACAGGGAACTATATTCAGTATCCTTTAATAAACCATAATAGAAAAGAATATATATATGTATGTATAACTGAGTCATTATGCTATGCACCAGAAACTTACACAACACTGTAAATCAACAATACTTCAAAAAAACATAAACTAACTAGGTAATTCCTGTGGTGGCTTAGGGATAACAAACCCCACTAGTATCAACAAGGATGTGGGTTCAATCCCTGGCCTTGCTCAGCAGGTTAAGGATCCAGCATTGCCGTGAGCTGTGGTGTAGGTCACAGATGCTGCTCAGATCCCGAGTTGCTGTGGCTGTGGTGTAGGGTAGCAGCTGTAGCTTCAATTCGACCCTTAGCCCAGGAACTTCCATATGCCACAGGCGTGGCCCTAAAAAAAGCAAAAAAATAAAAATAAAAATAAATTTAAAAAGAACACCATTTATGTTGGCTAACTATAATAGATACAACAAAATTAAAATTTTGACTTAAGAAAATAATACATTAGCCTCAGGTTATTAAATTATTTAGCAAAACCACTGGCTTCTGGGTGGGAATTTAAATTAAATATCTGTGCTAGCTACTTTTCTTAGTCACTAATAATATTTTGGTGGAGCAATTATTTACCATTTTACATGTTACATTTAAATTTATTAATCATGATCACTTATATCTGGAATCTAATATATGGCACAAATGAGCTTTTCCACAGAAAAGAAAATCATGGACAAAGAGAACAGACTTGGGGTTGCCAAGGGGGAGGAGGAGGGAGTGGGATGGACTGGGAATTTGGGGTTAATAGATGCAAGCTATTGCCTTTGGAATGGATGAGCAATGAGACTCTGCTGTACAGCACTGGGAACTCTATCTAGTCACTTATGACGGAGCATGATAATGTGAGGAAAAAAATGTACATATGTATGTATGACTGGGTCACCTTGCTGTACAGTAGAAAATTGACAGAAGACTGTAAACCAGCTATAATGGAAAAAATAAAAATCATTTAAAAATGTTTTAATCATGAGACATATGTATATGTCTGGAGTGTATGTATCTATGTGTAGCTAGATTGTAAAGTGATAGAGGAAAACAAAGCTGCATTATTTTTCTGAATTATCTATTTTCTCATTAAGTTACCTTCCTGAAAATAGTTATAAAGGAGTTAATATCCTTTGTTTCACATTACATTTATATCCTCTAGGTCAGCTAGATCATGACTTTTCTTCAACCTTATCAGGCATCTAAACCCATGACTGACCTATATCATGACTGATATTGTCATTATGTGAACCGTGTAGAACCACATTTTGCAGGACCTGTGGTGAGTACTGCTTCTATCTGCCTTTAGCAATCCAAGCTGCATGGGAAACAGTTCAATTTAATTGTCATTTGTTGGTAGGTAACTGCCTACAATTTGACATCGAACAAGAGATTTTTTTCTCTTTCCCGATTCACTGAAGTACTAATGTAAACTAGTTTCTTTTTCAGCTTTTAGAATTGTCTCTAATTATAATAGATTTTGAATTTCCTGTGAATCAATGACCTGTTTACTTTTTCAAGCTATTTAAAACCTTCTTGAGTGACAATAAAACTTAAAACGTTAAACTCTTTAAAATTCTCCAGAAGAGCCACATGCATAGGTTTCAAAATGTGGCCGTCATTCTCAGAAAAGACAAAGTTTTTAAAATATATTATGCAAAATGTGGGCTACTTTAAAGTATTTTTATTTGGTAATAACTGGTAATATATTTCCAATATGAGGCTAATACCACAGTTGATCCAGAACAAACTATAAAGGCAAGTATATTTCCAATATGAAGCTAATACCACAGTTGATCCAGAACAAACTGTAAAGGCAAATACTAAAAGTTGAAAATATAATTTCAATAATTGTAATATATTTGGTAATATATTTCCAATATGAAGCTAATACCACAGTTGATCCAGAACAAACTGTAAAGGCAAATACTAAAAGTTGAAAATATAATTTCAATAATTCTATCTTGACAATCCTCTTCTTGCCTAAAGAACGCCTTGTGTGTAAAATTACTTACGATTAACATAATTTAATTGGTGGCTTAAAATGGACATTGTTACACTAGATGGGGTCTTGTTACAGTGGTTTTTTTGCAATTCATTCGTAAGAGTAATTTTCTAAATTGTTACATGTCAATTATAGCTCTTTAAAACTGCTTATTATTGTAGTACTTGGTAAGAATCGCTTCACAAGCAAAACAGATAAACTGACAAATATCATGCCTTTTTTTTTTGACTTTTTTTTTTTTGACATTTTAGGGCTGCATGGCAGCATTTTGAGATTTCCAGGCTAGGGGTTGAGTCGGCACTGCAGCTGCTGGCCTATGCCACAGCCACACAGTAACACCAGATCCAAGCCATGTCTGCAATCTACACCACAGCTCACAGCAATGCCAGATCCTTAACCCACTGAACGAGGCCAGGGATCAAACCTGTATCCTCATGGATTCTAGTCAGATTCGTTTCAACTGAGCCATGACAGGACTCAAAATATCACATATTTTATCTGCCCCTAGTATAAATACATTCTATATTTGCTACATTTAGAAATGTTGGTGTTTTTTTCCTCAGTGATTGCATTTACATTTTGTAATAGAAATCATTCAGTGAAGGATTTCACAGGAACATGTATTTCTAATGCCCTTTACTGTTCAGTTAAAAAGGAAAGGAAAAGGTGAACATGCTTGTGTAATTTTTAATTATTAGGAAAAAATCTTAGATTGAAATTTTTTTCTTTGTAAAGTAAGTGGAACCCGAGAAGACACAAAATTTGGCAGTTTTTAAAAACTAGATATGTTTTCAAATAACACGTGCAAATGGCCAAGAAGTACATGAAAAGAAACCCAACATCACCAATGATCAAGGAAATAAAAATCAAAACCACAATGAGATATCACGTCACCCCTCTCAGAATAGCTATTATCCAAAAACCAAGAGATATCAAGTACAAGCCAGAATGTGGAGAAAAGGAAACCCTTGGCACTGTTGGTGGGAGTGTAAATTGTTACCGCCACTCTGGAAAACAGGATACAGTTTCCTCAAGAGGATAAAAATCGAACTGCCATACGATCCAGCAGTCCCACTCCAGACATGTGTTCAAAGGGAATGAATGTAATACCTTGAAGAAATATCTGTAGGTCCATGCTCACTGCAGTATCATTCACAATCACCAAGACAAGGAAACAACTTAAGTGATGATGAACAGATAAAGAAAATGTGTGCTATGCACACATACACAGTGGACTCTATTCAGCCTGAGAAAAGAAGGAAATCCTTCCATTTGCAACAACAAAAATGAAATTGGAAGGTATTATGCTAAGTAAAATAAATCAAAGACATCTACTGTATGGTGTCACAATTATGTGGATTTAAAAAACAAACAGGAGTTCCTGTCGTGGCACAGTGGTTAACGAATCTGACTAGGAACCATGAGGTTGCGGGTTCAGTCCCTGGCCTTGCTCAGTGGGTTAACGATCCGGCGTTGCCGTGAGCTGTGGTGTAGGTTGCAGATGCGGCTCAGATCCTGCGTTGCTGTGGCTCTGGCGTAGGCTGGGGGCTACAGCTCCGATTCGACCCCTAGCCTGGGAACCTCCATATGCTGCGGGAGTGGCCCAAAGAAATAGCAAAAAGACAAAATAAATAAATAAATAAATAAAAAACAAACAAACTCAAAGAAACAGAATAGAATGGTGGTTTCCAGGAGCTGGGGAATGGGGGAACAAGGAAGAGACCTGTCCAAGTGTACACATTTTCAGCTACAAGATGAATAAAATCTGTAGATCTAATTATACCATGATGACTATAGTTGATAACTATAATATATGAATTGAAATTTGCTAAGGGAGTAGAACTTAAGTGTTCTTACCAAAAACAAACAAGAAAAAGAGACAAAAAAAGGTAAATATGCGAGCTGATGGATGTGTTAATTAACTGGATAGTAGGAATCCTTTCACAATGTTTATTAAATCATCGGGTGATATATGTTAAATGTGTTACAATTTTATTTGTTAGTTATACCTCAATAAAGCTGAAATAAAAGTAACGAAAATTCCAGAAGTGTTAACCGTAGGTATGTTGATAAAATTAAGCAAAATATTATTAATACTTGGAAGGTATAAAATAGATGGCAGGGTTCCCATTGTGGCGCAGTGGAAATGAATCCGATTAGGAACCATGAGGTTTCGAGTTCAATCCCTGGCCTTTCTTAGTGGGTTAAGGGCCCAGCGTTGCCGTGAGCTGTGGTGTAGATCGCAGACACGCTCAGATCCGGCATTGCTGTGGCTGTGGTGTAGACCAGCAGCTACAGCTCTGATTGGACACCTAGCCTGGGAACCTCCATGTGCTGCAGGTGTAGCCCTAAAAAGCAAATAAATAAATAGATGGAAAAATGACTCAAATATTTTGGCAACACTTTTTGCTCCCTATTTAAAGGGAAGATATTTAATGCTAATGCTTTAAATATATTTAGCATTTTGTGAGAAAATGATTTTAAAATATCAGTTAAAATATAGATTTGTTTTGTGCTAAAAATATGAAGAAATGCTGTATCATTTGAAATAACATTAAAAAAGTAAACTTAAGAATGATTGATAGTGGAGTTCCCATCATGGCACAGCATAAACAAATCCAACTAGAAACTATGAGGTTGCGGGTTTGATCCCTGGCCTTGCTCAATGAGTTAGGGATCTGGCATTGCCGTGAGCTGTGGTGTAAGTCACAGATGTGGCCCGGATCTGGAGTGGCTATGGAGTAGGCCGGTAGCTGCAGCTCTGATTAGACCCCTAGCCTGGGAACTTCCATATGTTGTGTGTGGGGCCCTAAAAAGCAAAAAAAAAAAAAAAAAAAAAATCTGGTTTTCTGGTTGAGAGAAAAACATATCTAAGAGATTTCAGACCTAAAGATTCACCAGCTAAGGATCACGGTGAATGTGAAATGTATTGCCATTTATTGAAATCACTCTATGTGTGATATGCTTTACCTTCTTTTATCTCCAATTCTGCAAACTAGGAATTCTTATCTCCATTTTATAAATGAGAATGAGAGAGCATGTTCTCAAGGTCACAGTTAACTTTGCTTTTTCCTTGGCAGAAAGATATATACCTAGTAACCTAAATTATAAAGAGTAGAAGAAGAATTGTGTCCTGCAAAGCCTTTAACTAGATAAATAGATGTGCCAAAGTAAATGGGAAAAATCCATTTCCAAATTTATATACAATCAGAAAGGATGGCTGAAACTGGCATTGCTGATAGAGGTAAGTGGAGGGAAAATTTTACTCACATCTTAACTCAATATTTCAGATGAAACAGTTACTTAACAACAGTCTAAGCTGCCTAGGAAATCATCATTGCCAGGCCTTGGGGATAATTTACTAGGATGCCCAGTTCACTCATGATTTTCTGATGAGAATAGGAAACTGAAAAGAATAATACCAGCATAGTCTGGAACTTGCTTTTCTGACAGTATTAGCGATTTTTTTTTTTTTTTGGATACTGGGTGTTTCCTAAAACTTTAAATCAAGAGTACAAAGAGAAATATCTTTGGCCTCATCTTGTAAACAAATGCTAAATCCCTCTGATTTCTCCATTTGGTACTATTTTGCTGGGCATAATAAGAACCATAAAGTGGAGAAAAGAAATATACCAAACAACTGCTGGCCAGGCTAGTGAATGAATAGCAAACTTAGGAGGGATCATCTCAAGGATCTGGCAAAGTCAAACATAATTGTAAGCCTCTGTTTAGCCCTATTAGCCATGGCAGCCTTCCTACACTTCTAAACTGAAATTTAAGCCTTAGCCACAAAATCCAACCACCAGAGGGTGCTGTGGGGCAGTCTCTATCCACTTATCCTTCATACTTCGATTTCTTCATCCTTTCTCCTTGAAACAAACTTTATCACTTCCATTTCAAGACCCATCATACTTGGAGAGCAAAGCCTTGTTAGGATTACAGGCAATCAATCCTATTGATTGTAAGATGAAAAGTTTTTATGTTTTGGAGTTCCCTTGTGGTACAATTGATTAAAAATCCTATGTTGCCCCTCGCAACCTACTAAGCCACAGTGGGAACTCCCCCAAAACACTGGTCTTGATGGAGTGAATGGAATCCAACAACAACACAGAGAAAAAAAACAAACTGGAAACAAATCCAACTATGGAGTCCTGCCTCCCGTTCTCTGACCAGTACTTTCTGTTTTTCCAAGTCATTCTCCCTAATCCTCCATCTTCCACAAGGCTCTTTACCCCACCAGGACCTCAACTCCATTGACTGGATGAACTATCCACTGCCTGCCCCCACCCCATGTTGCCCTCTCCCATTGGGTTCTCTGGAGGAAGCCGATGCCAAACCCTGCCAGCTCCCTGAATCCCTTCCTTCAACCCCTCTGCTCTCATCTTGCTTCTCTGCATTTGACACCAGAGTCCTCACACCAACGACACCTGACACTCCATCTTTATTTCACTGGCATCTCTAGTCTGTTCGTTCTCCACTTTCCTACACAAATATTGCTTATCTTCTCCTCCTTTCTCAGCCCCCAGTACCTTCTTTGCCATCAACAACCTTGCTCCCTACTTATTAAGAAGATTGAAGCCCTCCAGGAACAGACACCTTCCTCATACCCCTACACTGAGAACTTGAACTTTCTGTGAGCTACCCCACAACACCAGCTGTTTTTAAAACATTTGCTAGCTGCAACCTTATATCTCAAGGTTAGTCCCCCTTATAACAATGCAACCATTTCAGATCCCAACCAATTGGTGCTTGACAAGCACCTTGACTTCTTTCCAGCTCCAATTATAATTCTTGACAAACAATTCATGCAACTAACTGCGGCCTTGCCGTTTATGCCTTCATAACCTTCCCCTATTTTTCAGTCCATGGAACACAATTCAAGTGCCCCCTGAATCTGTCTCCCAGGCAGCAGTTCTAATAAATCCCAAATGAAGTCTTTATTTCAATCAGATCTGTTTCTGAAATTTTGGTGAACATAACACATGAATCATTCTGCCCGTAAGTTACTCTCACAATCATTTCCCCATCTTCAAAGAGTAAGTTATGTATATATATATATTTTTTTCACCTACCAACAGGTCTCTCTATCCTGTATCCCATTCACATACTTTTCTAAGTAGGCAGATCTGGAAGATATATTTTTCTTGAATAGGGAGAGCCCTCTCATATATTTCAAACCTTCATTTTTTTTTCACAAAAGAATAATAGTGACTGATAATAGAGGAAACTCAGTTTTAACCAAAATTTAGTGTTATATGGGGAACATATAGAAAATATTTTGACAGGCATTTATAACTGTGGTAGAAATGGGATCCTAAAATTCACATCTCAATCTTCTGTGAACCTTTAGGAGAATTTAGGTTGTCACACTGTTATTTTATATAGTTCTGGGAACCTAGAGGGCAGGTCTGTCTCTGCACAGTGTACATAGACACATAGTTCAGATTAAACAGTGATAATGGGGTTGAAGAGTAGATTTAAGGATGTTTAAATCAGAGTTTCTGTTGTGGCTCAGTGGTTAATGAACCTGACTAGCATCTGTGAGGGCTCCAGTTCAGTTTCTGGCTTCGCTCAGTGGGTTGAGGATCCGGGGTTGCCATGAGTTGTGATGTAGGCTGACAGCTACAGCTCCCATGTGACCCCTAGCCTGGGAACTTCCATATGCTGCAGATGTGGCCCTTAAAAAAAAAAAAGTTTAAGTCAATCATCCAAATATTAGCTATGGTTTTACTGTCCTCTGGTAATATTTTTTAATTTCCTAAGAGATGATGAGAGAGGATGACCACTCACACTATTTGGCTTTACCCTGAAGGAGATTGATTATTTATCTATCCCCTTCTGATATATCAGAGAGAAGAAGAGAGATCTTTCTCTTATGTGTTAATTTTTTTTGCACTCTGCACCCAGGCAACATGTCTTCCTGTCTGGCTCCCAGAGGTCTTTCTTCAAGCATGATAGTGTTTCTTCCTTTTTTTAAAAAAAATATTATGACAGGGAGTTCCCGTCATGGCTGAGTGATAACGAACCAGACTAGGATCCATGAGGACATGGGTTTGATCCCTGGCCTTGCTCAGTGGGTTAAAAGATCCGGCATTGTTGTGAGCTGTGGTATAGGTCACAGACGCAGCTCGGATCCTGCACTGCTGTGGCTGTGGCCAGCAGCTGCAGCTCCAATTCCACCCCTAGCCTGGGAACTTCCATATGTTGCAGGTGTGGCCCTAAAAAGCAATAATAATAATAATAATAATAATAAATATGACTGAAAGCCATAGTTCAGGCTATGTAAGCTATTAAATATACATAAATCTTCCAGATCAAGAAAACTTGAGATAATGAGAATTTAAAAGGTCTTATAATTACTTCAATAACAAGACCACTCACTTTTTCTTTCAGAGGTGGCAGTGGCTAATTCCAGAACAGTTCCTTATCTCTTGCCATGTTTCATTGCTTTTCTCCTTATTTTAAAAAGGCATTTTTCTCTGTATTTAGAGATTGTAATACCCAGGAGATCTTCTCACTGGCCTTCCCAGTTTATGGACCCTATTTTGAGTGCCCTTTATATATTTATGTAGTGTCCTTCACAAAGGGCAACAGGATCAATTTAAAAAGCTGTGTGTCTTCAATGGAGTTTTGAAATCAAGTATACAGAGAAATGCTAGATCGCATTCTGCCCCCAGGTCTTGTTGTGATTTAATCACATTCATAGGAAACAATATTGATTTCTATGGGCAGCTTGTAATAAGTTCAGGTACGTAGCATCACAAGGAATTGCAAGCCTAAGCAACATTACTGTGCAACTAATGAATATACAAACATAAAACACTGTATGGATATGCTTAGAGTTATGCCAAAATTCTAAAAAGATTAAATTGCTTCAAACTATACCTCAAATACTCACAGGCCTAGTGCAAAGACACACATGGGTTCTAGAAATATATAAACAATACCTTCCCTTAAGCAAAGTGATAAAATCAAATCTTTTGGAAGCTGATCAAGGACATTCCAAAACAATTAAAGACGGCATGTTTTTAAAAATGTTTTCATTGGCTATACCTCAATTAAAAAAATAAAATTTAAAAAATAAAACAAAAAATCTTTTAAAATAATATAGAGATTACTATTTTTTTGAAGTAAGCAATGGTTTAATTTTGAAATCTGAATCCTTTGAAAAATTAATCTGAGGTCAAAATGTTTAAAATCATTTTTGACCTTTAGCTTGTCCATCTGCCAGAGCTTTGTCCTAAAACCAAGAGTCAAAGTAGGATAAATGTGGTCACCTGTGGCGTGGGTACAGCAGACGTGCCAGGTGGACTGAAGCTACAATGGGAAAACCATAGGAGAATCCAGGGCTTGTTATTGTTTTGGGCTTCCTGATACCCCCCCACACACACCCCAAGTAGAAAGTCTGTCATCAGCTGTGACAGTATCAGTGAGAAAGAGAACATGTTCCCACTGCCAGCTTGGGTCCTCACCCTACCACCCCCTCTAAGACTGATGAGGACTGGTCCTGGGGACCCCAGGCAGGAGCTGGTGGCATCCTTGAACAAGATCTACATCTGTAAATAATAAGGAGAAAGCCAAGTGAGAAGGAAATTTATAGGAGCCCCTTTAACAGCCCTAATAGAAGGGTCACGTCCAAACTGGAATCAACAGTTAACAGTGTCCCTTAAATCTCTCTCTGGAAGGAAGGAAAGAAAACTGCATTCACAAGGTCATGTCTCTGAGTTCACTCAATTCTGAACGCATGAACATGTATTTTTTAATCCACTTGATCAAAGAATCTTGGTTTTATCTATCATCTATCAATCTATCTATCTATCATCTATCTATCTATCTATCTATCTATCTATCTATCTATCTATCTATCTATCATCTATCTATCTATCTACATATGTAAACAAGGCTACTGGGACAAAGTTCATATCAGTGATTACCAAATCTGGGTGATTTTCACCCCCCTGGATACATTTGGCAGTGATAGCCATGCTTGTGTTCAGGAGCAGAGAGTCGGTACTGGAATCTAGTGAGCGGAAGCCAGGCATGCTGATAGATGCTCTGCAATGCCTGTAACAGCCCCCACAACACAGAATTATCTGACGCAAAGTACCAATAGTGCTGAGGTTGAGAAACCCTGAGAGAAGTATTCCATTCCTTGGTGTGTTTGAATGCCATTCCTTGGTATGTTCCTTGGTATATGTTCCATTATATAGATATACCATATTTTGTTGAGCATGCAACTGTTGATGGCCATCGGGCAGTTTTCAGTGTTTGGCTATTAGCAATAATGCTGTTGTGAACATTTGTGTGCAAGTTTTGGCATAACTGTATGATATCATTTATTTTGGGCAAATAGCTGGAAGAGAAATACCTAAAGGGACATCAAAATTTTTAAGAAAACTTGTAAATCATCTATACTTTATTTTTTTTTTCTTCTCTTTTAGGGCCACACCTGCAGCATAGGGAGGTTCGCAGGCTAGGGGTTGAATAGGAGCTACAACTGCCAGCCTACACCACAGCCACAGCAATGCAGGATCCCCAACCAACTGAGTGAGGAGAGGGATTGAACCCCCATCCTCATGGATCCTACTTGGGTTCATTAACGAATGAACCATGAAGGGAACTCCCAATACTTTAATTTTTTTTTAATTATAAAAATTTATTTATTTTTATTTTTATTTTATTTTTTAAAATTATTTATTATTATTTTTTCCCCACTGTACAGCAAGGGGGTCAGGTTATCCTTACAGGTATACATTACAATTACATTTTTCCCCCAGCCTTTCTTCTGTTGCAACATGAGTATCTAGACAAAGTTCTCAATGCTATTCAGCAGGATCTCCTTGTAAATCTATTCTAAGTTGCGTCTGATAAGCCCAAGCTCCCGATCCCTCCCACTCCCTCCCCCTCCCATCAGGCAGCCACAAGTCTCTTCTCCAAGTCCATGATTTTCTTTTCTGAGGAGATGTTCATTTGTGCTGGATATTAGATTCCAGTTATAAGTGATATCATATGGTATTTGTCTTTGTCTTTCTGGCTCATTTCACTCAGGATGAGATTCTCTAGCTCCATCCATGTTGCTGCAAATGGCATTATGTCATTCTTTTTTATGGCTGAGTAGTATTCCATTGTGTATATATACCACCTCTTCCGAATCCAATCATCTGTCAATGGACATTTGGGTTGTTTCCATGTCTTGGCTATTGTGAATAGTGCTGCAAGGAACATGCGGGTGCACATGTCTCTTTTAAGTAGAGTTTTGTCTGGATAGATGCCCAAGAGTGGGATTGCGGGGTCATATGGAAGTTCTATGGATGGATTTCTAAGGTATCTCCAAACTGTTCTCCATAGTGGCTGTACCAGTTGACATTCCCACCAACAGTGCAGGAGGGTTCCCTTTTCTCCACAGCCCCTCCAGCACTTGTTATTTGTGGATTTATTAATGATGGCCATTCTGACTGGTGTGAGGTGGTATCTCATGGTAGTTTTGATTTGCATTTCTCTTATAACCAGCGATGTTGAGCATTTTTTCATGTGTTTGTTGGCCATCTGGATATCTTCTTTGGAGAAATGTCTATTCAGGTCTTTTGCCCATTTTTCCATTGATTGATTGGTTTTTTTGCTGTTGGGTTGTATAAGTTGTTTATATATTCTAGAGATTAAGCCCTTGTCGGTTGCATCATTTGAAACTATTTTCTCCCATTCTGTAAGTTGTCTTTTTGTTTTCTTTTGGGTTTCCTTTGCTGTGCAAAAGCTTTTCAGCCATTTTGAGTTTATTTTTGTGCATGGTGTGAGGGTGTGTTCTAGTTTCATTGCTTTGCATGCAGCTGTCCAGGTTTCCCAGCAATGCTTGCTGAATAGACTTTCTTTTTCCCATTTTATGTTCTTGCCTCCCTTGTCAAAGATTAATTGACCATAGGTGTCAGGGCTTATTTCCGGGTTCTCTATTCTGTTCCATTGGTCTGTCTGTCTGTTTTGATACCAGTACCACACTGTTTTGATGACTGTGGCTTTGTAGTATTTCTTGAAGTCTGGGAGAGTTATGCCCCCTGCTTGGTTTTTGTTTCTCAGGATTACTTTGGCAATTCTGGGTCTTTTGTGGTTCCATATAAATGTTTGGATTGTTTGTTCTAGTTCTGTGAAAAATGTCATGGGTAATTTGATAGGGATTGCATTGAATCTGTAGATTGCTTTGGTTAGTATGGCCATTTTTACAATATTGATTTTTCCAATCCAGGAACATGGAATCTCTTTCCATTTCTTTCCATCTTCTTTGATTTCTTTGATTAAAGTTTTATAGTTCTCGGCATATAGGTCCTTTACCTCCTTGGTCAGGTGTATTCCGAGGTATTTGATTTTGTGAGGTGCCATTTTAAAAGGTATTGTATTTTTGTATTCCTTTTCTAATATTTCATTGCTGGTATACAGAAATGCAACTGACTTCTGAATCTTAATCTTATATCCTGCTACTTTGCTGAATTTATTAATCAGTTCAAGGAGTTTTTGGGTTGAGTCCTTAGGGTTTTGTATGTATAGTATCATGTTGTCTGCATACAGTGACAGTTTGATCTCTTCTCTTCCTATGTGGATGCCTTTTCTTTCTTTTGTTTGTCTAATTGCTGTGGCTAGGACTTCCAAAACTATGTTGAAGAGCAGTGGTGAGAGTGGGCATCCCTGTCTTGTTCCAGATTTGAGTGAGAAGGCTTTCAGTTTTTCCCCATTGAGTATTATATTTGCTGTGGGTTTGTCATAAATGGCTTTGATTATGTTCAGGAATGTTCCCTCTATACCCACTTTGGCGAGGGTCTTGATCATGAATGGATGTTGGACTTTGTCAAATGATTTTTCTGCGTCTATTGAGATGATCATATGATTTTTGACTTTTTTTTTGTTAATGTGGTGTATGATGCTGATTGATTTGCGTATGTTGAACCATCCTTGTGAACCTGGGATGAACCCAACCTGGTCATGGTGTATAATTTTTTTGATATGTTGTTGGATTCGGTTGGCTAAGATTTTGTTGAGAATTTTTGCATCTATATTCATCAATGATATTGGGCGATAGTTTTCTTTTTTGGTGGTATCTCTGTCTGGTTTTGGAATGAGGGTGATGGTGGCATCATAGAATGTCTTTGGGAGTATTCCTTCTTCTTCAACCTTTTGAAAGAGTTTAAGGAGGATGGGCACCAATTCCTCTTTATATGTTTGATAAAATTCACCTGTGAAGCCATCTGGTCCTGGACTTTTATTTGTAGGGAGTGTTTTTATGACCTCTTCAATTTCATTTCTAGTGATTGGTCTGTTCAGTTGGTCTGTTTCTACTTGATTCAGTTTTGACAGGCTGTAAGATTCTAGAAGAATTGTTATCTTTATCATTATGAGAATCCTCATCAAAATAGGTGAGGCAGAAGCTGATCAATCTGAAAGGAGAAATACACAAATTCACAGTTATTGTAGGAAATAAGGACTCATCATTCAATAAATGATAGAATAGGTAGGCAGAAAATCATGTGAATCATCATGACTTCAAAAAGTCAGGTGAACACTTACAATTTCAAAAACCAACTGGAGATTACAAATTAAAGTACCACTATGGTGTAATTTTTGACTTTTTTTTATTACCATCTGAATGGCAAGTGCAGTTTAGCCAGATCTAGAGCTACATGGCATATAGAAGGGTTTCTTTAGCATGTACCATCAGAATGAACAGAGGGCTAATATGGGAACAGTGGTATAGTACATTTGGGATAAGGTAATTTTATATTTTTGAATTTTTAAGGAATTTGACTAGGAACCCTGAGATTGCAGGTTAGATCCCTGGCTTTGCTCAGTGGGTTAAGGATCCAGCATTGCCGTGAGCTGTGGTATAGGTTGCAGACATGGCTCAGATCCTGAGTTGCTGTGGCTCTGGTGCAGGCTGGCAGCTACAGCTCCGATTTGACCCCTAGCCTGGGAACCTCCATATGCCCCGGGAGTGGCCCTAGAAATGGCAAAAAAAAAAAAAAAAAAAAAAACAATAAATAAATAAATAAAATTAAAAAATAAAAGGGCTCAAGGCATACAAAAAAACAGCAATGTATAGCTGATTCAAAGAAGCAAAATAGGAGTTCCCATTGTGGCTCAGTGGAAAAGAACCCAACTAGTATCCATGAGGATGTGGGTTTGATCTCTGGCCTCACTAATTAGCTTAAGAATCTGGTGTTGCTATGAGCTGTGGTGGGGGTTACAGATGTGGCTTGTACCTGGTACTGCTGTGGCTGTGGCATAAGCCGGTAGTTATATCCCAATTTGACCCCTAGCCCAGGAATTTCAATATGCTACACCTGAAGCCCTTAAAAAGAAGAAGCAGCAAAATAAATCAACAGAACATGTACCTGAGGAAGCCCAGATGTAAAAATTACTAGACAAAGACTTAAAAACAAATATTTCAAAGATGCTCCAAGAGCTAAAGGAAGACATGGACAAAAATAGCAAAATAATATGTAGAAAATAATGTCAATAGAGGTTAAATTATTTTCAAAAACACCAAAAAGTAATTTTGAAACGGGGATTAAAATGGTGCAATAGGACTGGAGCTCAACTTCTCTCCCCAAAACAACAAATTTCACAACTAAAGGCTGCACACTCTTCACTCAAATGGACCGGAAACCTTAAAAAAGATATCCTACTCCAGAAGACAAAGAGAAGGCCACATCAAGAGTTATGAGGGGCGATTTCATGATATAAACAACCCCATACCTCCCAGGTGGGAAGCCCCACAGACTGGAAACTAACTGGTTCACAGAGACTCACCTACAGGAGGGAGAGTTCTGAGCCCCACATCAAACCCTCATGTGCTGGGATCTGGCACTGGGAGAAAGAGCCCCTGGAGCATCTGGCATTGATGGCCAGGGGGCTTGTGTGCAGGAGCTCCACGGGACTGGGGGAAACAGAGACCCCATTCTTAAAAGGCACACATGGACTTTCACCCGCACTGGGTCCCAGGGCAAAGCAAAGTCTCCATAGGAATCCGGGCCACACCTGATTGCAGTTCTTGGAGGACATCCTGGGAAAACAGGGGTGAATGTGGCTTGTTGTGAGGGAAGGACATTGGAAGCAAAGCTCTCAGGAATATTCAGCACCATGCCTTTCTCTGGAGGGGGCCATTTTGGGAAATCCTAGCCCCACCTGTCAGTCAGCCTGAGAAGCCCCAGGGCAAACAACAATCCAGGTGGGATCACAGCCCCTGCCCCTCAGTAAACAGGCTACTAAAACCCCTGGCACACAGCTGCCTCTAATCCCATCCAGAAGCCCCACCCACCAGAGGGGATAGAATCAGCTCCACCTACCAGTGGGCAGGCATCAGCCCCTCCCATCAGGAAGCCTACAGCGAGCCCCCCATACCAACTTCAGCCACAAGGGGGGCAGCCACCAGAAGTACGAGAGGCTACAACTCAATTATATGTAAAAAGGTCACCACACCAAAAACCTATAAAAATGAAAAGACAGAGGACAATAACGCAGACGAGGGAGAAAGGAAAAACCCCAGAAAATCAGCTAAGTGATGAGGAGAGTCTCTTTCTGGGACAACGTTAACCACACCAACATCCATATCATGGGGTGCCCAAAGGAGAAGAGAGAGAGAAGGGGACAGAAAAAATATTCCAAGAGATAATAGCCAAAAACTTCCCTCACATGGGAAAGGAACCACCCACTCAAATCCAGGAAGCACAACGAGTACCATATAAAATAAATCCAAGGAGGAACACCCCGAGACACATATTCATCAAACTGACCAAAATTAAAGACAAAGAGAAAATTTTGAAAGCAGCTAGGGAAAAGAAACACATAACATACAAGGGAATCCCAGTAAGGTTATCAGCAGATTTTTCACCTGAAACTCAGCAGGCCAGAAGGGAGTGGTGTGATATACTTCACGGGATGAAAGGAAAAAATCCTCCAACCAAGATGACTCTACCCAGCAAGGCTCTCATTCAGATTTGAAGGAGAAATAAAAAACTTCACAGATAATGTGAGAGAATTCAGCAACATTAAACCAGCCTTACAACAAATACTAAAGGAACTTCTCTAGGCAGAAAAGAAAAGACAGCAACAGGAAACAAAAATTCCACAAATGACAAGGCTCACCAGTAAAGGTATATATATACAGTAAAGATATGAAATCATCCATGCACAATTATACCACCAAAATCAGAAATCATGAGAAGAGGTGGGTACAAATGCAGAACCCTGGAGATGAACTTGCAATTAATAGAACAACTTAAAACATTCTCATATTCTTACAGATTCTTATAGCAACACTTCAGAATAACTGCAAACCAAAAATCTACAATTGATACACAAAGAAAAATCAACTCAAATACAACACGAAAGATAGTCATCAAACCAGAAGAGGAGAGAACAAGAGAAGAAGGAAAGAAAAATGAGCAACAACAACAAATCCAAAGCAATTAATCAAATGGCAAGAAGAACATACATATCAATAAGTACCTTAAGTGTTCATGGAATAAACGCCCCAACCAAAAGACATAGACTGGCTGAATGGATACAAAAACAAGACCCATACATATGCTGTCTTCAAGAGACTGACTTCACTTCTAGGGACATGTACAAATTGAAAGTCAGAGGATGGAAGTAAATATTTCCTGCAAACAGGGAGCAAAAGAAAGCTGCAGTAGCAATTCTTGTACCAGACAAAATAGACTTTAAAATGAAGAAAATTTTAAGGGACAAAGAAGGTCATTACATGATGATCAAAGGATCCATCCAAGAAGATGATACAACAATTTTAATTATCTACTCTCCCAACGTAGGTTCATCACAATATATAAGGCAACTGCTAACAACTTTAAAAGGACAAATCAACAATAACACAATCATAGTTGGGGATTTTAACACCCCACTTACAGCAATGGACAGATCAACCAGACAGAAAATCAATAAGGAAACACAGGCCCTGAAGGATGCATTAAACCAGATGGACTTCATAGATATTTATAGGACATTCCATCCAAAAGCAACAGAATGCACATTCTTCTCAAGTGCACATGGAACATTCTCTAAGATTGATCACATCCTGGGCTACAAATCCAACCTCAGTAACTTTAAGAAAATAGAAATCATATCAAGCATCTTGTCTGACCACACTGCTATGACTGGAAATCAACAACAAGAAAAAAATCTGCAAAAAACACAAACCCGTGGAGACTCAACAACGTGCTACTAAACAACCAATGGATCACTGAAGAAATCAAAGAGGAAATTAAAAAATACCTACAAGCAAATGACAACAAAGATATGACTCTCCAAAACCTATGGAATGCACCAAAAGCTGTTCTAAGAGGAGAGTTTAGAGCAATACAAGCTCACCTCAGGAAACAAGAAAAATCTCAAATAAATGAGCTAACTTTACATCTAAAGCAGCTTGAGACAGAAGAACAGACAAGACCTAAAGTTAGTAGAAGGAAAGAAATCATAAAGATCAGAGCAGAAATCCATGAACTAGAAAAAACAAAAACCATAGAAAAGATCAATGAAACGAAAAGCTGGTTCTTTGAAAAGATCAACAACATTGATAAAACCTAAGCCAGACTTATCAAGAAAAAAAGAGAGAGGACTCAAATCAATACAATTAGAAATGAAAAAGGAGAAGTAACAATGGACATCACAGAAATACAAAAGATCATAAGAGACTACTATATGCAACTCTACGCCAATAAAACGGAAAACCTAGAAGAAATGGACAAATTCTTAGAAAAGTACAATCTTCCAAGACTAAACCAAGATGAAATAGAAATGATGAATGGACACATCACAAGAACTGAAATGGAAACAGGGATTAAAACACTTCCAACAAACAAACGTCCAGGACCAGATGGCTTCACAGGCAAATTCTATCAAACATTTAGAGAAGTGCTAACACCTCTCCTTCTGAAACTATTTCAAAAAATTGCAGAGGAAGGGATACTCCTAAACTCATTCAACGAAGCCACCATCACCCTGACACCAAAACCAGACAAAGATACCACAAAAAAAAGAAAACTACAGTCTAATTTCACTGATAAACATCAATGCAAAAATCCTCAACAAAATACTAGCAAACCACATCCAACAATACATTACAAGGATTGTACATCAGGATCAAGTGGGATTTATCCCAGGGATGCAAGAGTTCTTCAATATCCGCAAATCCATAAGTGTGATACACCATATTAACAAACTGAAGAACAAAAACCATAAGATCCTCTCAATTGACATGGAAAAAGCCTTTGAAAAAATCCGACACTCATTTCTGACAAAAACACTTCAGAAAGGGGGCAGAGTGGGAACCTACCTCAACATAATAAAGGCCATATATGACAAACCCACAGCCAACATCATTCTCAATGGTGAAAAGCTCAAAGAATTCCTGCTGAGATAAGGAACAAGACAAGGATGTCCGCTCTCACCACGACTCTTCAACAGAATTTTGGAAGTCCTAGCCATGGAAATCAGAGAAGTAAAAGAAATCAAAGGAATCCAAATTGGAAAAGAAGAAGTAAAACTATCACTGTATGCAGATGACATGATACTACACCTAGAGAATCCTAAAGACTCTACCAGAAAACTCTTAGAGCTCATCCATGAATTTGGCAAAGTTGCCGGATACAAAATTAATATGCAGAAATCAACAGCGTTTCCATACACTAACAATGAAAGACCAGAAAGAGAAACTAGGGAAGCAGTCCCATTTACCATCACATCCAAAAGAATAAAATACCTAGGAGTAAACCTACCTAAAGAGACAAAAGACCTGTACTCTGAAAACTATAAGACACTGATGAAAGAAATCAAAGAGGACACAAACAGATGGAAAAATATACCACACTTGTGGATTGGAAGAGTTAATATTATCAAAATGAGTATACTACCTAAGGCAATATACAGATTCAATGCAATCCCTATCAAATTACCAAGGACATTTTTCACAGAACTCGAACAAAATATTTTAAAGTATTTCTGGAAGCACAAAAGACACAGAATAGCCAAAGACACCCTGAAAAAGAAACATGGAGCTTGAGGAATCAGGCTCCCAGACTTCAAACTATACTACAAAGCAACAATCATCAAAACCATATGGTACTGGCACAAAGACAGAAATATAGATCAGTGGAACAGGATAGAATGCCAAGAATTCAACCCACACACCTACAGCCAACTCATCTATGACAAAAGAGGCAAAGATATACAATGGAGAAAGGACAGCTTGTTCAATAAGTGGTGCTGGGAAAACTGGACAGCCATATGGAAAAGAATGAAATTAGAACACTCCCTAACACCATACACAAAAATAAACTCCAAATGGAATAAAGACCTAGATATAAGACCAGATATTATAAACCTCTTAGAGGAAAACATAGGCCAAACACTCTCTGACATAAACGACAGCAACATCTTCTCAGATCCACCTCTTAGAGTACTGACAATTAAAACAAAAATAAACAAATGGGACCTACTCAAACGTCAAAGTTTCTGCACAGCAAAGGAAACCCTCAACAAAACAAAAAGACAACCCACAAAGACAAAAGAATGGGATAAAATCTTTGCAAGTGAATCAACTGACAAGGGATTCATCTCCACAATTTATAAACACCTTGTGCAACTCCATACCAAAAAAACAAACCCCATCAAAAAATGGGCAGATCTAAACAGACAGTTCTCCAAAGAAGACATACAGATGGCCAAAAAACACATGAAAAGATGTTCAACATCACTTATGATTAGAGAAATGCACATCAAATCCACTATGAGGTATAACCAGCCAGAATGGCCATCATCCAAAAGTCTACAAACAGTAAATGCTGGAGAGGGGGTGGAGAAAAAGGAACCCTAGTACACCACTGGTGGGATTATAAGTTGGTGCAACCACTGTGGAAAACAGGATGGAGATTCCGCAGAAAACTAAACATAAAACTACCTTTTGGTCCAGCAATCCCACTTGTGGGCATCTATCCAGAGAAAACCATGCCTCGCAAGGACACATATACTCTGATGTTCACTGCAGCACTATTTGCAATAGCCAAGACATGGAAACAACCTAAATGTCCATCGACAGAGGAGTGGATCCAGAAGATGTGGTATATATACACAATGGAATGTTACTCAGCCATTAAAAGGAATGAAATACTGGAATTTTTAGCAACATGGATGGACCTAGAAACGATCATGCTAAGTGAATTCAGCCATACAATGAGACACCAACATCCAATGCTTTCACTGACATGTGGAATCTGAAAAAAGGACAGACGGAACTTTGTAGAACAGATGCTGACTCACAGACATTGAAAAACTTAAAGTCTCTGGAGGAGACAGTTTGGGGGGTGGGGGGATGTGCTTGGGTTATGGGATGGAAATCCTGTGAAATTAGATTGTGATGATCATTGTACAACTACAGATGGGATAAATTCATTTGAGTAAAAAAATAAACAAAATATTAAAAAATTAAAAAAAGAAATGTTGAAGCTGAAAAGTCCAACAACTGAAATGAAAAGTATCTCAAAAGGAGTCCAAAGCAGATTTGTGCAAGCAGAATAATCAGTGCACATAAAGAAAGAACAAATGAAACGATCAAGTCTAAGAGAAAAAAGCAAGAATGAATAAAAATGAACAGAGCCTAAGACACTTGTGAAATATCATCAAGTAGACCAACATAGGCATTGTGGGAATGTCAGCAGGGCAAGAGAGAGAGAAAGGAGCAAAATGAATAATTCCTGAAAACTTCCCAAATTTAAAGAACTGAAATGGCTATAAATGAATCTATAAATCCAAGAAGCTCAAAAACACCAAGTTGAAGAAACTCAAAAAGCTCACACTGAGATGCATTCTCATCAAAATATTGAAAGGCAAAGATGGAGAGAATCTTAAAAGGAGCAAGAGGGAAGTGGCTGACTCATCCCATACAAGGGATTCCCAAAGAGATGACCTGTCAATTTCTCATCAGAAACGCTGAAGGCCAGAAGTCAGTGGGTTGATACAACCAATACGCTTAAGGGAGGGGGGGGGATGTCAATGGACAACTTTTGTTTTGTCTTTTTGTCTTTTTGCCTTTTCTAAGGCCACTCTGGTGGCATATGGACGTTCCCAGGCTAGGGGTCTTAATCGGAGCAGTAGCCGCTGGCCTACACCAGAGCCACAGCAACTCGGGATCCAAATTGCATCTGCAACCTACACCACCACTCATGGCAATGCTTAACCCACTGAGCAAGGCCAGGGATTGAACCAGCAACCTCGTGGTTCCTAGTCGGATTCGTTAACCACTGAGCCACGATGGGAAATCCTCAATGGACAACTTCATATCCAATGAAACTATCCATCAAAAATGAGGGAGAAATGACATTCCAAGCTTTTGAAAAGGTGAGGGTGTTTACTAAGACTAGACCTTCCCCTTAGGAAATGTTAAAGGGAGCCCCTCAGGCTGAAATAAAAGGAAGATAGTAACCTGAAGCCACATAAAGAAATTTAGGGTAAAAGTAAATGCATAGGCAATTGTGAAATCTACTATTACTGTAATTTTGCTTGTAGCCTGATTTTCTATATTCTAGAGATTTAAAATACAAATGCATTAAAGGACTTCCTGTCGTGGCTCAGTAGTTAACGAATCTGACTAGGAACCGTGAGGTTGTGGGTTTGATTCTTGGCCTCGCTGAGTGGGTTAAGGATCCAGCATTGCCATGGACTGTGGTGTAGGTTGCAGAAGCAGATCAGATCTGGCGTGGCTGTGGCTGTGGCACAGGCCAGGGGCTACATCACAGATTTGACTCCTAGCCTGGGAACCTCCATATGCCATGGGTGCAGCCCTAGAAAAAGACAAAAAGCAAGCAAACAAAAAACAATTAAAAAGCAAATGCATTAGAAATTATTCATCTATTATTATTGGGCACATAATATACAATGATGTAATCTGTGGTATGAATAACAGAAAGTAAGGATGGAGCTGTATACTAGAGTTTTGTATGTTACTGAAGTTAAACTCTTATCAATTCAAATTCAATTTTTATAGCTTTGAGATATTAAATGAAACTCCCATGGTAACCACCAAGAAAATATCTATAGGCTATATATATATACAGAATTGAGAAGAGAAGCAAAACAATTCACTACAGAATGTCAACTAAAAATAAGGTAGTAATGCAGAAAAAAAGAAGGACAAAATAACAATAGGCATACAGAAAACATTGGTTTTCTGCAAAATGACAGAAGTAAATCTCCCCTTATCAGTAATTACTTTAAGTAGAAGTGGGTTGAACTTTTTAATAAAAAATACACAGACTGGCAGAATAAATAAAAGTTCATGATCCAACTATGTACTATCTATCAGAGACTCACAATACTTCTAAAGACAAATTCGAACATAAAAGGATAGAAAAAAATAGTTCACATAAATAGCTATTTGAATAGGGCTGAAGTGGCCATACTAATATTAAACAAAATAGATTTTTAAAATCTTATGAGGAGGAGCTCCTTGGTGGCCTAGTGGTTAAGAATCTGGCATTGCTGCCACTGTGGCTCCACTCATTTTCAACCATGTGTGTGGACCTAGAGAGTATTATGCTTAGTAAGACAAGTCAGAGAAAGAAAGATGCTCTATGTTGTCACTTATATGTGGATCTAAAAAAAAAAGTATATAACAAAACAGAAACAGATTCACAGATACAGAAAATAAGCCAGTGGTTACTGGTGGGGAGAGGAAAGAGAAGAAGGGCAAGATAGGGGGAAGGGATTAAGAGATATGAACTACGATGTGTATAAAATAGAGAAACAACAGGGATATACTGTACAACACAGGGACTATAGCCATTATTTTGTAATAACGGTTCTTTCAAAACATAAGCAAAATTGATAAACTAGACTGACAAAATAAAAAAAGAGAAGACACAACTAACTAAAGTCAGAATAATGGTGGAAGTGTTACTATAAACCTTACAGGGGTGAAAAGGAATTATCAAAGGATACCATGAACAATGATAAGCTGAAAAATTAGATGACCATTAGAAAAATGGACAAACTTCTTGAAATACAAATGCTCTAAACCAACTCACAAAGAAATAGAAAACCTCAACAGACATATAAAAAGTATAAAGATCAAATCACTAGTCCAAAACCTTCCAACAAAGAAAAGTCCAGGAACAGGTGGCTTTACCAGAGAATTCTACTAAACATTTCAAGAAAAATTAATATGCATTCTTCTCAGAGCTCCCACTGTGGCTCAGCAGGCTGAGAACCCGACATAGTGTCCATGAGGATGTAGGTTCGATCCCTGGCCTCACTCAGTTAAGGATCTAGCATTGCCACAAGCTGTGGCATATGTCACAGATGTGGCTTCAATCCAGCATTGCTGTGGTTGTGGTGTAGGCTGGCAGCTGCAGCTCCAATTGGACCCCAGCCTGAGAATTTCCATACATGCAGTTGTAACAAAAACAAACAAACAAAATCAATCTTTTGCAAACTCTTCCAAAACACTGAAGAGGAGAGAATACTTCCTAACTAATTTTATGAGTCCAACATTAATTTACATGAAAATGAGAAAAAGATACCACAAAAAATAAAATCACAGATACATAGCCTTCATGAAGATAGATGCAAAAATCCTCAACAAAATATCAGTAAATTGTATCCAGTAGCATTTTTATATAGCTATTTACTATGACCAAATAGCAATGCAAGAGTGGTTCAACATAAGAATATCAGTCAATGTAATATGTCACTTAACAGTACGAGGGGAAAAAAAACACATGATTACCTCAGTTGATGTAGAAAAGGCACTTGACAAAAATCCAAACACTGTTTCTTGATTTAAAAAAAATCACAGAAATCTGGGAATTCCTCAACATCGTAAACATATTTATAAAAACTTCACAGTTAACATTATCATCAATGATGGGGGACTGAAATCTGTCCCCCCAGAATAAAGAACAAAGGCAAGAATGCCCACTTCCTCTGCTGTTATTTAACATTCTACTGGAAGTTCTAACCAGAACTACTGGTCTGCATCCCAAATAGAAAGAGCCCAAACTATCTCTTTTGCAAATGAAATCATCTAATACAGAGAGTATCCCAAAGAATCCACAAGAAAGCTATTAGAACTAATAAATCCAATCAAGTTGCAGAACACACGGTTTGTCTCTTTGTTGTTAGGGCCACACCCACTGCATAGGGAAGTTTCTGGATCAGAAATTGAACACCAAATCCTTCAATCTACTCTGCTAGCTAGGGATCAAATCCATGCCTCTGCAGCAACCAGAAACACTGCAGATGGATTCATAACACATTGCACCACAGCAGGAACTCCAAACTGGCACATGCACACTGTGGTATATGAAATGACAGGCCAATGAGGACCTGCTGTATAGCACAGGGAAATCTATCCAATATTCTGTGGTACACCATATGGAAAAAGAATCTGAAAAAGATTGGATGTGTGTACAAATATAACTGAATTACTCGGTCGTACAGCAGAAATGATCACAACAGGAAATCAACTATGATTCAGTAACACTTTTAAAAATGAAAAAAGAAGGTGCAAAGTATACACAAAAATCAGATGTGTTTCGATACACATCTGCTACATTTGCACTGTTATTCCAGGAACTATGAAAAGATGTTCAATTGTGTCATGGGCCATTTTCCATAAACAGTGAAGTAATTGTAATTATTGTGGCTCTTTTCATCTATAAACAGTGGCTTACACCAATAATTTCTAAATGTTTTATCCTTTTAACTTCTAGGACAATCCATGTATTTTTTTCTCTTTCATTAGGTAGTGAGTCTTAAAACTATGTGGCACTCCAGGCCTTTCTCAGCATCTATTTCCAGAGAACCCCACTGTGACAATGTTGGATGACTGAATTGTATGATGTTTTCAAGGCACCCAGTTATGACATTCTTCAACATCCCTAATCCTACTGGCTTCCAAATGTCTTTCCTTGCATTCCCTCCAATTTATAACTGGTTGAGAGCTATCAAGCTACATCACAAAAAAGAACTTATTGAATAAGGGATCATATTAACAAAGGGTGAATGTCAAATCTACCAAAAAGCAAGTATGTGTTTCATTTTTTTTAAAGCAAGCTTTGGTCATAAATTTAAGGTAATGTAGACCTTAATTATATCTGGTTTTATTGATTTAGAAAATACTAATACTATCAAAATATTCCTGTGGGTGAAAACTTTATTGTACAAGGAGGGTTTTTTATTTTACTCTAAGGAGTGCATGTACAACTTTGATGGAACCCAATAGCTTCAAGCTTGTTTGGTGCGATTGACCTCTTGGGATATTTATTTATTTATTTATTTATTTACTTTTTTGAGCCTAGGGGTCTATTTGGAGCTATAGCTGCCAGCCTACACCATATAGCCATAGCCACGCCAGATCCGAGAAGTATCTGCAACCTACACCACAGCTCACGGCAACACTTAACCCACTGAGTGAGGCCAGGGATCGAACCCAAAACCTCATGGTTCCTAGTTGGATTCATTTCCGCTGTGCCACAACAGGAATTCCAACCTCTTGGGATATATAGACATGGCCCTTTGAGTCAATTAATGCCATAGTTCTTGGTCTGGCTGATTCTGTCTTCAAGAACGGAGAACCCACCTTTACTAAGAGAAGGAACATTTTTTAAAATTCCATTTTTGCTTGTCTATATTGTTTTTATCTATATTGTTTTGATAGAGTTGGTTTAGAGTGTTCCATCAATTTTCTTTCTTTTACGTCTTTTAGAGTTGCACCTGTGGCATATAGAGTTTCCCAGGCTAGGGGTCTAATCGGAGCTGCAGCTGCTGGCCTACACCACAGCCACAGCAACATGGGATCTGAGCCACATCTGTGACCTACACAACAGCTCACAGCAACTCCAGATCCTTAACCCACCGAGTGAGGCCAGGGATCGACCCCACATCCTCATGGATGCTAGTCTAGGTTCCCCACTGAGCTTCCCTGGGAACTCCATAGTGTTCTGTCAATTTTCTATTGCACAGCTAGCAATCCCACTCTGGGGCATATATCCTGACCAAATGTTCCTTGAAAAAGATACATGCACCTGTATGTTCTCTATTGGTTTTAAATGTATCATTTGTATAGATGTTTTGGCTGTTCCTCTGGGGATGGCATCTTACATAGCTTATTGTAGTTCTGTGGTGTGGGCACTGGAACACAGGAAGTGGAGGTAGCTTACCCTTCCCACTTGATAATTTGCTTTAAATAGTGCAACTATATACACTGAAAACCTTCTCAGACAAGGTAGTAATTTTTGCTTCAATCTGCAAATACAAGTTAGGAACTCAAGGCCAGAAGGATATTTGTATTTTATTTACTCACACTTTTACTCTTTGTTTTCCTTTCTTTTTCAGAATATGAGTTTCCTTTTCCTATCATTTCACGACTGATTGAAGGACTGCTTTAGCCACTCTTAACTAGGTTTCTGGTCTTCTTTTGAGCTCAGGCTCCTGAATCAGTCACAATGTGGCTCTGGGATGCACAGGGGGCACAGACTGTGGGAGGTTCTAGAACTCAAACAGAAGGGTCTGAACTTGACCCAAGAGACATACCCCAAGGTGTGAGAGCTCCTGAAACAGGACAGGGTTTTATGCAAGCTGCGTTTCATAGTGATCATCTTTATCTATGTAAATTCATATTGTGGATAATTGTTCCTCTGGGAGACCAACTGGAAAGATTTTAATAATTTCAGTAAATATTGAAGCTGTAAGCCCAGATGGAGCTGGGGAAAAACACAGCAACATGTTGAGACAATCTAAAGGGAAGAATCCAAAATGTTATAGGTGTTTGATTTTGAAAAAGAAGCAGGAGGCATTTCTGGCCCCTAGTCTCATCTCTAGGAAAAGTTGTGTTAGACCCAATCCAGGCTAATTACTTGTTCTCTCCTCATTGTGAAAAGTGTATGGAAAGAAGGGCACACAAAGTCCTTTTCAGGAACTGAAGGCATCAGGTTATTAGCCAAATCCCCTTTGATTAAAAGATGTACATGCTCTTTGTCCTCAATGTGGGATGAACACTGAACATTTACAAACTAGCAGAAAGGAGGTCTTTATTGCTTTATTGTCCAATCAAGTCCTGAAAAAGACTGAGAGGGCAGGCAGGGTTTTGAACTAAGTGCTGGAAAAATGGCCTTGGCCTTTTCTTCCTGGAAGGGTACCACTCGACATTGACTGCCAGGTTGAACGACACAAGAAAGCACGGACACTGAAGTGAGAGGCTCCCTTGGAGCATAAAGTCCATGACTCTGACTTTTCACTTGCGTGTCTGGAAACTGTGCCTCTGCAAGCACAGAGCCAGCTGCTGCTTGCAGCACTCAGGTCAGCCACCATATGTGAAGGATGCTGTGTGTGGACCCTGGGGGAGGGGGGAGTCTCTGACATCATTTGAGGGACCCTATGCCCCACACCAAGGTCCACATAGCATTTTGCGAGCAGAAATGGGGAAAGAGGAGATACTTCAATGGGCTGCAGATGTCAGCACAAACATGCAAAGCAGAAGCATATTTATTTGATTTTTTTTTTCTAATCATCAAATCTCTGAAGTGTAAAGGTTAACATTAAAATTCTTAAAAGGTTCTGGTCATAATAAACAGTGATATTTTTAAACTGAGATTTGCATTACCATGTATTTGCAGTTATAGTGTTGTTTTAAATTTGTATCATAATGGGAGTTCCCCTCGTGGCTCAGTGGTTAATGAATCCGACTAGGAACCATGAGGTTGCAGGTTCAATCCCTGGCCTTGCTCAGTGGGTTGAGGATCCTGCATTGGTTGCCATGAGCTGTGGTGTAGGCTCAGATCCTGCATTGCTGTGGCTCTGGTGGAGGCCGGCAGCCACAGCTCCAATTCGATCCCTACCCTGGGAACCTCCATATGCCACAGGAGCAGCCCAAGAAATGGCAAAAAGACCAAAAAATAAAATAAAATAAAATAAAATAAAATAAAATTGTATCATAATATATTTAGATGGAACACAGGGTCTATGAGTAAATATACAGTGAGAACTTATTAATTTCTTTGAAATAAAGTTTAAAAGTATATTATGTAGGAGGATTCTAGAAAGATAGCAGAGGAGGAAGCACTAGGAATTGGTCTCCCCACCTAGAAAACATTTACACTGGCAGAATCTGTCTAATGCAACTAACTAGGAACTCTGGAGTCTATTGAAGGCTTGCAGCCTCTAGGGGAAGACTCCCACAATACATTGTGGTTAATTTGGGTCAATTTCAGCTCCTAGCACAGTAGCAAGTACCCATCTCCTACTCCCCTGCTCAGGGCAGACAGCAGTTTACATGTTTCCTGAGCAGTTGGAACGCAGCTTGCAGGAGCCATGGTGGGCAAAAAGGACCCTGTTCTCCAAATATTGGAAATCTCTGCTGAGTGCTGATTGCTGCTTCTTATCACAGAGTGCAGACAAAGAGACAGGCAGTGACTGTGGTTGTTCCCCTCACCTCATGGTGGAAAGCCCCTCTCTCTCTGGCTGAAGTGACATCCATGAGATTTAGAGGGATGGTGCCTTTTCCTCCTCTTTGTTCTACTCTTCCCCTTTGGCGAGACAGACATTGAAGACTAGGAGAGTAAAAAGCAATTACATATATGAGGAAAATACGAAAGTCACTACACAACCCCAAGATAAGGTATGGACTCAGGAAAGACTTGAAGAGACCTTATATTTACCCTCAAGCTGCTGTCCCCAGCACAGAGACAGACTAAAAGGTTCTAACACACACACACACACACACACACACACACACACTCTGGGGAAGGGGGAGGATCTGATTCCCAGAGTTACCACATTACTTGATTTAAATATCCACTTTTCAACCAAAAAAAAAAAAAAACACCATGCATGCAAACAAAACAAAACAAAACCAGATATATATGACTCATGCAAAGGAAAATAATAAACCCACAGACACTGTCCCTTGGAAAGATGTAATGACAGATCTTCTAGACAAATACTTGAAAACAGTTATCTTAAAGATGTTCAAAAAACTAAAAGGTACAGAGAAAGTCAAGAAAGTAACATACGCATAAAATGTACATGTAAATAAGATAGAAAACCTGAAAAAGAAATCAGGAACTGAAAAGTACCATCATTAAAATTTAAAACTTACTGGAAGGATTCAAAGGTGATTTTGAGCAGGCAGATGAAAGCATCGGTGAATTCAAAAATAAGGGAATGGAAATTATCTGGTCTGAGGAAGAGACAGAAAAAAAGAGAGATTATAGAAAAGCAAGGAAAGCCTACGAGATCTGTGAGATACCATAAAGCTGCCCAATATATTCCTCCTGGTGGGAGTCCCAGAAGAAGAAATAAAGGGACAAAGATTAGTTGAAGACATAATAGCTGAAAACTTGCAAAATTTGATGAAAGACATCATCATAACCATCCAAGAAACAAGTAATTGCATGTAGAATGAACTTAAAGAGATCCCCACTGGAACACAGCATGCTCAACCTGTCAAAAGGCCAAGAGAGAAAGAGTATTTTGAAAGCATCGAGAGAGAAGGGACTGAGCACATCCAAGGAGTCCTTAGTAAGATTATCAGCAGACTTCGCATCAGAAACTTCAGAGGCCAGAAGGCAGTGAGCTAGTATAATCAAAGCATAAAAAAAGAAGAGAAAAGAAAAAGGAAAAACCGTCAACCAAGAATCCTTCTTTCAGGCAAAACTGTTCTTCAAAAATGAGGGAGAGATTAAGACATTCTGAAATAAACAAAAGCTCAGGGAACTCAATACTTAACTGCAAGAAATGCTACAGGGAGTCATGCCGTTTGACTTGAAAGAATACTAGGCAGCAACCTAAAGCCATAGGAGGAAATAAAGATCTTAGGAAAGGAAAATAAGTGAACAATTATAAACGCTAGCATCCTTGTAACGATGGTGTGGAATGATGATGTGGAACTTCACTTTTTTGTTTCCGACAGGATTTGAGACTAGGATGCTTTAAACAAAGTATTAGTCTAAAAGGCAGTATGATTGTAACTTTGGTTGGTAACCCCACATGCACTCTTCTACATAACTGAAGACACTAATGCAGTAAACATCATACCATTTTATATGTTTAGCATATTATCTATAAAGATACAATTTTGTAACTTCAACAACTAAAAGGGGTGGAGACAGAGTCATTAAAGGAGCAAAAATTTTGTTTGTTCCTGAAGTTAAACTGGAATAAATTCATCTTAGAACTTAAAAATGGCAAATGTAATTTGTGCAAAAGTCACAAGCAAAATATCTAAAGAATATATAGAAAAGGAAATGAGGGGAAAAAAGTAAGTATTTCCTCACCAAAAAAAAAAAAAAAAAATCCACTTAGGTGTCCCGTCATGGCGCAGCAGAAACAAATCTGAATAGGAACCATGAGGTTGCGGGTTCGATCCCTGGCCTTGCTCAGTGGGTTAAGGATCCAGCATTGCCATGAGCTGTGGTGTAAGTCACAGATGCAGCTCGGATCTTGCATTGCTGTAGCTATGGCATAGGCCAGCAGCTACAGCTCCGATTAGAACCCTAGCCTGGGAACATCCATATGCCATGGGTGTAGCCCTCAAAAGACTAACAAAATCAAAAACCCAACTAAACACCAAAGAAAGCAGTAATGCAGAAAAAGAGGGACAAAAAACTATAAGGCATATAAAAAACCAATAGCAAAATGACAGAAGTAAATCCCTAATAGTAATCACCTTACATTAAGTGGATTAAACTTTCTAACCAAAAGTCAGAATTGGCAGAAGGATTTTTTTTTAAAGTATATGATCCAACTACGGACTGTCTACAAGAAACTCACTTTAGATCTAAACACAAATAGGTTAAAAGCAAAAAGAAGGGAAAAGCTCTTTTATGCAAATAGTAACCAAAGAGAAGAGAGATGGCAATACTAAAGGAGTCCGTGAATTTTCCAGGAGTCATCTGAATTCCAAAGATTTTTTTTCCCTCTTTAATCATGTTCTTTTAAGGCATTGTGTACTCTGCAATTTTCATGGGACATTGTTAACAATGGATGTGTCACTTCTTGCACATTATCTACTCTGCATGCTCACGATAAATCTCTTCTATCAAATGATTCAAGTATAAAGAGACTTTCAAGAAGAGTACATTAAGCTTTGAAGTTAGTCAATTCCATTGTTCATGGGTTATAGCAGTGGGAGAAAATGGATGTACCCATATATTTCCTACTGACTGACTTATCATCAGCCATAGTTAAAAAGTAATACCAGGAACCTCCCTCCAGTAGAGGGAAGGGAAGGGATGGGCTGAGTGACCATATCTATAAAATGGCCTTTCTGAAGAGCAGACTACAAAATCAAGTCTGAGGGCCTTTTCTTTTTATTGAAAGCGCTGCCTCTTAGTGCATGACTCACTGAAGAGTCAAACAAGGACAGAACCATGCTGCATTTCCCTGAGAGTGCACAATAGGGGATCCTCACAGTTTGGGGGAATATTGGCAAGACCCTGGAGTAAGACTCTAGAGATCATTAATATAACCCTTATATTATTTTTTTAGTGAAGAACTAAATCCTAAAGTACTTCAAGAGGCCTACATGATGGAAAAAATTATGTTTGCTGTTCACACAGCTTAAACCATGAATTAGGTTGTAGAGAGGTTCATTACAACAATGGCTACATTTGGAAAAGGTTTGTGTAATGCCACTGAGTCAGACACCTCTGAATTTGTTTATTCGGACTCACTGGAACCTGTTTTCTTAGCTCATTAAGAGGGTAGTTATTAGTTGACCCTTGTCTGTCCTCTAAAGCTCAGTCAAATAAATGTCCAATTTTGTAAATTCTGCTAATTTAATGGTATGATTTGATTGGGTTTAGCAGGATGAATATATAGAATTTACTGGACTGTTCTAAAAATTCCTCATTTTGTTTCATTTTGTGAAATGATATCTGCTTTGTAATTTTGCAACATTTACTTATACTTTATTTTTTATTTATTTTTTTATTTTCCCACTGTACAGCAAGGGGATCAAGTTATCCTTACATGTATACATTACAATTACATTTTTTTCCCCATCCTTTGTTCTGTTGCAACATGAGTATCTAGACAAAATTCTCAATGCTATTCAGCAGGATCTCCTTGTAAATCTATTCTAAGTAAACTTATACTTTAAAACAATTGTTTCTTGAGTCCCCCAAAGAGTCTTCTTACAAACCATCTCCAACTTGAAAGAAAAAAATGTGTTTTAATGGACAAGAAAACTAGACTTTGATTTTTCACATAAGGTAAGAAAAAACAAAACAAAAATCAGAAGCACACTTGCCATGCTCATTCCCATGTGCCCAAGAGGAAAATGAAAATAAAGACCACGTCAAGACAACAGATGCTACTATGGGATCTGTCATTCATGATTTGGAATTGTATCTTCAGCTAAGTGAGGGCAAAATCCTCTCTCTCTCAGCAGCCTATAAATAATTCACTTTTTTGTCAAAAGACTCTCCTTTAAGAAATGCCAAAAGTTGATTCCAATGAGAAAAGGAAATACAACTCATGATAAAATGGAGGAGAAAATACACATCGATGATTTATCTTGTCATATTTTATGTCTAGATAGCGAGTGTATCAAGGAGGTGCATGCTCAACAATGAATAAAGACAGGCGGATGAAAACAGAGACAGCTGGTTGTGGAAGCACAAAACTGTGACTCTTAGATGCTCCTAGAAAGCTGCCAAAGGGAGTTCCTGTTGGGGGTGAGTGGAAATGAGTCTGACCACTATCCATGAGGACATGGGTTTGATCCCATTGGCTTTGGCTTTGGGAGGCTGGCAGCTCTATCTCTGATTCAACCTCTAACCTGGGAACCTCCACCTTCTGCAGGTGTGGCCCTAAAAGAAGAAAAGCTGCACAGAACCAACTTGTCCAATGAGTTCCACACACTTCCAAAGTGGAAGAGAAGAGAATGAATCTCTCCATATATTTAATTAGGATCTCAAAGGAGTCTCGGTTTTTCATTGCTATTCTATGATATATATCAAACATCATTTGTTATGAATATACATGAAACTAGATTTGATCTGAATGAAAGGAGAAAAAGAGGTTTTGGGGGTTGGGGGGGGTTGGTTCTCTTTTGTTTTTATTTTTGTTTTTGTTTTGGCCACACCCACAACATGTGTAAACTCCTGGGCCAGGGATAAAACCACTGCCACAGCAGTGACCTAAGGCACTGCAGTGACAGTGCCAGCTTCTTAACCCACTGCACCATAAGAGAATTCCAAAAAAGTGTTTTGTATTAAGGTAAATTTATTTTATTACCAGAGTAATATAACATGCCTCCTTCAAAATGCAAGGTATATGTTCCTTATCAAAGGAAGAAGGAAAGACTGTTCAGTATTTAAATGTGAAGGAAGGCCTATGACAAGCATACTGTAAGCCACTGGCTAATGAGTGTCATTTTACATTATCTTTATATTTTCTCCAGGTAACTTTTTCTTCTTTCTTTGAAATAAGGTAAAAGGATCCTAAAAGGTAGAGTAAATCTCAAGAAATATCACTGGGAAAACTTGTAGAGTTGAACCTTCCATGCTAGAGAAATGGAAGATTCTTCTCAAAGTCATGGTGTCTGGAATTCAGAACTAAATACTGTAATTAAGTGAGGAACTGGGGTTCTAGTACTGCTTCATGGTAATTGAATATCTGCAGTACATGAATTCAATCTTCCTAAATGGTGTGTTATTATCCAAATATGCATGTTATAACCAATTTTTAAATTTTGCAGTAACTATACCCTTTGCTTGCTTCAAACCATGTTACAAATACAATTCTTCTTTGAGAGAGAGGAATATGATTTTACAATCCAGCAGCTCCTCCTCATTAAAAAAAAAATTGAGAGGCTCCAGGACCTGGGGAGGGGACAGTAGCCCACAGGCAGAGCCCCAGCCCCAATCCATGGTGCCCAAGCCGCCCTCCCCGCCCCTAAAACCCCTCTTTTTGTCTCAACTCAGTGATATGCAACCGAGCTGACTGCGGCTTGGGGAGGCTGAAGTACAGCAGAGGCCACCGAATGATCCCCGGAGCTTGGGCTCCCAGCCTCCTGCGCCCTCTGCCCCCCCTGCCCCACCCAAACCCAGACCCCTCCTTTCCTGTCCCCGGTTCTTCACACCTGAACTTTGGGGGAGCCCAGGCCGCCAAACGTTCTGCTGAACTCTGGCCCTGGCCATGCACCAGGCCCCGGGGGAGGAGAGGGAGGTAGGCAGGGAAGGGGAAGTAGGCAGGGAGGCGGAGTGAGCCAGCCTGGGTGGGGGTCGGGGGAGAGTTGTGGCCGGACACCTACCGGCTCGCAGAGTCGCCCTAGCCGCTGTTGCGGCAGGGTGGGGCGGGAGAGCTGCGCTCCTCTCTGGGCACAGCCTCCGCTGTGCGCTCCGCTCCAACCGCGCCACAGGCGGTGCCTGGGGACCAGGCCAGAGTCATGCTGCCACAGCCGGCCGGAGGCGGGGTGAGCCTGCAGCAGCTGCCCCTCCTCCCTCTCCCATGGCTCAAATTAAAAAACAACAAAAGGCACCTAATCACCCGCGGGAAGCAGGGCGCCGCTGGCGGAGGGCGCAGCCTGAGGCGCCCGGACTCAGCAGGCCGCACACATGGCTGGGCGCAGGCTGGGCAGGGTTGGGATGCAGGGCCGGGCTTCGGGGAACAAGGTCCTGCCACTGGTTCTCCCTCGGCTCCCACTCCGGCTCCTGCTCTCACCACCTCCACCACCGCCTCGGCAGCTGCCTCTACATCCCGGCTCAGGCGCCTCTGCAACACCCTTCTCTGCTGCCCCCACAGATCCCGCCTCTGCCACAGCAGCCGCCACCACGCACGCCTCTGAGGATCCCGCCTCTGCCACGGCAGCAGCCGCCCTAACCGCCTCTGCCGCCGCCGCCTCTGCGGTGCCTGCCTCTGCCACTGCCGCCACGCCCGCCTCTGCCGCCGCCTCCACCACCTCTGCCGTGCCCGCCTCTGCCGCGCCCGCCTCTGCCTCGCCCACCTCTGCTGCCTCAGCTGCGCCGCCTCTGCCAGCACCACCACCTCTGCTGCCTAGCCAGCAGGGGCAGGAGCTTTGAATGGCTGCCAGGGGTACTGCCGGCAAAACCTGGACTGGACTCGACACTCCCTCCCGCCCCAGTTCCCCTCTCTCCTCCCTTCTCCCTCCTCCCTCCGCCTCCCTCTCAATGCAGCCCTGGCCTCTTGGAAGCGCAGGCTCTGAGGCTGGAGCTGCAGCCACTGCACCTCCAGCTCTTGGCACTCTGAGGTGGTCGGCCCTGGCTCAGCTCCCCTGCGTGCTCTGTCTTCCTCTTTTTCCGCAACTTCACAAAAATAAATAAATGGGAAAAAAATTAAGTTGGTCTAAAAGCTGTTTTCCATAAGTGTTCTACAGATGAGCATTCAATTCATATAACTGAACTTCCAAAAAAAATAGACAACACACATTTTTATGAAAAAGGCCAAGTGACCAGACCTACCCATCTCACTCTCTCCTACTGTGCACACAAACCAGGCTTAAGTACAGCTGGAGTACCAATCAGCAGAGGGTTGAGAGAATCCTGGGGAATTAAAGCCCATAGCTTGGGGGGAAAAAAATGGAGTTCCTGCCGAGGCTCAGCAGAAACGAATCTGACTAGCATCTGTGAGGACACAGGTTCAATCCCTGGCCTCACTCAGTGTGTTCAGGAGCTGGAATTGCTGTGAGTTGGGGCGTAGGCTGGTGGCTACACCTCAGATTCAACCCCTAGGAATCTGGAAACCTCCATAGGTCGTGGGTACAAAGCCTTTCAAGGACTTTCAGGAAGCAGGGAAGGAGGAGAGAGATGATATACACAAAAGGGGAAGCAGGGGCCATGAACAAAGGAGTATAAATTCGCTTACTGGGTCCCCACCTGTATTTAAATGAAAGGGCCAGGTAGGGTTTACTTGGTGGAGAGCTGGTGGGTAGTTTAGCGCTGGAAGCTGCCTGGAGAAGCACAGGCCAGGTAAGCAGCAGTGAGCTGACCCAGCCTGGATGTAGGGCGGAGTTACACCCGGGCATCCTGAAGGCCTGTGCATTCCAACCTGAAAAGGGATGGAAAAGTGATGGAGGAGTTCCCATAGTGGCTCAGCAGAATCAAACCTGACTAGCATCCATGAGGACAGAGGTTCAGTCCCTGGCCCCACTCAGTGGGTTAAGGATCCGGTGTTCTGGTGAGCTGTGGTGTAGGTCGCAGACACTGCTTGGATCTGGCGTTGCTCTGGCTGTGGTGTAGACCAGCAGCTGCAGCTCCAATTTGACCCCTAGCCTGGGAACTTCCATATACTGCCCTAAAAAGACCAAAAAAAAAAAAAAAATTGAATCCCTCCATGAGTTGTTCCTAACTGAAGATGAATGAGACAACTGTTGTGTGGCCTTGGCTCTCAGGTAGAAATGACTAAGGATAGAAACAGAAGGAGCCAGGACAGTGAGAGCAGTTCTGGCTCTGGGGTGAGTTGAAAGGAAGTGTCAACTCTGGCACCTGCTAGTGGAGTGGCAAGTCACTTAACACATCTGAACCCAGAATTCTGTGTTGTAAAATAAAGGTAAAATCTTCCAAGATGAACTCTTTGAAAGAGGATAGATTATGTGAGCTATGTGTCCATATATCGCTGAGGAGCAGTGGTTCAAAATTCCTTAATTCACTGTCAAAAGAGACTTTGTAGAACATTCAAGGACTAAGGAGACTCAACTCTCCTTGACATGTTCCCACACAGTTGCTAATAAACAAATGCATGTCTCTTCATAGATGATAAAACAGGAATGTTGTGGGAGAGGGAGGAGGAAATGGAGTCTCAAATGGTCTCTCTGAGAGGCCAGGGTGGGAAAGGAGAGATTATGGGGGAGGGGGAGGAGAGGGGCCAGGAGGTCCGAGGTGAGACCCCTTGGTGGCAGTGAAGGTCAATGCTTAGGAAGAAGCTGGCAAGATGGGGGCTGACAGGAGGTCTGAGGGGCTGCTTTTGCCCATCTGGGGCTCCTTTGAGGAGGAGCTGAGGGCCCCGCACATTCCCTGGCCTTCCCAGACCCCCAAGAGCTCACTGTCCTCAAGCCCTGAGTGAACCACAGCTAAAGGTCTTGGGTCCATATGTGACAGTGACACTGGCTCCGCTTGGTCCACACTCAGAGAAGCAGTCTCCTTGTCAAGAGGGTGTGCCCCATGCTCACCACACAAGAGATGCTTCTGCATTTGAGAAGGACTAGAATCAGAGATTGCGTGATTGTGCTATGACCTGAGTTCTTGGCCTTCCTCCAAGGATAGAAATTGCTAAGAGGCCAGAAGGAAAATTCAGGCAAGGCTTTCCTGGGGCCCCTGTGGCAGCAGAAGGGAGCAAATAAAAACATTAGGCTCCTTGGCTTGTTGGATCCCTGGCTGTGGGGGAGGCAAGCTGGTTCCTTATATGGGGTGAGGGTAGAACAGATCCAGGTATGGGGTCAGTGGGGTGGCTTGGATGGTCCACCACCCCTTCCGTGGTATTGGGTGCTGCACCCTGCTTTTTCTCCCAACACCTGCTTTTGCTCTCAGCTCTTCAGGAGTGGCAGCTGGGGTTTCAGGTTTTTTGTATCTTCTTGCCTCAACTGCATGTACACAGCTATTTTTAGACCCTTATAATTTCTTTGTATCTTTTGCTCCAGGAGATGTTTGTGCTGATGCAGGCATTGCAGCCATGGCAACAAAGGGTCGAAGCCTGTCTCATTCAGACAGCAATGGAGATTATGAACATTGTTGCAATCAACAAGAAGGGAAGTAGCAGGAACCCAAGATCATGACCCTTCAAATACCTGAAGGACCATAGTGTGGTCAAGCGGTCAAGTGTGCGTGTCAGGCTTCTGGGTGGAGGAACCATGGATACAAGCATAAGTCCCTAAGAGGCAGACCGGGTAGATGAGGTTCCTGCGGGAGGCTCCAGTCTCTCATTCCCTTGTTGGACAAAAGCAACTGTCACAATTCGGTTGACACAATTGAAATCTTTAAGATTATGCTCTATTCCACATATTTTTAAAAGATGTCAAGTTATGTGATAACATTTTTGTACATTTTTTTTGGTTACCTAACAAGGGTTTGGTAGAGTATTTGGAAGAACTCACAGAGAATTTATGATTAATGATTATCATGTACATATACTGTCAAATAGTTTTTTGTCTTTTTTAGGGACGCACTTGCAGCATGTTGAGGTTCCCAGGCTAGAGGTCGAATTGGAGCTACACTTGCAAACCTACACTACAGGCACAGCAATGTAGGATCTGAGCCACATCTTCAACCCACACCACAGCTCACAGCAATGCCGGATCCTTAACCCACTGAGTGAGGCTGGGGGTTGAACCCACATCCTCATGGATCCTAGTCAGGTGCGTTAACCACTGAGCCATGATGGAACTCCCCAATTTTTTTTTTAAATCCACCTTAAATATAGCACAAGATGTTGTCAAGGAAATTGGAGGTTGATGCCAGGAAAGGGACGAGGGGTGGGAAGAGGGGAACATGGCCTGCTCAGCATGGTCCAGGCATGGCTCACAACTTCTCCATCAGGGGTGCTCCAGATGGTGTTCTTGGGAGCCTGGGGGCCCTTGTAAACCTTGGCTATCTAATATCTGAAACCTAGAGTCTGAAACACAACTGGCCACTGCTGGAGAGGCCAATGGATGCTCCCAGCACAGTGGGGAGAAGGATGAGGGGGAGACCTCTGAAGACACTGGGACCCCCGCTTTGCCACCCAGCTGGCCTGCCCTTCCCAGCTCAGGCCAGGGTCAGAAGGAAGGTGTTTGTGGGACATCACCAGAGGAGGAAGCTGAAGAGGAGGAGGAGGAGTGTGAGCCTCAGGCTTTGCCAGCCTCTCCTGCCTCGGCTTGCAGTCCACCCCTGCAGCAGCCACAGGGTTCCTGGGTGCTGGCAACCCTTTGGGGCCAGGTGCTCCTGGGCAGGGGCATGGGCACTTCTAGTGGACAGTGGTGGTGTCAGCAGGTGCAGCTGACCCAGGAGAAGCAGTTCACATTCGTGCTGGCTGTGGTCATCAGTGTCTTTGTGCTCTGCTGGTTCCCCTATTTCTTCAGCTATAGCCTGGGTGCCATCTGCCCTCAGCACTGCAAGGTGCCCCACCCATGGCCTCTTCCAGTTCTTCTTCTGGATCGGCTACTGCAACAGCTCACTGAGCCCTGTCATCTACACCATCTTTAACCAGGCCTTTCGTCATGCCTTCCAAAGGATCCTGTGCTGCCAGTGGACCCAGATGGCCTGGTGAGCCTGCCTGCCCACTGTCCATGTGGTGTTGGTGTCAGGTGGTGCCAGGGATGCCCAGCTTCTTGCCCTTTTCTACGTGGCCACCTCTCTGGGGCCTTCTGGTCCCTTCCCTGGTCCTACAGACCTCATCCTGGAGCCCCCTGGGAGGGGCAGGGATAGGGGTCTGCTCACAGGCATCTATTTGGAGCCCCCCCCCTTGCTGGCTTGGCTGTGTAGGGCTAAATCCTCCACCCCCTGCCTAAACACAGGCAGATGGATGAGGTTTGGACCTTCCTGAATGTGGCCGAGGCCCGGCTCCCTCCCAGCATCCCAGACTCCTGCAAGCCCTCTGTTTTGCTGGTCAGTCATGCTTGTGGTGTTTTGTTCCTTTCTGAGCTTGCCATGGAAAGGAGCAGGAAGCCAGCCTTCCATTTTCCCAGAAGGGCCTGCTGCTAAGGAAGAGGCAGACATGACGGCTGGCATCTGTATTGGGTGCTCTGGTCCCCGTCAGGCACCTGCGGGGTGTTTGTGGGCTGGCACTGCCTCTGGGCCTTTCTTTGCCTTTCCCTTGCTTTTGGAATTATAACTCCTTTAAAGGTCAGAAACATGTATCCTTCTCAGTGCCCCTCTGGGAGGTGGGTGGGTTTGTGGATGCCTCTGTGTGCCAGTCTGGAGGCCTGGCCTCTGCCTCGACGGGAGAGCCTTGATCAGTAGTATATCCCACCCCACCCCACCCCCACAAAAACCGGGCCAACAATAGCTTGCCGCCTACTTGCCACAGGGAGATGAAAGCCTTGGCAGAAAGCTTTGAGTTCTATGGGGGGGAACACTCTAGAGAACAAGAAAATGTGATGATCCAATGATATAAAGATCCCGTTTTTCTGCGTTTACCACCGCCTATCTTCCTGTCCACTTTTGTTCTGTGCCTGGGGTGTGAATTCCTACCCCAAACTGGAAGCGGGGCATGGCAGACAGAACCGGATTTTCAGTTAAAGGATTTTTGGAGAATGTGTTCTTAGCCACGAAGGTTTGAGTTCTCATGCTACGTGACAAATTCTCGACATTGCACCTGCGACACCAAGAGGGTTCTCCTTGGCTTGGGCCCCCTCAATGGGGGAGAAGTCTTTTGTCATCAAGCAGGCAAATCATTTCCCCCAGGTAGCTAAAAATACCCAGCCCCTGGGTGTGGTCTGAGATGCGAGTCTATGGCAGGGTGCTGGGGCTGGAGCAGGTGAGCAGGGGGGCCCATGGACTCTTGGGGGAGCCTCCCATTGGAGTGCCCAGGGCAGGGCTCCAAGCTCTAAATGCGTCCCTGTGATGTGTCACCTATCCCACCACCACTGGGTGCTGTCTGACCACCTCAGAACCCACCTCCCTGCTCCAACCCACTGATGGGGCTCCAGGAGCCTCTCCCTCCAGGTCCTCTCCCCTCACCCAGAACTGGTACCCAGAACAACTGGGAGCACGTGGAGGATGTTTCCCCATCTTCCCCATGGCAGTGCCGGGCTTCAGCCTTAAGCCGGTGAGCATCTTCTTTGGGGGGCGGGACTGAGCAGCAAGGCACTGGTGGCACTCTGACGGGCCTGGCTAGATGTGGAGGGGGGGCTGGGGGAGTTTTCCAGTGATGGAGAGAATGGAGGGGACCTCTCGGGATGAGAGGCTGGCCAGCTCATTTCTTGGTCCCTGTGTGGAGCCAGGGCATTCATTGCCTTGGGGCAGCCCTGGGGAGGCTGGGCTGGGGGAGGGGCTGACTTGTGACATATGCTGACTGGTCTTGTGTGTACCCCATGGGACCCCTGCTCCTGTTGCCTGTGGCCCCCTTGCTGTGATATGCAGGTGTTTTATTTTTTTAAAAAGTCTGAGCTATTTTATCAATAAAGGATATTTTGTGATAAGCAAGCTGTGTCCTTGTTGCCCCAGGCTTGCCAGGAGTCATTATTCCTCAGCGACTGGTATAGTAGGCTCTGGGCTTTGGTGCCTTCCCAGGACCAGCTGTCCTTTCCAGGCTGGCATCCACAAGGATGTGGGTTCGATCCCTGGCCTCACTCAGTGGGTTAAGGATCTGGCATTGCCATGAGCTGTGGCGTAGGTTGCAGACACAGCCAGGATCTGGTGTGGCTGTGGCTGTGGTGTAGGCCTGCAGCTGCAGCTCTGATTCAACCCCTAGCCTTGGAACTTGCCTGAGAACTGGAAATATGCCTCCAGTGTGGCGGTAAAAAGAAAAAAAAAGTCTGTGGGGCCGAGAGTTGCCTGGGGGGAGCCTGAAACTGGCTGCCTGGGAAGGGGATGAAGGGAGGGCTTCCCAGAGGATGTGGCCTTTGGGCAGGGTTTTGGGGGAAGAGCAGGAGTTCGCCCACATGGACAATAGGAAGGTGTTTGGGGCCAAAGAACAGCACAGGTGAAGGATGGTGTGTGTGGTGAGCGCATGATGGTTTAAGAGCCAGCCTGAAGCTCACCCTGCTGGGCAGTCAGGCACAGCAGGTGGGGTGCAGCAGAGGGGGTCGACACCACCCCCAGGGAATGGGGGAACATGGGAGGGAGGGAGGGGTGGTCACTCTGAAGGAGGTTTTAAGCCGCTGCCTTCAGGGGGAGGCAGGAGAGCAGAAGGGAGCTACTTTGCGTCAGGCCTTCCTGCACTGAGATTCAGAGCTGGAAGGCCTGAGGATGATTTCTGTCCATTTCCTCATTTCCCAGGTGAAGCATCTGAGCCCCCAGAGGTGCCCTTTGCCCACCAGGCTTCCTGCCATGTCAGAGGAGTTCATCTCTGGGGCCCAAACCAGGTTGGCTGGGAGGCCAGGCTGCAGGCTGGTGGCAGGGGGTGTGGGTAGGGCCAGAGCCAGTGACAGGCCCTGGGCAAGGATAAGGCCTGGGAGAGGAGGGCCCAGATCTGGTCCCCACTGTGGCCAAGCATTCACACTTAAGTGCGGCCACCGCTTCTACAGGGGACAATGACCCAGAGAATCCAATACATCCACTGTCACTGGTGGACTTGGGGACGTGAGGCTTCACTGAGGATTTAGCAAGGAAGCCATGTTCTGCATTGAGGAGCTCCAGCACCAGTTGCCAGCCAGTGCACCCACCGCTAAGGCCCCCATTTACTGAGGCCAGTGCTCTTCCAGTGCTTTGTCTGATCACCTTGTTTAATGCTTATGCTCATCCTATAAGGTGAGTGTCAGCCCATTTTATTCCAGGGAAACTGAGGCTTAGAAAAGTGAAACAGGAGTTCCTGTCATGGCTCAGTGGAAACAAATCTGATTAGTATCCTTGAGGTTGTGGATTTGATGCCTGGCCTTGCTCAGTGGGTTAAGGCTCTGGCCTTGCCATGAGCTGTGGTGTAGGTCAAAGACTCGGCTTGGATCTGGCATTGGCACAGCTGTGGGGTAGGCTGGTAGCTACAGCTCTTATTTGACCCCTAGCCTAGGAACTTCCATATGCTGCGGGTGCGGCCCTAAAAAGACAAAAAAAAAAAAAAAAAAAGGTAAAACAGCTTGCTTGTGGTCATCCAGGCCCAAGCTCCTTCCACTGGCGCACACTGGCCCCGTTGGCTCCCCTGCACAGTCTCTGGAAATGAGAGCAGGAAATTACCCCCGCTAGAGCTGGACTATTGGCAGTCCATTTTGAATATATTATGTTGTTTAATCTTTGTAAGTTTGCTGGATGTGGCCATTTTATAGATGAGGAAACTGAGGCTCAATGTCACCTAGCTGGCACTGGGGGTTGGGGATTCTGAAACTGCATCTGGCTGGATTCAGTTGGCAGCAGTGCTGTGATTGACTGCTCATGTCTGTCACTGCTAGGGCATGAGTAAGACATGGTGTGTGGGTCACAGGTTTTTCCATTTCTGACAGTTCAGTCCAATCCCTGAATTTTCTTTTCTTTTTTTCTTTTTTCTTTCTTTTTTTTTTTTGTCTTTTTGCCTTTTCCAGGGCCGCTCCCGTGGCATATGGAGGTTCCCAGGTTAGGGGTCTAATGGGAGCTGTAGCCGCTGGCCTACACCACAACCACAGCAATGTGGGATCTGAGCCATGTCTGCAACCTACACCACAGCTCATGGCAACGCTGGATCCTTTAACCCACTGAGCAAGGCCGGGGACCGAACCCACAACCTCATGGTTCCCAGTCAGATTCGTTAACCACTGCGCCATGACAGGAACTCCGATCCCTGAATTTTCTTAAAGAGGAGACTGAGGCCCAGAGAGAGATGGCTCCCCATAGCCACATGGTGGGAGAGCCAGGTCTAGAACCCAGGTTGTCCTACCTGGTGCCCACCGTCCCACAGCTTCATAGTGAAGGGCTTGCCTCCAGGCTCAAGGAATAACAGGTTCCCATCAGGACACATCTGCTGACAGCCCACTGCAGCCTGTGCTAGGCTCCTCCCCATTTTGCCACCTTATTCAGTTCTTAGAAGAAGAAGCAGAGGTATGGAGTCCCAGGGTAATAGGTGGTACAGCTGGAGCTGGGTCCCAGGACCCCTGGCCTTCCCTTCCTCTCATACCCTAATCCTGCTGTTCTATGTGAGTAGCACCTACTTTTGATTTCATCCTGAGCCCATCTGAGGGTTAGTGGGTCCATGAGCAGGGCTCAGAGCAGCAGAGATACGGGGGTGGAGGCGGAGCCCTCCTCCTCCCAGGAGCAATCCTGGCAAATATCCCGGAGGTGGCGGCGGGGGATCAGAGGCAAGCAGGTGAGCTGTCTCGGTTGGGCACTTCTACCTTGTGGAGGTCCCTTTCTTAAGCTGTCCCTGCCCGAAGGGAAGCACCAGTAGGGAAGGCAGAGAAGACATTGGGTGGGAGGTGGGGGGCCTAAGAAGACCCCTTCCTGCAACCATACCCACTCTGTGGGAGTCGGAGTCCTTAGAATGCAGAGGATACCCTTGAAACAGAGTTTAGACTCAGCCCCTGCCTCAGGCCAGCTGCTGAGAAATTTGGGGCTCTGTGAATTCCTGATTGTTGCAGGGGGCACGCCCGACCCACTTGCCCAGAAGGTGGATGACCTGCCAGCTAGACTAAAGGTGGAGGGGGCTTGAGGGTGTGTCAGGCCTTTGCTCTCCCCTCCGCCGCAAGTTCTCCACCATGTGTATTTTGGGGAGGGGAGGCTGGGAAGGGGTGTGAGACCTCACCAGCTACCACCTGCAAATGAGGTTAGTGCTGGCTAGGAAGGTGGCACCTGCTCAGCTGGGGTTGACACTGGGCAACCTTTTATATCCCAATGCAGGCCAAGAGTTTCTTTTTCTTTCTTTCTTTCTTTCTTTCTCTTTCTTTCTTTCTTTCTTTCTTTCTTTCTTTCTTTCTTTCTTTCTTCTTTCTTTCTTTTTCTTCTCTCTCTCCTCTCTCTCTTCTTCCTTCCTTCCTTTCTTTCTTCTTTCTTTCTTTCTTTTCTTTCTTTCTTTCCTTCTTTCTTTCTTTCTCTCTCTCTCCCCTCTCTCTCTCTCTTCCTTCCTTCCTTTCTTTTTCTTTCTTTCTTTCTTTCTTTCCTTCTTTCTTTATTTCTTTCTTCCTTCCTTCCTTCTCTTTCTTTCTCTCTCTCTCTCTCTCTCTCCCTTCCTTCCTTCCTTCCTTCCTTCCTTCCTTCCTTCCTTTTTTTTTGGCTGCCCTGGGCATGTGGGGCCAGGGATAAGATCTGAAGCCCTAGTGTGGGAGACCCTAAGCTACAGCCTGCCTCAATGCTGGATCCTGCTGTGTTGGACCAGGGATCAAACTTTCGTCCCAGAGCTCTCAAAATGCCTCTGATGCCATTGCACCACAGCAGGAACCCGGGAGTTCTGCTCAGAGGGCCTGGTGGCTGTGGGCAGCAGGACTGGGGTGGGGCTCCCATGCCAGTGAGGAGGTGGTGGGGAGGCTGGCTCACAAGCTGCTTCTGCCATCTATCTAGCTGCCCCTGGGTGGGACTGGTCCCTCTTGGAGCCTGAGTGTCCCTGCCGGGCCACAAGTTTTCACCTCAGTGCAGAGGCAGACCATGTCTGGAGGGACCCATCAGTTTAGGGCCCTTCCAGCCTGGCAGCGTTGGGAGGAATAATGACCGCTCTGAGTCACCAGGGCTGGGTCTGACATGCGTCTTCTGAGATTGGAGATTGCTGTCCCCATTTGACAGATGAGGAAACAGGCTGAGAGAAGTTGATGGGTTTCTTTGAGGTCATGCAGAGCCAACACACAAACCCACCCCATCTAATCTCAACTGTGGAACTAAGAGGCCTCAACGCCTGCCTCCTCATGACAGAGGAAAAGGTCCTGGGGCCCCCAGCCCAGCAAAGCCCCTGCCCTGTGAAAGCTGGATGGTCACACCTGCAGAGACTGCCCCCACCAGCTTTGGGGGACTCCTTGCCTGCTGGAGTCTCCATTAGAGGAGGCTGGGCAGGGGTGGAGAGCTCCTACCCATCTGGGGAGGCGGGTGCACTCAGCTAAAATTAGATTCTGGGATCCTTCAATTCCCTGCATCCATTCTTTCTTCCATCCAGCAGCAGCAGCGGGTGATGGGGAAGGCTGTTGTCAGAAGGCCAGGGCTGAAACGACCCTGGATGTCAGCTCACGTCCTCCCTAGGGATCGCTGGCTCTGAGCTTCTCACACCCTTGCCTGGCCCTTGGCCAAAGGCCCCTGCCCTTGACTTGGCCTTGTGACCATCTCTTGATAGCAGTGATTTCAAAGGGAGCCTCGCCCCCCAGTACCACCCTCTACCCCTGGGGTTCTACCCAGATCCCTCCTCTCTTCCTTCCCTCCTCCCCCTTCCAGGTCTCCACCTCCCCTCTGCCTCCTGCTGACCCTCTGGCTTCTGCCTCTCCTTTAAGGACAGTCCTGGCTCTTCATGGGCCTACAGGCTCCATGGACTATTGTAATTACAAGGGGATGGAACACACTGGGGACCAAAAAAGAGCCTCCCTCCCTGGCAAGTCCAGGCTATTTCTGGCCCCTGCTGTGCCCTCTGGGTCCCTGGCTCCCTGGCACACAGTGGGGGGTTGCTGGGCCCCCTCCCAGGGTGCCAAGGTCCTGATCCACGATTTCCCTGGGGAGCCAGTGCTCCTTATGGACTGTGGGGGAGGCATGCCTCTCTGATCTCAGAGCAGCCAGGGCTCAGATGGAATGACACTATCTCCATCTGGATGGGCACCTGGGAGCCTGGGTGTCCCACCCCAGCCCAGCTGTGGCTGTGGGGGAGGGAGCATGAGAGACTGCCTGAGCTTGCTGATTGGAGCCCCTGGACCCTGGGGTAGGCAAAGCTTAAACCCGGGCCTCCCATCCATCAGTGCAGGCCCTGCTAGGCCCCAGGGTAGCCTTTGTCAGGTGCCCCTTGGACAGAGCTGTCCCAGCTGCAAATCCAGGGAGGCTGTGGCCTCCCCACCACCTTCCAAAGTTATGGTGGGCACAGGGCTGGTAGTTGTTTGATACATTTCCTCAGCTATTTCAGAAGCACTGGCCAGGGTCCAGAGGCTTGGGTCATGGTCCCGGCAAGGCTGCTCAGTTGCTGTGTGATGTTGGGCAAATCCCTTCACCTCTCTGGGCCCCAGATTCCTCTTGGTCAGGTGGAGTCTGACCACAGCATGGTTTAAACAATGTCCCTGTTGATTCTTCAGGTCTGGGCAGGGGAAGGGGGGGTGGGGGGCAGAGACTGAGTCAGTGGTTTCCTGTGCCCACCTCACCCTTGTCTTTTTCTGCTTGTCTGTTGCTCAGAAATCAGCTCCCCAACCCTGTCCACCATGCTTCATCCTCTGCTGGCACTTATGGCCTCTACCCCCTTCCACCCAAGGCTCAAGGCATGCCCCTCTCCCTGGCCTGGCCATGACACCTGTGACCCAGGGAAATCTAGGTGGTGCCATGAACTTCGGAAGGGCCTTCTTCTTCTTCCTCTTCTTCTTCTCCCTCTTCTTCTTCTTGTTCTTCTTCTTCTTCTTGTTCTTGTTCTTCTTCTTCTTTTTCTTCTTCTTCTTCCCTTCTTTCTTTTCTTTTTAAGGCTGCACCTGCAGCATATGGAGGTTCCCAGCCTAGGGGTCAAATTGGAGCTTCAGCCACCAGCCTACACCACAGCCACAGCAATGCCAGATCCCAGCTGTTGCTGTGACCCACACCACAGCTCTTTGCAACACTGGATCCTTAACCTACTGAATGAGGCCAGGGATTGAACCCATATCATCATGGATACTAGTCAGGTTTCTTTCAGCTGAACCACACAGGAACCCCAGAAGGGCCATCTTGAAAGATATTTGCCCAAGGCAGGCTGGGGGCTTGTGGGAGAGGGGAGTAGGAGAGGGGAGTGGGTGAGTGCCTGGGGATGGCAGCAGTGAGCCTGTGCTGGACACTGTGTCTAAAGTAAGGCTGTGTTGGAAGTTCCTATTGTGGAACAGTGGAAACGAATCTGACTAGAAACCATGAGGTTTCGGGTTTGATCCCTGGCCTCCCTCAGTGGGTTAAGGATCCAGCATTGCCATGAGCTAGGGTGTATGTCACAGACATGGCTTGGATCTGGCATTGCTGTGGCTGTGGTGTAGCCCAGCAGCTGCAGCTCTGATTTAGCCCCTAGCCTGAGAACCTCCATATGCTTTGGGTGCAGCCCTAAAAAGCAATAAATAAATAAATAAATAAATAAATAAATAAACAAACAAATAAATAAATAAAGCAAGGTCGTGTCAAAAGTAAGGGAGTTCCTATAATGGCTCAGAGGGTTAAGAACCTGGCTAGTCTCCGTGAGAATGCAGGTTTGACCCCTGACCTCACTTGGTAGGTTAAGGGTCAGGCATTGCTGTGGCTGTGGTGTAGGCCAGCAGGTGCAGTTCTGACTTGACCCCTAGCCTGGGAACGTCCATGTGCCACAGGTGTGGCCCTAAAAAGTAAAAATAAAAATAAGTAAATAAATAAAGGAAGACTGGAAGGGGACTTGAGCTGGGGAGGGGAGGGGTGAGGTCTTCCAGGAGGGGGAGGCAGGGGATGGGGGCTCCTGGGGAACACATGCTTCCATGGGTTCATGTCCGACAATGACACAAGGAGACAATAGAGTTCCTGAAAGTAACTCCTGCTGCAGCCCCCTGTGCCCATCAGCCTCTCCATCAAGGGCAAGGACTCTTCTGCCTTGATGCCTGTTTCTTGCCTAACATCACAGCATGGCATAGAGCAGGGCACAGGGACATTTGTTGAGCAAGTGTGTTTTCCCAGTGATCTGGGACAGCCTTGGGGCTTAGCCACCCAAGGCTGGGAACTCTGTGCTCTAGGAGTGCATCTCTGATTCGGTGTTTAATTTTGCTATTTTTTTTTTGTTTGTTTGTTTTTCATAGTTTCCTAGAGAAATTCTGTTGGAAGATTCCATCCTGGCCTTGGCTGAACTACGGGCAGGAGAACTGTCCTGCAGAGCTGGGGAAGCACCAGCTCATGCTAGGAGGTGGCAGCAGGGACCTGTCCCAGGCTGGGGAAGAGGAGACAGGGCTGGGCAGAGAGGGCAGCTGGCAGGGGGAGGGTCTGGTTGGGTCAGCTCAGTGGCAGCATGAACACAGTACTGGATTTGCAATCAAAGCTTGCTCCATCACCGACTGGCTGTACGGCCTCAAAGTGCAAAAGCTCCCTGTGCCTCCATTTTCTCATGTTTGTTTACTTATTATTACTATTATTATTATTATTACTGCCACACCTGTGGCATATGGAAGTTCCTGGGCAGGGATTGAATCCACAGTGCCAGGCTGGGGATTGGACCTACACTTCTGCAGCCACCTGAGCCACTGCAGTCAGATCTTAAACCCACTGTGCCACAGCAGGAACTCCTTCTCACATTTAAAATAGAATAATGTTAACTACCTTAAGATCGGAGATGTGTATTGAGAGGGAGATGATGATCCATCAACTGTCCTAGCAGAGTGTGGGAGGGCAGAGTGGGTACCACGAATGATGGTGCTCTTGTGATTACTCCACTGGAAGCCCAAGTCCTCTCCAAGGTAAGCTGGCAGAAACACCTGTCCCCCAGGTCTCCCCTGCCTCACTCTCAGTGGTATGATAGAAGGGAGGTGAGCTCTGTCCTGGAAGATGGCCTTATCCTGCATGTGGAATTTCTCTACCAGCCTTCCCTCACCCTGTGCTTCCATGGGCTCCAAAGCTTTTCACACTGAGAGCTGGGGGCGGGGGGGCGGGGAGGAAATCTTCTCAGGCAGATGCCTACATCCTTCATACTGTGCCTGTGACAGACATCAGCAGTCGAGCCCAGAACTCTCTCCATGAGCTGTGATGAGGCTACAGGGAGTGCCAGGACGCCACTTGCAAATGATTGCAGCTAGTGCACAAGAGGAAACCTATGTGCCCCTCAGGTCTAGGGAGAACCTTGGCCTTGTCCTCCATGAGCAAGTGGAATAGGGCTACCCAGCCTGTTGTGAGGGGAGCCACTTGGGATGATAAAAGCCATCCTCTCTGGAGACTTCTAGGATTTCTGTACTGCTGCTGTAGTAGGGGGCACCCAGGGATCAAAAGGCAGATCCCCAGAGGACCCCAGAGATTGTGGGAAAACTGCATGTGGAAGCATAGCTTCCAGCAGAGGGAAGGTCTGGGGCAGGCTGCTGGGGGTGAAGTTAGATGGTGTGGTGGAGATTGGGTGAGAGGGTGGGCTTCCTGGGCTAGCATGCTTTGACCTGGGTCAGAGATGGGCAGCAGGAGTGGAAAAGAGATGCTCTTGGAGGTCTTACTCTCTCTGGAGTGTGTCAAGCAAGGTAAGGATGGTTCAAGAGTTGCCCAGTCCCCACAGCAGGATGGCCTATTCTGTGGCTTGTGAATCTGATGACCTGGTTTGAGCAGACCTGGCTTCCCATGTTCCAGGAGAGGAATTGGAGCCCCACTTCCCTTTACGTTTATGGTGCTCCATAGCAAGGGGGCAATCAGGCAGCCCCCACCCATCAGTGTGCCTCATGGCAGGCTGCACCTTCCCCAGTCCCTCCCCAACAGCACTTATCTCCCTTCCCTGCAGTAAGTTTTCTCCTGGGCGCTTGTCTGCAGCTAGCACACTGGACATTTCACCTACCCAACTGCTCCTTGCCTTTGTTCCCTACTGGACTGTAGGTTCCTTCATGAGGGCTGGGATATTTATCTGTCTTTTTCACTGCATATCCCAGGACTGCCAGTGCCTGGAAAAGAGTGAAAATGGAAGGGCTGGCAGGCCAGTTGCCCAGCATCAGTCTCCAGGGTGCTAAAATGTCCCAGGAGACATGGTGACATGGAGAAAGCCACAGTTATTTTTACTCCTCTCAGGGAGGGAGGAATAGTGGGCAGCTGTGGGCTTGTGGCTGAGCTGTCTTTTGGGAGCTGGGCTGGCATGTCCCCCTCAGCATAGCTTTGGTTTGGCAGAGTGGAGTGTGCAAGTTTGGGGCTGAAGGGAATTGCTGGGACTGTGGAGGTGGGCAGAGGCTGCCCTGGTGATGCCCACTGCCCCCCACTCCCATCTTGGCTGCAGTCTTGGGATGGACAGCTGGTCCAGGAAAGGAAATCTGGAGGGCCCTGTGCTGAATCTGGCTTAACACCTGGGTCCCCTCCTGCCCTGCTTGTCCAGTGCCCTGATCTCTGTGCTGGGCTTGGAGGGCCATAGAGAGAGCCTACACCATCCTGCACTCAGGGAGCCAGGAGGGTCTAGTGGGCAGGGAGAGACTTCTGGCACAAGCTTACAGAGCACTGAGGGATATGCAGCAGGGCTGGGCCTGGCTGGGGGCAGGAAGCCTAGAGGAGGCCTGCTGGAGGCCACCCTCCCACAGAGGACTGGTGGCTGGTGTCTCAGGCAGGAAGGGGAGTGGAGGGAGGGAGCAGGAGGACCATTCTCTCCAGGCTGTGGCTTGGCTGTGCTCTCCCTCATGTTCTGAGGTGACTTCTGGCCCCAGACTTCCCCCCTAGGGGCAGGGGACAAGGTGGGGTGAAGCCCAGGGCCAGCAGCCCTGTTCCAGACTAAAAATAAGGAGGGATGTCAGTGTCTCCAGGCTGCAGGAAGTGAGGAAGAGCTATGATGTGGGGGTGGCACAAGGGTGGGGGGGGGGGAGACAAAGGGGCAGAGACACATTCACAGCTGGAGGCTGCCCTTGAGCTGGTTTGTTTATTTTCTGCTCTCTGTCCAGAAGTCTCTCAGGCTGCTGCTCCCAGGGTCTGGGGAGGGGCACTGGTCTCTGCGGACACGTGGGGGTCCCCGCACTTGTGGTTACATGCCCAGCACCCCTTTTCCTATAAGCTCCTTTGAGACCCCATCAGTGGAGAGCAGGAGATGGGAACTGTGTGGGTGAAGGAGAAAGGACCCGGTTAAGAAAACCATGGACTTGGAGAAAAGACTTGTGGTTGCCAAGGGGGAGGAGGAGGGGGAGGGGGAGGGAGCGGGATGGATTGGGAGCTTGGGGTTAATAGATGCAGACTATTGCCTTTGGAGTGGATAAGCAATGAGATTCTGCTGTGTAGCACTGGGAACTATGTCTCGTCACTTATAACGGGGCATGATAATGTGAGAAAAAAGAATGTATATATGTATGTGTAACTGGGTCACCATGCTGCATAGTAGGAAAAAAATTGTATTGGGTAAATAACAATTTTTTCTTGGTCTTTTTCTAGGGCCACACCCGCGGCTTATGGAGGTTCCCAGGCTAGGGGTCCAATAAGAACTGTAGCCACGGGCCTTCGCCACAGCCACAGCAACATGAGATCCGAGCTGCATCTGTGACGTACACCACAGCTCTTGGCAATGCCAGATCCTTAACCCACTCAGTGAGGCCAGGGATCAAACCTGCAATCTGTTGGATTTGTTAACCACTGAGCCACAGCAGGAACTCCAGGGTAAATTACAATTAAAAAAAAAGAAAAGAAAAGAAAGAAAGAAAGGGACATGATTAGAAAGGAGGGAGAGCCTGAGCCTGGGCGGTCGGATCACATCTCTTCCCTCTGTCTTGCAGGTGCAGAAACTGGCCCAGGAGGTGTGAGGACCTGTCACTTAGCCGGGATGCCTGGAGCCACAATCGGAGCCCAGGTCTCCCAAACTCAGGTCATGTTCCCTGTGGGTGGTGGTGGGGCAGCTCAGATATGGCATCACCACCAGCTATATGCCCTTGGAGGGAGAAGGGCATACAGTGGGGAAGGTCTGGTCTGCAGTCCTGGTACCAGGTGGGTGCATGTGTAGGTGTGAGAGCAGGTTGGCAACAACTGCCCACAAATTAGTGTTCATGGGACACCCACCTCAGCCCCCCTGCCTGCCTTCCAGGCCGCTCAGGGACTTGGCTTGTCAGTGACCTGTATCCCCCTCTGCCCTGCATTCTGGGGGTTAGGAGTCACTTTGCAGGGTAACCTGGTGAGCCTGGAGCCCTCGGTCCCTTGGCTCAGGAGCGAGGCCAGTGCAGACCCCACCTCTCATCTGGTGCACAGCTCATTGGGGTGATATGGACGCAGCCCCTCATGTCCTGACTCTGGCCAGCCCTGCCTGGGGAGGGGCTCAGAAGATGCAGCCCCCTCTCACTCTGCCCAGGCTTCCCTGCCCCCCTTGGTGCACCAGCTCCCCTAGACCTGAATCCAGTGCACCCCTTCCCCCTAGCCCCATACTCCTCCCTCAGCCTCCTCAGAAGAGCCTCTGTTGGCTTCTGACCATGAAGAAGCCATGGTCTGGTTGGTGCCCTGGTGGCTCTGTACAGGGCCGTCTCACACCCCTGGGTGCCAGTAGCCTTCACCTTGGCTCCCTGCCCCCAATCACAATTGTGAGAGTGTCAGGCCCAGGTGCTGTGCCACCCAAAGTTGCAGGGCCTGGCTGCATGGGGGAAGGGGACAGGGGAGGCAGTCCCAGGCTTGCATGGGGGCAGGGAACAGGGAAGGGAGTTCCATGCTGACCATCATCTTGCAGGAGGGACCTCCCTACAGGGATGGCAGCCCCTTTTATTCTATTTTCTTCTCTCTGTCTTTTTTTTTTTGGTCTTTTAGGCCCACACCAGTGGCATCTGGAAGTTCCCAGGCTAGGGGTTGAGTTGGAGCCGTAGCCGCAAGCCTACACCACAGCCATACCAATGTGGGATCCAAGCTGCATCTGTGACCTACACCGCAACATGCAGCAACACTGGATCCTTAACCCACTGAGCAAGGCCAGGGATTGAACCTGTGTCCTCATGGATGCTAGTTTGATTCTTAACCCACTGAGCCACAATGAGAACTCCCTATTCTGTCATCCTGATTCCTCTTCCTCCCTCTCCTCTTCCTTTGTTTAATCAAACCTGCTGATAAATTCTCTAAAAGGGCTCAAAAATCCTTAGCTCCACATCACCCACTGTAGCTCTGTTCCATTAGTGATCTCTCTCTCTCTCTCACACACACACACACACACACACACACACACACACACACACACACACACACACGTGAGTAAACCTGGCCCATCCCCCTCGAATCTCCACTCCCCAGGGACAAGCAGCTTTGGGAGCCCCCAGCCCCTTGGCTCTCCTCTCCTGGCTGTTCCCCCCTCTCCCCAAAATCTTTCTGGGTTCTGGGGATTTTTTCAGGGAGATGTTGGAGCCTGGGTCTCATCCTTGAGGAAGCTCCCTTCAGGATGGGTCTGGGGGTGTTAAGAGGTCCCTGCTGTCACTCTGATGCCAGCCAGGCAGACCTCTGAAGGCCTGTGAAAGGCCAGAGCCTCATCCTCCCAGAGGCCAGATTCCTAACAAACATGCCGTCCTGTGGAGGCCAAGCACACACTTCCTGGATGCCCTTTTTGCATCGCCCACCAGGCACCACCCCCAGCCTCCACTGCTCCCTGAGCTGGGCCGTTCCACCACCATCAGGCCTGGTGGCCTTGAGGTGGATGTCCATGTGGAGGCTCTGTGCATGTGAAGCCAGGGGCCCCACAGAGGGAGGCAGAAAGTACAGCTGTGTCTGCACAGGCTCCATCATGGGGGCTGCCCTTGAGTGCAGGGGGCCAGAGAGGAGCCTTGGTCTCTTAGGTCTTTAAGCTCCCAGCCTCAGGACCCCCATCAAACAGAGCCCAGGTCCTGCAGCCACCCTGCAGAAGCTCCCAGATTCCTCAAATTCTGGGGTGTCCAGCAAGTTGATTTTCCACCTGCCATGATTCAACCAGGCCTAGAGCAGCCCTTCAATAGGGCACAGGCATCAGTATGTGCCCTTCACTGAGCTGGGTTCTGGGGGAAGTCTCTTCTCTCAGCCTGCCTGTTTTCTCATGTCTAAAACAGAAGAATTAGGAGTTCCTGTCGTGGCTCAACAGAAACAAATCTGACTAGTATCCATGAAGATCCTGGTTTGATCCCTGGCCTTGCTCAGTGGCTTGATCCGGCATTGCTGTGAGCTGTGGTGTAGGTCAAACATGAGGCTCTGATCTCACATTGCTGTGGCTGTGGTGTAGGCTGGCAGCTGTAGCTCCAATTAGACACCTAGTCTGGGAACCTCCATATGCTGTGGGTGCGTCCCTTAAAAAAAAGTCAAATAAAAACAATCAAAGAATTATCTTAAGACAAAATGGGATGGTGTCTGTAGAGAGCCAGCGCTTTGAACAAGATGTTTCACCCCTGTTTCTTCTCACCTGCAAATTTTATCTCTGATCCTTTCCATCTTTTCCTCTCCTAGAGGGAAACCTTATACCAAGTAAGCAGCTGTTTCCCATTTCCTTCTGTCAGTCCCTGGCAACCACTAACTTTCTGTCTCTATAGACTTATCTAGTCTGGATATTTCATAAAAATGGAATCACACAATATGTGACATTTCTTGCCTGGCATCTTTCACTGAGCATATTTTTTCCTAGGTTCATCCATATTGCAGCAGGTATCAGAACTTTGCTCCTTTTGTTGTTGTTGTCGTTTTTATTTTTGGGGGTCTGCACCCAGAGCATATGGATGTTGTCAGGCTAGGGGTTGAATCAGAGCTATAGCTTCCGGCCTATGCCACAGCCACAGCAACACAGGATCTGAGCCAAGTCTGTGACCTACACCACAGCTCATGGCAATGCCGGATCCTAAACCCACTGAGCGAGGCCAGGGATTGAACCTGCACCCCCATGGATGCTAGTCAGATTCGTTTCCTTTGAGCCATGGTGGGAACTCCAACTTTGTTGCTTTTAAGCTAATTGCTATTCTGCTGTATGGATATGTCACATGTTGTTTATCTGTTCAGCAGGAGATGGACATTTGGGTTACTTTCACCTTTTAACTATGGTGAATCCTACTCTTATGAACATTTGTATACCTGTTTTCAATTATTTTGGGTATAATACCTAGAAGTGGGTTATACGGAAAAAATCTATGTTTAGATTTTTGAGATGCTGCCAAACTGTTTTCTAAAGAAGCTGCACCATTTTACAATCTTACCAGCAATTTGTGAAGGTTCCAATTTTTCTGTATCCACAACAGTTTTTATTGTTCATTTAAAAAATTTTGGCCAGTCTAGTGGATGTGAAGTGGTATCTTATTGTGGTTTTGATTTCCATTTCACTAGTGTCTAGTGGTATTGAGTATCTTTTCATGTTTTTTTTTTTTTGCCCATTTATATACCTTCTTTAAACAAATGCCTATTCAAGTTATTTGTTCATTTTTTAGTTGGACTATTTGTTTTTTAATTTAGTTGTAAGAATTCTTTACGTATTCTGGAAACTAGACTCTTATTGGATCTGTATTTGATTTGCAAATACTTTTTTCCCATTTTGTAGGTTTTATTATTTTTACTTTCTTGATGGTGTCCTTTGATGCTAAAATTTTTAAAAACTTGAAGTCTATTTCTCTCTCTTTTTTTTTTTGTTTCGGGCCACACTCTCGCCATATGGAATTTCCCAGGCTAGAGGTCTAATTAGAGCTGCAGCTGCCTGCCTATGCTACAGCCATAGTCACAGCAATGCCAGATGCAAGCCACCTCTTCGACCTACACCACAGCTCATGGCAATGTTAACCCACTCAGCAAGGCCATGGATCTAACCTGCATCTTCATGAATACTGGTTGGGTTTGTTTCCACTGAGGCAACATGGGAACTCCCTGCTTGTGCTTTTGATGTCATATCTTAGAATCTGTTGCCAAATCCCAGGTCATGAAGATTTATTCCTGTGTTTTCTTCCAAGAGTATTATCCAAATGTAAGTTTTAGTGCTTACATTTGGATAATTGACCCATTTTTGTACATGCTGTGAGGCAAGGGGCCACCTTTGTTCTTTGGCAAGTGGATATTCAGTTGTCCCAGTACCATGTGTCAGAGACCATTCTTTCCTCACTGAATGATCTCGGCTCCCTTGTTGAAAATATAATTAACTATAGACATATGGGAGTTCCCACTGTGGCTCAGTGGTAATGAACCCGACTAGGATCCATGAGGACGTGGGTTTGATCCCTGACCTCTCTCAGTGGATTGATGATCTGGCATTGCCCTGAGCTGTGGTGTAGGTCACTGACATGGCTTGGATCTGCAGTTGCTGTGGCTTTGTTCTAGACCAGCAGCTGCTGCTCTGATTTGACTTCCATGTGCTGAGGGTGCCCCTAAAAATACTAAATAAATACAAAAAACCCCCAACCATATATACATACACACAGCACATATGGATTTACTTCTGGACTCTCAGTTCTATCCTATTAGCCTATCTTGATTGTTAGTGTATTTTTTTTCCCGAAGAAGTTAGGCTTATCTTCTTTGCACTGGCTGTTCCCTCTGCCTGGAATGCTCTTCCCTTCAGTGTCACATGACTCCTTTTTATCATGAAGACTTTCTGCAAATATCTCCTTAGAGAAGCCTCCCCTTATCACTTTCTATTACCTACATTGTTTTATTCTTCTTGTAGTACTTATGTGCACTTGAATTTGTAACCTCTATGAGAGCAAAGTCTTCTGTTCTCGTTACTGGGCACATGGTGCCTGCACATTAACAGGTCCTTAAAATATCTTTGAGTGAACAGCCCCTGTTGCCTAGCCTGGAAAGTCCTTCCTCACCTCTCCACTGATTTAAATACCCCTTGTCTTTTAAGATGCCAGCCAAATGACACCTCCTCCCTGGAGCCCTCCCAGTCTGTGCCAGCCAAACTGCAGGCTCCTCTCCTCTGTTATGAGGAAGGTTGACAGGTGGGCCTCATTCACTTGACTGGAAGCTCCTTGAGGGCAGGCCCCACCTCTGCACCCCACCTGTACCTCGCAGCTCACGCAGAGTGGGCCCTTGCCACGGACAGGCTCTGGGCCTGACTCTGGTCTGAGTACAGAGGACTGGAGTGAAGACAGATTTGGGTGAGCGACAACCTTGGGTATGTGGAAAGTAACATAATGTCTTTTCTATCAAAGGAAATCTTGGTTGTTCCGTTTTGCTCAGGTATCAGCTGAATGCCTTCCTGTGACCCCCTCCTCTTGACGTCTTTTCCCAGCAACAATTTTTTTCAATTAGCCAACCAGGAAGAATGTGCACTCTGACCTGACCAATGGGAAGGAGACAAGTGCATCACCTGCCTTAGGGATAAATAGGGGAGGGTCCTTTGTTCAGCACGTGTGCTTTTTGAGAACCCACACCCTTCTGCAGAAGTAAAGAGCATTGTCAAGATCTCCCCATGTTCATGCGTCTCCTTTTTCAACACTGATCATCCGAGCCATGTCCCCAACAGGTAGAAGGATAGGAGCTGAGAGACACAGTCCTAGATGATGTCAGAGTGTTTGGCCTCAGAATCAGGGATGATGACTATTCTCAGGTTAGAAATGTGAAAGTTAAGTGGGGGCCAGATGTGGAGCTCAATGATGAGTTCTGTTTTCTACTATCTGACTTAGGGGCAAAGTGGATGACGGAAGGGCCCCTGGGGCTGTCAGTGTCCCTGGCAATTGGGGCAGGAGGTGGCAGAGCCAGTCCAGCCCCCCACACCTCACCACCCTCCAAACTGCCAGTCCAGGTCTGGTCTATGTGGTGAACAAGGGATCCTCCCAACCTGGAACATTAGGCTCTGTTACCCCATCCACACATCAGGAAACTGAAGCTCAGAGAGGTCAGGTGACCTGCCCAGGGGCACACAGCTCCTCAACTAGAGAGCTGGAAGGCACACCCAGGTCTCCCAGTCCAACAGGCAGCCTGCACTGGCAAGACTAGTGCCACAGGAGTTGCTTCTGCAAGGAACTGCCCTGGACCTCTGTCGCAGCTGAAGGCAGAGATGAGGTGGGATGAGGCTCACATATGGAGGAGGGGGTGATGCCACACTTCAGGCACCTGCAGAGACTGTTTGTGAAGGAATAAGAACATCAGCAATTGTCACATAAGGCACAGACTTGAAGACAACACCTCATCAGTCTTAGTGGTTGGAGTGAGTAGAGTTCCTGAGACAGCCCTGGGCCTCCCTTGGGCCTTTTCACACCTCTTTCCTGTCCTCTTCCTCAGCCCCTCCCAGTCTTCCCCTCCCCCCATCCACCCGGTGAGCTTGGGCTGGGGTGGGGGTGGGGAAGACCCCACTTGCAGGTAAGCCTCTCAGCTGTCAGGCTTCCCTGCTCCCCTTGGAGATGCCAGGGCTGCTTCTGCCAAAAGGAGGTAGCCATCTAGGTTTCCCAGTGTCCCTGAACGTGTGTGTGTGTGCACGCGCGCATGCTGAGATTATACATCCTCAGTGCCCCAGGGACCAGCCCACTGTGTGCAGGTCCCTTAGACAGAGGCTGATTTCCTTGAGGTTACTCCTGCCTCCCATTTCCTCCCCTCCAGTGAAATGAAGCCCTGAGCCCACCTATCAGCCTGGTTTCCCCTCCCAGACCTGAGCAACAGGCTCTGCCTCTGGAGACTGCTGCCCCTACCAAGGAGACAGAGCATCCCTCCCAGAGAGGGATGAGGGGTGGCTGGAATGGGAGAGCCATGGGAGGGAAGGACAGAAGGTTGGGAAGAGGCAGGAGGGGAAGAGGAAGCAATTCTGGCTTCCTTCGACCCCCCTGTCACTCCCTCCCCCTTTGCTGTGTGACCTCAGGCCAACTCCCTCCCCTCTCTGGGCAACCATCCCTCCTCAGGGGATTAGGGAAGAACAGATGGTCAATGTTCTCAAGGTCATTCATGAAGATGAGGTGAGATATGAATCAAGCTGGAGAGCAGCCCTGCCAGAAATCAGTGCTGGGGACTGGGGATGGTGGTGATGGTGGCCATTGTGGTCAGCTGAGAGGCCCATGTGTGGAGTGAGTACAAGAGAGGGAAGGGCCAGCCACTGTGGTCAGGGTTGGGGGCTGGCAAAACTCCACGGGGGCCCTCCCACATCCCCTTGAGGAGTCTGGAGGGGGCCGAGGGGAGGAGCTAGCCTAGGGAACAGAAGAAGGAGAGGTTGTCACCAGGTATTGTAGGGGTAGGAAGGGGTGTGAGGACTTTATGGGACCTGGCACCTGGGCACCAGGTGGCCCCTCTGCATCAGGAAACATGTGTCCTTCTCCCCAGTCACTGAAGAGCTGACTCCCCACCTGCTCCACCCATGGTTCCCTGGGGAGCCCCCCAACGTCTCCAGCAGCCCCATCACACCCTCCCTGTCTCCACTGCAAGGCCCTGGCCTAAGGAGGCTGCTGGGGGTGGTTTCCTGCAGGGCACACTCCAGCCTGAGTTAATGGCTCCTTGCTGGCCCTGAGTGATGTCCTGTGTGCCTGCAGTGAAGCAAACATGGTTATTGATCCATCTGCCCCTGCAGCTCACAGATGCTCAGAAGAGAATTACAGCCTCATAGCCACCCTCCCAGAGCTAAGGCGGCCTTCAGTTGCCCTCTGGTTGGGCTGGGCATCCTGGCCAGGGTCCCCATGGGGACCATGTGGTTGAGGCTTTCGTGATGGGCTGGGATAAAGGAGGGTGAGCACCAGTGCAGGGGCCAGAGACTCAGCTCTGGGTCACCAAGGACCCTGGGCTGCTCGCTTGACATCCTGACTGGGCTTCCTTCCCCCTCTTCCACCACCTCCTTCTTGGTGGCCTTATCTCTTTGGAGCCCAGACTTGCCCATGGCACTTCACTGCTTAGAGCTTGTCAGTGGCTCCTTACTGCCCAGGACAAATCCAGACCTTGGCTGGTGCTGGGGACTCACCTTCAGCCTGCAGCCTCCAGGGTTAGTTTTCCCCCACCACTGGGTCTGAGCCATCCAAGCTATTGCCATGCCCCCAAGGTGCCCACTTCCACTAGGTAAGTGGGAGGTGGAAGCCTCTGGTTAAGGACTGGGTTCAAGGTCAATTGCTCAGGGGTGAGCCATCCATGCTCCTGACATCTTTGGGCTCCTCTTGGGAGGAGTCAGGCCAATAGAAAGGGGACTGAAGAGACACATGCCACGTCAATTTGGCCCACAAAAGTCCCCACTGCAACCTGCTACTCAGTTTCCCTTCTTCAGCAACCTCAAAATAAAGGTCAGGGCTGAATAGAGCCTGGATCCCTGAGTTACCCCACGGGAGAGAGCTACCTGACTCACACGGGCCTGTGATGTGAGCTATTTGTGCTAAGTCACAGAGATTTGGGGGTTCTTGTTCTAGCAGAGAGCCCACCTTGACTTACAAAAATCTTAGGAGAAACTGTGGACAAGTCTTGTACCATAAAACTTGGTTTTCTCACCTGTGAAATGGGACAACAATACCACCCTCAGGGAATTACAGAATGAGGTAGCGTCAGGCACGTGGCGCATTGTAAGCTCTATTTGAAGCGATTGGACATCCACACTCAGCCTGGGCAGGTGTAGTTCCCTCTGCTTGGCCTTTCTTCCACCTTCTCCACTCTGGGCCTCATGACTCAGAAAGAGCCTCAGATCATGGGCTCCCCTGCCTGGGCTCTGTAGCCCTCAGACACGCTCTGCAGGTGCTCTCTTCACTGCACCATTTTCAGTTGTTTGCCAGTCTTTCTTTCCTGGACTGGGCATTGCCAGCAGCCTGCGTGGAGCCTGACACCAAGCAGGACCCACAAGTGGCTCTTTGGTTTGTATAACGAGGCTTGCCTGGACTGTCTCTCAGGCTAGGCCTGAGTCAAGAAGGTGGTTGTGGCCGACATGGGAACGACTTTTGAAAAAAATGGACAACCATCTCCAAGACTCTCGGGTCAGTTCCTTGATTCAGAGCACCTCCATCTCATGCCCTCACACACCGACTCCCAGGCTTATCCACTGAAGCTCTCTGCTGACCTCAGCTCTCTTTGTCTCTGTGGCTTCAAGATGGCAGCTGCCAAGGCCACTAGCCCCAAGCAGAACTGAGGTGAGGCCTGTAACCTCAGATTCAAGACACAAGACAGCTGGGGGTGCCTACTGGCTGTAGCCCCACTCAGCCCTCCCTCATTTCCTGCATCTCCTCCTCTCCTCCGAGCAGGTGAGGGGGTGTGGCCACCTCCTTGGTTCCTGGAAGAATGGGGTGGGGTGGGAAGGGCACTGAGAATGCTGCACTGAGGAAGGCCTATGCTTTCAAGTTCAGTTGTGACCTAAGCCTGTGAAATGACAGGAGGTGAGTCAGTGCTCCCCACCTCCTCCACTCACTGCCACTGCCTCCAGTGTTCTGAGGAAGTGGGTGGGGGGCCTGGCAGGGGGGAGGGACCCTTCCTGGGGCCACGGGATGTGGGCTGGAACTTGAGGCTACGTTTCCCTCCGGCGTCCCCTCTGCCTCCTTTGTGGAGGCCTCAGCTGCTGGATAGAGCATGAGAGGAGTGGACAATGAGCCCCCAAGGTCTTTGTCCACAAGGTGGTTCCAGTTTGCTGTGAGGTGGCAGTTTACTCCAGATGGAGCCCCAGGTTCCCCTGGGGGACCGATCCAGCTGGGCGATGATGCTCTGCAGGGTGTGTGGGTAGGAATCAGCCACCTGAGCCAGTGATGGCCTGTGGCCACTGTCCCCAAGAGAGCTCTGTCCCTTGGCACCTGGCCTGCTCCTCTCTGGTGACATTGGCATGGCCCACAGCCACTTCACTCCGTTCTGGGTCCTGCATTTCCACCAACTGTCATAGCTGCAGCACTTCTCCATGTTTGTCATTGTTTTCAGGCTCTGTTTTAAACAACTGCCATTTATGTAACTGTTCTTTTGTTTGGGGAAACATAGGTGGCTTCTGGTTTTCCAGCACTACAGAAAATGCCACATGGAACATTTTTGAGCAGAATGCTTTCTGCTGCATGAGCATGGCTCTCTGGGTGAGATTTCCAGAATGGGAGCTGCGGAACACCTTGTGTGGGATGGCCCTCAAAAGTAATCTGGTCCTTCCATCCTTGAGATGAGGAGATGAGCTCCAGAGAGGGGAGGTGGCCTGGTCAAGGTGACCAGCATGTTTGTGGCTGCTGGAGTCTGGGCCCAGAATATGCTGCTCCTTCCTTTCCTTGTAGCTTTGTGGTCTGGAAAAGAGGACCAAGGTGCTGCAAATGCTCCTTCAAGGAGTGTTTTTTTGTTTGTTTTTAATCTTTCTTAAGATATAGTTCACATATTGTCATATCTCTTTACTGAGATAGAATTCATACTATACTGTATAATTCACCCACTTAAAGGACACATTTTATTGGTTTTTAGTATGTTCACAGAGTTGTACAATCATCACCACGATCAATATTAGATGATTTCCATCACCTTGAAGGAAACCCTTTATCTGTCATCCCCCAACCCCCTACTCCACTTCCTACCCCCAGCCCCTGGCAACCACTAATTTACTTTGTGTCTCTTTGGATTTTCCCATTCTGGACATTTTGTAGAAATGGTGTCATATAATATGTGATCTTTTGTGACTGCCTTCTTTCACTTAGCATAATGATTTCAAGATTCCTGAGTTGTAGTTGTTACTACTTCACTCCCATTTATGGCCCAATAATACTTCCTTATATAACTATACCATGATTTGTTTATCTAACCATCAGTTGACAAATATTTGGGTTGTTTCAACTTTTTGGCAGCCTGGAGCCTGACTGGCCCTTGGGGGAGGCCTCAGGCCACTGGCAGGGCTTCTTCACTCCGGGTGATGACCCAGCATGCTCTCCCTTCATCCAGCTCTGGCTCCAATGATTCTTTGCCTCACAGCCTGCAGGGCAGTGCCAGGAAGCTGCCCCTAATGGCTCCATGTCCCTGGAGTGTGGTTGGAGGGCATGGAGTGAAGTACTTCTTGGAAAGACTGAAATGCAGCTGGAGGATCCAAGGCCAGAGCTCTGAGAGCCACTGCCCTACAACAAGCTGAATCTAGCACTCAGCACAGGTTTATTTGTAAGTCTGTCCATTCATTCATTCATTCATTCATTCATTCATTCTTTCCTAGATGAGCAGGCCCTGTGCACTGAGCCCTGTGCTGGGATGAGGCCCTTGGAAAACCATGGTCTGCTGGGGACATGGCCTGTAACCAAACCCTGGTGACATAGGGTAATGTTTCTGGAATCCAGGGTCACTCAGGGCCATAGCCCAGAGAGAAGGGAAACCAAAAAACAGGAGAGCAGGAGGATGTCAGAATCTCCTTGGCTATTTAAATACTTGCAATGAATAATCTGGCAATGAAATTAAGAAAAACCCTTCCATTTACTACAATTGCATCAAACAATAACATACTTAAGAATAAATGTAACAAAAGAAGTGAAAAGCAAATACTGAAAACTAGAAAGCACGGTTGAAAGTAATGAAAGAAGATCTAAATAAATGAAAAGACATCCTTATTCATAGATCAGAATGTTTAATATTGTTACTATGGCAATACTCCCCAAATTGAACTACAGAGTCAATGGAATTTTGATAGGGATTACCTATCTACAGATTCAAGGTAATCCCTATCAAAATTCCAGTTGGGGTGTTCCCATTGTGGCACAGTGGTTAACGAATCTGACTAGGAACCATGAGGTTGTGGGTTCCATCCCTGGCCTTGCTCAGTGGGTTAAGGACCCAGTGCTGCTGTGAGCTGTGGTGCAGGTTGCAGACATGTTTTGGATCCTTCATTGCTGTGGCTGTGGTGTAGGCTGGTGGCTACAGCTTGGAGTACACCCCTAGCCTGGGAACCTCCATATGCTGTGGGTGCAGCCCTAAAAAGCAAAAACAAACAAACACACACCTAAGAATAAACCTAAGAATAAACCTACCTAAAGAGACAAAAGACCTGTACTCTGAAAACTATAACACACTGATGAATGAAATCAAAGATGACACAAATGGATGGAAAGATATACCACGCTCTTGGATTGGAAGAATAACAAGGCAATCTACAGATTCAAGGTAATCCCTATCAAATTACCAATGGCATTTTTTTTTTTTTTTGCAGAATTAGAACAAAATATGTTAGTTGTTTGGAAGCACATCAAAACCCCCCAGAACAGCCAAAGAAATCCTAAGACAATGGAGCTAGAAGAATCGGGCTCTCTGACTTCAGACTATACTACAAAGCTACAGTCATCAAAACAGTAGAGGACTGGAACAAAAACAGAAATATAGATCAGTGAAACAGGGTAGCAAGCCCAGAATTAAACCCAGGCACCTACAGTCAACTAATCTATGACAAAGAAGGCAAGAATACACAATGGAGAAAGGACAGTCTCTTTAAAAAGAGGTGCTGGGAAAACTGAGAGCTACATGTAAAAAAATGAAATTAGAACACCCCTTAACACCATACAAAAAGAATAAACTCAAAATGGATTAAAGACCTAAATATAAGACCGGATACTATAAAACTCTTAGAGGAAAACATAGGCCAAACACTCTTTGACATAAACCACAGCAATAGCTTCCCAGATCCACCTCCTAGAGTAATAAAAATAAAAACAAAAATAAGGAGATCTTGTCATGGTGCAGCAGAATGTGAATCCAACTAGGAACCATGAGGTTGCAGGTTCAATCCCTGGCCTCGCTCAGTGGGTTAAGGATCCAGTGTTGCCATGAGCTGTGTTGTAGGTTGCAGATGCAGCTCGGATCCTTCATTGCTCTGCTGTTGTGTAGGCCAGCAGCTGTAGCTTGGATTCAACCCCTAGCCTGGGAAACTCCATTGTGCAGGACTTACCTACAGGAAGACAGGACATTGAGGCCTTTTTGCCAGGAATGAGCATTTATTCGTGCCAGCACCGGCTCAGTGGATTCATATCCAAAGGCTGAGCCCCAAACACAGTGGGACACTGTCTTATATACCCTCTGTTATTTTTTTCTTTTAAAATTTGGTCCCTTTGTCCCCCTTATAAAGTAACATATGTTCTTTAATTTCTTTTTTTTTTTCTGCCTTTTCTAGGGCCGCACCCGGGGCATATGGAGATTCCCAGGCTAGGGGTCTAATTGGAGCTGTAGCCACTGGCCTACACCAGAGCCACAGCAATGTGGGATCTGAGCCACATCTGCAACCCACACCACAGCTCACGGCAATGCCAGATCCTCGACCCACTGAGCAAGGCCAGGGATTGAACCTACAACCTCATGGTTCCTAGTCAGATTCATTAACCACTGTGCCACAATGTGAACTCCAATGTTCTTTAATTTCTGAGTGGGCAGTTATAGATACGCTTGCCCCCATGGGTTCAGGTTATGGTATATTGCTACAGAACTGCAAATGTGCATGCAGGTGGTGAGGCTACATGTTGCCGTCCCTTTGTTCTGGGGGGGGGGCCTTCCCCCTCCCACTACACCATATGCCACAGGTGTGGCCCTAAAAATAAACAAATAAACAAACAGGGAGTTTCCATTGTGGCTTGGCAGCAATGAAGGCAACTATAATCCATGAGGATGCGGGTTTGACCCCTGGCCCCACTCACTGGGTTAAAGATCCAGCGTTGCTGCAAGCTACAGTGTAGGTTTCAGGCTCATCTCAGATCTGGTGTTGCTGTGGCTGTGGTATAGGTTGGAAGCTGCAGTTTCAATCAAGCCCTAGCCTGGGAACTTCCATATGCCGTGGGTTTGACCCTAAATAAACCAGCGGGACCTAACTAAACTTAAAACTTTTTGCACACAAAGTAAACCCTAAATAAAATAAAAAGACAACCCAGGTAATGGGAAAAGATATTTGCAAATGAAGAGACTGACAAGGGATTATTCTCCAAAATAACATGCACACCACCTGCGGCTCAATACTAAAAAAATAAACAACTGCATCAAAAAATGTGCGTAAGATTTAAATAGCTCATTCTCGAAAGAAGATATACATATGGCCAAAAAACATGAAAAGATGTTCAACATCACTTCTTATTAGAGAAATCAAACCAAAACTACTATGAGGTATCACATTACACCAGCCAGAATGGCCATCATCAAAAAGTCTATAAACAATAAATACTGGAGAGGGTGTGAAGAAAAGGGAACCCTATTACATTATTGGTGAGAATGTAAGTTGGTACAACCACTTTGGAAAACAGTATGGAGATTCCTCAAAAAACTAAAAATAGAATTATCATTTGATCCAGCACTCCCACTCCTGGGCATCTATCCAGAGAAAACCATGACCCAAAAAGACACATGTACCCCAATGTTCATTGCAGCACTATTTTCAATAGCCAAGACATGGAAGCAACTTACATGTCCATCAACAGAAGAGTGGATAAAGATGTGGTACATATACACAATGGAATATTACTCTGCCATGAAAAGGAATGAAATAATGGCATTTGTAGCAACATGGATGGAACTAGAAAGTATCCTGCTAAGTGGAGGTAGTCAGACAGTGAGACACAGACATCATATGCTATCTCTTATATGTGGAATCTTAAAAAAAGGATACAATTAATTTATCTGCAGAAAAAATAGAAACAGACGCACAGACTGAAAAACTTATTGTTACCAAAGGAGATAAGTTGGGTGGGATGGACTGGGGATTTGGGATGGAAATATTCTAAAATTAGGTTTGGGATGATGGTTGTACAACTATAAATATAAAACTCACTGCATTTTTAAAAAAGATAAATATGAAGAAGTACAAAAAGACATCAAAATCATAAAATGTGTGGAAGGAGAATAAGAAAGTCTAGACTTATTTTAGAATGCGTTTGGGCCAATATGACTATCAGGCTAAAGCAAGCAGATATAGGAAAGGGTTAAGATACTTGAAAAACAGGGTAACCACAATCAAAAACAAACAAGAGAGTCACCAAAGACACAAGCATAAAATAAAGGGAAATCATCCAATTACAAAAGGAAAAAAAAAAAGGGACAAAGGAGAAACATAGAATTGACTGGAAAACCAGGTTTGAAACGGCAATAAATACATATTTATCAAAAATTACCAAAAAAGAGTTCCCGTCATGGTTCAGTGGTTAATGAATCGGACTAGGAACCATGAGGTTGCGGGTTCGATCCCTGGCCTCGCTCAGTGGGTTAAGGATCTGGCATTGCTGAGAGCTGTGTTGTAGGACACAGATTCCATTCGGATCCCCGAGTTGCTGTGGCTCTGGTGTAGGCCAGCAGCTATAGCTCTGATTAGACCACTAGCCTGGGAACCTCCATATGCCATGGGGTGGCTCTAGAAAAAGGCAAAAAGACAAACAAACAAACAAACAAAGCTAGAGAGAGAAAGATAAAGACACTATTTAATGATAAAAGGATCAAATCAAGAAGAGGATATTACACTTGTCAACATATATGCCCCTCATTTAGGACCACTCGAATACATACAACAAATATTAACAGACATAAAAGGAGAAATTGATGGGAATACAGTAATAGTAGATTTAACACCCCACTCATGTCAATGGACAGGTCTTCTAGACAGAAAATTAATAAGGAAACAGAGATCCTAAATGACACAATAGAGCAGTTAGACTTCATTGATATTTTCGGGACGTTACAACCATAAAAACCAGAATATACGTTCTTTTCATGTGCACATGGAACCTTCTCTACACTGATCACATACTGGGACACAAAACTAACCACAACGAACTTAAAATTACTTCAAACATCTTCTCTGACCACAATAGCATGAAAGCAGAAATCAGCCATAGGAAAAGAAATGAGAAAAAAACAGACTATGTGGAGACTAAACAACATGCTACTCAAGTACCAATGGTCAATGAGGAAATTAAAAAAGGAAATTAAAAAACATCTTGCAAAAAATGACAATGAAAAGACAACCACATTTGTTGTGTGGAATGCCACAAAAACAGTTCTTAGAGGGAGATTCAAAAAAATACAAGAAATATCTCAAATAGTCTTACCTACCACCGAAAAGAATTAGAAAAATTAGAACAACCAAAATGTAAAGTCAGCAGAAGGAAAGAAATAAGAGAGGAAATGAATACAATAGAAACAAATCAATAACTCTAAGAGCTGGTTCTTTGAAAGGGTAAACATAATCGACAAACCTCTGGCCAGATTCACCAAGAAGAAAGAACCCAAATAAACAAAATAAGACATGGAGGAGAAACCTCAGCTGAAATACAAAATACAAAAAACAAAAACAACAAAACCTTAAGAGACTACTATGAACAATTCAATGCCAACAAATTTGACAACCTAGAAGAAATGGACAACTCTCTAGAGACATACAGCCCACCAAAACTGAATCAAGAAGAAATAGAGAATTTGAACAGACTGATCACTAGAGATGAAAATGAATATGTAATTAAAAACACTCCCTACAAACAAAAGGCCAAGACCAGATGGTTTCACAGGATAATCCCACCAAACATACAAAGAAATTGTAGCGATCCTTCCTAAAATTTTCCCTAAAGATTGAAGAAGCAAAACCACTCCCAGAGACATTCAATGAAGCCACCATCACTCTAATACCAACACCAAAGATATTACCAAAACAGAAAACTATAGGCCAATATCTTTGATGAATATGGACATAAAAATTCTCAACAAAATTTGAGCTAATCGAATTCAACAACACATAAAAAAGATTATATACCACTACCAAGTGAGAATCATCCCAAGTCTACAAGGATGGTTCAACATAGGGAAACCAATGAATGTAACATACCACATGAACAAAAAAGTCAAAAACCATATGATCATCTCAATAGATGCAGGGAAATAATTTGACAAAACCCACCATCCCATTCACAATAAAAACTTACCAAAGTTGGTCTATCTTAACATAATAAAAGCCATTTATGGTAAACCCACAGTCAATACAATACTCAATAGAGAATAGCTGAAAGCCTTCCTGCTAAAATCTGGAACAAGAAAAGGATTCCCACTCTCACCACTTTTATTCAACATAGTATTGGAAGGCCTAGCCACAGCAATCAGACCAAAAAAAAAAAAAAGAAAAGCAAGAAAAGGTATTCAAATTGGAAGAGTTAAAATTGTCACTGTCACTAGATGCAGGCAACATACTATATATAGAAAACCCTAAGGACTCCACATAGTAACTACTAAAACTGATCAACAAATTCAGCAAAGTAGCAGGATACAAGATTAACATTCAGAAATCCGTTGCATTTCTGCAGACTAATAATGAAATATTAGAAAAGAAGATAACAAACCAATACCTTTTAAAATCACACCCCAATAATTAAATACCTAGGAATAAACCTGAGGAAGGAGGTGAAAAACATTTATGCTGAGAACTATAACACATTCATCAAGGAAATTTAAGAGGATTCAAAGAAATAGAAAGATATCCCATGTTTCTGGATTGGAAGAATTTATATTGTTAAAATGGTCATATACCCAAAGCAAACTACAGATTTAATGTGATCCCTATCAAATTACCCATGACATTTTTCACAAAGCTAGAACAAATAATCCAAAAATTTATATGGAACCGTAAAAGACCCAGAATTGCCAAGGCAATCCTGAGGAAAAAGAAACAAAGCAGGAGGCATAAGTCTCCCAGACTTCAGACAAATATTACAAAGCCACAGTGATCAAGACAGTGTGGCACTGGTTAAAAAGAGAGAGAGAGAGAGACATACAGATCAATGGAACAGACTAGAGAGCCTTGAAATAAATCCAGATGCCTATGGGCAATTAATCACCAACAAAGGAGGCCAGAATATAAAAACGGGAAAAAGACAAAGTCTCTTTAGCAGGTAGTGCTGGCAAAACCGGAAAGCCGCATGTAAACCCATGCAACTAGAACACACCCTCACACCATGCATGAAAATAAACTCAAAATGGCTTAAAGATTTAAACATAACACATGACACCATAAAACTATTAGAAGAGGAGTTCCCACCATGGCACAGCAGAAACAAATCTGACTAGGAACCATGAGGTTGTGGGTTTGCTCCCTGGCCTCGCTCTGTGGGTTAATGATCCAGTTGTTGCCACGAGCTGTGGTGTGGGTCGCAGACACCACTCAGATCTGGCATGGCTGTGGCTGGCAGCTGTAGCTCAGATTAGATCCCTAGCCTGGGAACCTCCATATGCTGTGAGAGTGCAGCCCTAAAAAGCAAAAAACAAACAAACAAAACACAACCTCTTAGAAGAAAACACAGGCAAAACATTCTCAGACATCAACTGTACAAATGTTCTCTTATGTAAGTTTCCCAAGGCAACAGAAATAAAAACAAAAATAATCCAATGGGACCAAATCAAACTTGGTCGTCTAGCACAGCAAACTAAACCATAAACAAAATGAAAAGACAACCTACAGAATAGGATTAAACATTGCAAATGATGCAACCAACAAGGTCTTAATCTTCAAAATATGCAAACAATGGATACAACGCAACAACAAAAAATAAAGAACCCAATCAAAAACTGGGCAGAAGACCTAAATAGACATATCTCCAAAGAAGACATACTGGAGGGTCAGTAGACACATGAAAAAATGCTCATCACCACTAATTATTAGAGAAATGCAAATAAAAACAATGATGAGGTACCACCTCACACTGATCAGAATGGCCATTGTTAATAAGTCTATAAATAACACATGCTAGAGAGGGTGTGGAGGAAAGGGAACTCTCTTCCACTGTTGGTGAGAATGTAAATTGGTACAACCACTATGGAAAAGAGTATGGAGATTCCTCAGAAAACTAAATACAGAACTACCATATGATACAGCAATCCCAATCCTGGGCATCTATCACAAGAAAACCATAATTCGAAAAGATGCATTGCACCCCAGTGTTCAATACAGCACTATTTACAACAGCCCAGACATGGAAGCAACCTAAATGCCCACTGACAGAGGACTGGATTAAAGAAGGTATGGTACATATACACAATGGACTACTACTCAACCACAAAAAAGAATGAATGCCATTTGCAACAACATGGATGCAACTAGAGATATTATATGACAGGAAGAAAGTCAGAAAGACAAATACCATATGATATCACTTATATGTGGAATCTAAAATATGGCATAAATGAACCTATCTGCAAAACAGAAACAGACTCACAGACTTGGAGAACAGACTTGTGGCTGCCAAGGGGGAGGGAGGAGTGAGTGGGATGGACTGGGAGTCTGGAGTTAGCAGATGCAAATTATTACATTAAGAATGGATAAGCAATGAAGTCCTACTGTATAGCACAGGGGACTATATCCAGTCTCTCAGGAGAGATCATAATAGAAGATAATATGAGAAAACGAACGCATGTGTGTGTGTGTGTATGTATATATATGATGGGTCACTTTGCTGTACAGCAGAAATTGGCACACTGTATCAACCATACTCCAATAAAAAATAAATTAATTAAAAATAAACTCAAAATGAATTAAAGAATAAAATTCAGCCCCCCCCAAAAAGAATGAAACATGGATGGACCTAGAGATAATCATACTGAGATAAACAGTGAAGGACAAACGTCATAGCTAAATATAAAACCAGATACTATAAAACTCTTAAGAGGAAAACACTGGCAGAACACTCTGATGTAAACTGCAGCAATATCTTTTCAGATCCACCTCCTAGAGTAAAGACAATAAAAACAAAAATAAACAAATAGGACTTAAACAGTTTTGGCAGAGCAAAGGAAACCATAAACAAAACAAAAAGACAGGTGTTCCCATCATGTCTCAGCAGGTTAAGGACCCGGTGTAGTCTCTGTGAGGATGCTGGTTCAATCCCTGGCCTTGCTCAGTGGGTTAAGGATCTAGTGTCACCAGAAGCTATGGTATGGGTCACACGTGTCACTCGGATCCAGCACTGCCCTGGCTGTGCAGCTCTGATTCAACCCCAGCCCAGGCTCCGAGAAGTTAATTAAGAGATTTACCCCAATTCCCAAGAAGAGGAAAGAGCTGGATCTTGAATCTGAGTCCAGGTGACACTGAAGTTCTTGGTTTGCGCTGAGGTGCCCTAGGGGTACTGGGAATACAGGTCATCGCAAGAGATAGATCCTCCAATGGGAGATATTCTAGAGGGAATGTACACTGTATAAGCCTTCAGCCAAGCCCGGGGAAACCTGGTCTCCTGCTGGCTACTGTGTCAAGGGATAAGGATGATCACCTACTCTCTCAGATAACCGTGGGCCCCAATGACTGCGCTTCCCATATGACAGGCACCGGTAGGTTCTCATTCCGCCCTACAGCAATGCCCTTGGGCAGAGCGCGTCATTTTAGAGTAGGGGCGCTGAAGCTTAGGGTGAAAGTCAACTGCTAAGGAACCAGTCAGCAAGTGGCTCTGCTGCTTCAGTGGGAACCACTGGGCCACAGAACTCAAGCTCAAGTCAACTCTGGAAAAAAGGCCCTTAAGCAACGACGCAGATGCCCAAGCCTGTGAGAAATGGGTCTGCATCTGTGACAGCTCCCCCCATCTGTTCGCCTGGGACCCTGTGCCAGTCCATTTCCCTGCATGCCCAGCTGGGTCCCCTGCACGCGGTGGGTGCCTAGGAGAGCCCGCTTGCCCAGTCTGCGTCGTCTGAGTGGCTGAGGACCAGTGTCCAGTCCTGCCCTCAGCAGGAAGCTGAGGTCCGGTGTGCCCCGCCCCGGCCCAAATTTAACCTACCTGAAACCTTGCGCTGTCAGGGTAGGCCACAGCCAGCCTGAGGCCAAGGCCAGCAGGCACCTGAGCGCTGGAGTGGTGAACCCGAGACTGCAAACAGCCCCCGAGTCACGCATTCGCCATGCAGCTCCTCTAAATAAGACGTCAGCAGAGGCGGGCGCTCCCTGGTGACGTCAAGCTATTAACAACCAATGGCAGGGCGCCAGAAGCCAAGGCTCAGGGGTGGGGTGAGAGGGGGTGGGTCCAGCGATCAGCATGGGCTGGTGCTTTCAGGTAGGGGTCCCCAGACCTGATGCCCTGGAGTTTTCCTGCCCTGCCTGTGAACATTTTGTTGAGCAAAATGAAAACTTGTGGCGGGCTGACTGACAAATCTTTTGGTCTTCCTATTCGGACAGATCTTTGAGAAGAGGAGGGGTGATTGCACCCATTTTACATATGGGGAACCTAAGGCCAGTAGTGTTTTGCTCAAGATGACACTGTCAGAGTGAGTGGTGTCAGCATTCTCGCACCCAGGGACAGCCTTTTGCACCCACTTTCAGCCGCCCTGTCTTCCTATGTACTGTGTTGCATTGTGTGCAGGGTAGTGGGAGGCATACCCTCCAGTGTCAGAAAATGGGCAGTCGAGTGAAAAGGTGGTTTAAACAGGCAGTTACAATCCAACTCTCCAGGCCTCTGGCATATGAAGATATACATATGAAGGGCTCTGGGCAAGAGGCCCAAGACTTAATCGAAGAGCAGATCATCAAGAGTTTTGTCTTAGGAAGAAGTTTGAGCATTATCTAAGCACACAAGAGGCCATCAGAAGGCCTCACAGGGGTTGGCTGCCATGGATAGGCTTGCATTTGAGTTTGCTCAGCTGCTCTTTCAAGGAAATGTGTCTGGGTAAGAGCAGTGGTGGCTTAGTGTGCAGCAGAGATGGTGAAAGTCCAAAGATGTTTAGAAGGAGAACTGATGGCCCTCAGCGATGACAGGAGGTGGGAATAAGGCAGAAGGAGGTGCAAGGCTGAGTCATTCTCTGGCCTGGTAGATGGCAGTGCCTTTCATGGAAACGGGGCTTCTGGAGAGGCAGAAGTTTGAAGGAGAAGATGGTGAGCTCCATTTTGGATAGGTTGTATTTAATGTGCTCGTGGGACATTCAAGGGAGCTCTGCAGGTTAGACTGTTGGAGCCCACTTGGAGTTTTGGCTCTTGTCTGGCTTGAAGACAGACATAAAAATGGAACCTGGGGGTGAGGGTCATCAGGGGAAAATGCTAAAGAGAGCCTGGCCTAACCCCTAGTCAGGAGACCCATCATGTGAGGATCAGCCAGAGAGATTAAAGGGGAACAAGAAGGTGAACACAAGATAGGCAGAACTCTGGGGACTGTGCTTTTTTTCTCTCTTTCTAGGGCTGCACCCATGGCATATGGAGGTTCCCAAGCTAGGGGTCTAATCAGAGCTACAGCTGCCGGCCTACGCCACAGCCACAGCAATGCCAGATTCAAGCCACATCTGCAACCTATACCACAGCTCATGGCAATGCCGTATCCTTAACCCACTGAGCAAGGCCAGGGATCGAACCTGCAACCTCATGGTTCCTAGTCAGATTTGTTTCTGCTGCACCATGACAGGAACTCCTGGGGACTTTCTAAATGCCAAGGAGAGGAGGACTTCCATCCTGGACAAGATGGAGTAACAGACTGGGATTTACCCTCTTCAGGAAACAACCAAAAACTCAGGCAGCACATATGAAACAGTGGTTTTCAGAAATTGGACCTCAGGCAGTGAAGAATAGTGATTTCAGATAGACAGGAAAGGTGGTTGCCCCAGCTGAATGCTTTCAAAGGGTTTCCTTTCCCATAGCACAGAGAGGAAAAACTGAGGTGAAGTGAGCATGCCGTGTATGTTGCAGCAGGGGAGATGAAGACCTGGTGAGACCAAGGAAGGTAAGAGTTTGCAGGGCAGAGTACTAGAGAGGAGAGACCTGGGCAGAAAGAGAACCCAGAGCTGCAGATATGGCCCCTCGAGTATTCAGCACAGTGCTGAGCAGTGAATGCCCATGAGGCAGCTATATGAGGCCAGGGAAAAATTCCTCAGAAAGAATCAGAAGGAGCTGTGTACCACTGGGAACGATGTCTAGTCACTGATAATGGAGCATGATAATGTGAGAAACAAGAATCTATACATGTATGTGTAACTGGGTCACCATGCTGTACAGTAGAAAATTGACACAACACTGTAAACCAGCACTAATGAAAAAAAATCATTATGTAATAAATAAATAAAATTACAAGAAAGAATCAGAAGGAATAGTGTAAGAAATTGACAGGGCCTGGCACAGTGGCTCTTCCCACTAGTCCAATTGGAAAGACACAGAAGTCACAGAAAAACTGAGTACTCAAAAAGGTCCTGCCTTCATAGTCAGGAATAATGAACCCTTGACTGAGCAATGTTCTAGTCCTGCCTGACAAATCATAAAATCAAGATACAAAAGGATCAAACTGTCTCCAAGTGACTTAACTACATTATACACCAAGCTCAACCATATTTATAGAAATAAAAAAAACCTGGCATCTAACAAGGTAAAAGCTCACAAGATCTGGTATCTAAGCAAAGATTACCCAGCTTGGAAAGAAGCAGGAAAACAGGACTTTCAAGGAGAATAATAAAGCAATTTAATACAATTCAACTGACAGGTGTTAGAATTAACAGACGAAATCATTATGACAGGGTGTTCTTTTTTTTTTTTTTTATAAATATACTCTGGATATTCAAAAATTAAGTAGAGATAGGGAAGTTTTTTTTTTTAAAAAAAGACCCAAATCACACCTCTGTTGATGTAAACTGCAATGTCTGAGATGAAAAATGCACTCGATGGATTAATGGCAGATTCAACATTGCAGAAGAGATTAGAGAATTTGAAAACAGAGCCCTAGCTTTTTGGCTGGGGCCTTCATCTTCCAGTAATTTGCCAAAATGACCAACACAAAGGAGAGGTTCCTGACTGATTTATCTTCTCTAGGCCTTTTAGAAGACAAGGAGTTGTTCCTTTGGCCCCACATGTTCAAGTCTACAAGAAGGGTGATTTTGACATCAAGGGAATGGACAATGTTCAAAAAGGAAGCCCCACCTATGTTCCCACAGCAAAACTGCAGGAGTCTGCAGTGTGACCCTGATGCTGCTGGCATTGCTTTTTTTTTTTTTTAAAGGACAAGATTCTTGCCAAGAAAATTAATGTACATATTGACTATGTTCAGCACTCTAAGAGCTGAGATAGCTTCCTGAAACTTGCGAAGGAAAATGATCAGAAAAAAGAAGGAAGCCAGAGTGAAAGGTACTTGGGTTCAACTGAAGCCCAGCTGCTCCACCTAGAAAAATGGAGATGCTGGTTCTCCACTTGTGAGCCTGGGCTGGGAACCCATCCCGTATAAACTCATGGAATTCCCCCACCCCACGTTTTGTATCTTTAATAACATGCACAATGGTGACCAGCCATATTCATAATAGAAGTTATTCTTAAAATGTATCTAGAAATAATATTTTTCCTTTTCCATATGAAAAGCTTGAGAATGTCTCCCAGTGGGGGGGTGGGGGTAGGTTGAGGGGAAAGAGGGTTTGGAATAGGGGACCCTGGCTTCCCCACAGCCTGAACCCCAGCATAACCCCTCAGTAGGAACAGGGATCAGAGGGTCTGTATGACTCTGGGGCTGAGGCACATCTCTGGGTTATAATGTAGTAATGATATAGTTTGGCTTATATATATAATAAAGACCTCTGGACTGTAAAAATGTTTCTTTTAATTGAGTAGCAGTGTGGTCTCCCCTCCTTCAAAGAGGTCTTTAAAGCAAACTTTTTTTTTTTTTGTCTTTTTGCATTTTCTAGGGCTGTTCCCGCTGCATATGGAGGTTCCCAGGCTAGGGGCTGAATTGGAGCCACAGTCACAGCCACAGCAATGCGGGATCTGAGCCGCATCTGCGACCTACACCACAGCTCATGGCAACGCTGGATCCTTAACCCACTGAGCAAGGCCAGGGATCGAACCTGCAACCTCATGGTTCCTAGTCAAATTCGTTAACCGCTGTGCCACGATGGGAATTCCTAAAGCAAACTTTTAAAAAAAGGGAAAATGAATTCCAAAATGAAATACATAGTAAGAAATGATTTAAACATGATAAAAAAATGTTGGTAGAGCTGTGGGGAAAATCCAAACAGCTTAATATATGTATAATTGGATCCCTGAAGTAGAGGAGAGGAAAAGGCGAATAGAAAAAAAATATTTGAAGAAATAATGGCCCAGATTTTCTAACCTTGATGAAAACTATGAACCCACTATCTAAGAATCTCATTACCCACCCCCCCCCCAAGCACATGAAGAAAACTACACCATGGCGTACCTTAATCAAGTCGTTCAAAACTAGAACAACTCTCTAGATAAAGAGAACATCTTAAAAGCAATCTGAGGACTTCCGTGTCCGGAAAAATGGAGGAGCACTTGTCTCTATTCCTCCTGCTAAGTGCAGCTAAAAACCTACACGAAAGAAACATAAGACTCTGATGGGAGTTCCCATCATGGTTCAGTGGTTAATGACTCCAACTAGGAACTATGAGGTTGCAGGTTCGATCCCTGGCCTTGTTAGTGGGTTAAGGATCCAGTGTTGCCATGAGCTGTGGTGTAGGTTGCAGACGCGGCTTGGATCACACATTGCTGTGGCTCTGGTGTAGGCTGGCCAGCTACAGCTCTGATTAGAACCCTGGCCTAGGAATCTCCATATGCTGCAAAAGTGGCCCTAGAAATGGCAAAAAGACAAAAAAAAGAAACATAAGACTCTGAAAGGTGAGGAGAAGGCACACTGGCCTGGGGTCGACACAGCAGTGAGTATTACGGATTTTTTTTTCTGACTTGGTCTTGAAGAAGCCAGCATCCTAGAAATACCAATGGAGGCAGACACAAAAAGCCCAAAGAAAACCCTGCTTTCTTTAGTCAAAGGACCAGGATAAGGGACAGCCTAGAAAAACAAAATTTCAACAACTGCTACTCTCCAGCCAAACGACCCAGAAAAAACCATGGCCCCATGCCCACCAGCAAAGGCAGAGTAGGAAGCCTAGATTTTCATCCTTGCTAGGCTGTCATGAGGCACCTCAGCCCTTCCCCCAGGTCAGAGTGGTGAGTCGGGTGGGTCAGAGAAGGACAAGTTGGGAGCCTGAGCTTCTCCTCCCTGCTGGGTTACATACAGCAAGATCACCCTGCACACATGGAGGCCACGTGGGGAGCTGGAGCTCCCTCCCTGTGCAGCAGCGACAAGGATCCCTCCCCACCCTGGGTGTCATGGAGGCTGACGATGAAAACGAAAAATAACATATCAAAATTTGTGGGACACAGCTAAGACAGTGTTTGGTAGGAAATGGATAGCTCTAAATTCTTTCTTTAGAAAAGAGGACAATTCTCAAATCAACAAGCTTAGCTCACTCCCCCTAGCTTCTAGAAAAAGGAAACAAAGTAAACCCAAAGCAAGTGAAAAGAAGGAAATACCAAAGAGGAAAAAAAAAAAAAAATCCATGAAATTGACACCAGAAAGATAGTAGAGGAAATCAATGAAACAAGATGGTTCTTTGAAAAGACTGATGAAGTGATAACCTTCTATCAAGCATGACAAAGGGAAAAAGAAGCAAACACAAAGTACCACTGTCAGCCTGTGAAGGCACTGAAAGATAAGAGGATGCCATGAACAAACATACACACATAAACTTGACCACCCCAGTGAAATTGACTAATTCCTCAAAATACAGACTATCACAATTCACCCAATATGAAATACAGTATTTGAATAACACTGTATCTATTAAGGAAATTAATAGATAATTTTAAAACTCTCCCCCCAAAGAAAAAGCTAGTTCCACATGATTTCACTGGAGAGTTCCACCCATTGTTTAGAGGAATAAACACCATTTTTTTTTGTTGTTGTTGTCTTTTTGCCATTTCTTGGGCCACTTCCATGGCATATGGAGGTTCCCAGGCTAGGGGTTGGATCGGAGTTGTAGCCACCAGCCTACGCCAGAGCCACAGTAACATGGGATCCGAGCCGCATCTGCGACCTACACCACAGCTCACGGCAATGCCGGATCCTTAACCCACTAAGCAAGGCCAGGGATCGAACCCACAACCTCATGGTTCCTAGTCAGATTCCTTAACCACTGAGCCATGACGGGAACTCCTAAACACCGATTTCACATAATCTGTTTCAGACAAGAGAGAGGAAGGAACAATGTTTTCATTTTATGAAGCTAGTGTTGCTCTGATACCAAAAAACAAAAACAGTGCAGAAAAAGACAACTACAGACCAATACCTCACATGGACATGCAAATCCTTAACAAAGCATTAGCAAAAAGAATTCAGCAATATGTAAAGATCATTCTCTACCATGATTAAATGGGGTTTACTCCAAGAAGGCAAGGCTAGTTCAGTATTCTTGGCGAAAGCCTCACAGACGTTACACCCAGAACATAATAAAAGATCAATGAAGTGGCCTTAATGAAAATGACAAGTGTTTGCTCTGCAAAAGGATATTAGGAGAACAAGCAATAGATTGGGAGAAAAGATTTGCAAACTACATATCTGATAAAGAACTTAACACCTACGGTATCTAAAAAACCATCAAAAATCAACAGAGAAAAAGAACCAATCTAATTAGAAAATGAGTAAATAACATGAAGAGATATTTCACTAAAGGGGCTCTTCAGATGACCAGTGATCCCATGAAAAGCTGTTCACCATCACTAGAAAGTAGGAGGTAGATATTAAGACCAGGGTAAGATATCACTGCACAATTATTAGAACAGCTAAACTTAAAAAGAATGACAGGAGCTCCTGTCGTGGCTCAGTAGTTGACAAATCCAACTAGGAACCTTGAGGTTGCAGGTTCAATCCCTGGCCTCGCTCAGTCGGTTAAGGATCTGGTGTTGCCGTGAGCTGTGGTGTAGGTCGCAGACGCGGCTTGGATCTGGCATTGCTGTGGGGGTGCTGTAGGCCGGCAGCTACACCTCCGATTAGACCCCTAGCCTGGGAACCTCCATGTGCTGTTGGAGCAGCCCTAGAAAAGACAAAAAGACCAAAAAAAAAAAAAAAAAAGAATGACAATCCCAAATTCTGCAGAGGATAACGATCTCTTATACATGGTTAGTGGGAATGTAAAATGCTATGGCCATTCCAGAAAATTGTTTGGTTGTTTCTTTAAAAACTAAACATGCACTTACAATATAGCCCAGCAATTGAACTCCTGGCTCATGGAAGTGTTATTTGCAATAGCTAAAAATATGGAAACAACCAAAATGTTTTATAATAAGCGAATGGTTAAACAAAACGTGGTTTAACATCCATACCATGGGATATTACTTGTCAATCAATAGGAGCCAACCTTGGATAACACGGTACCTTGGATGGATCTCAATGGTGTTATGCTGAGTGACCAAGGCCAATCTCAAAAGGCCACATTCTGTGTGATGCCATTTATGTGACCTTTCAAAATTACAGAAATGGAGGAGAGATTAATGGTTGCTAGAACTTATGGGTAGGGATTTTGGTCTTTTATGTAAGAGAGGAAAAAATTCACTTTTTTTTAAAGCTACTGTTACTTGGTATCCCTGTTACTTTCAGCCAAACATAGTCTATACTGATAAATCTTTTTAAAATTGTCTGTCTATCTATCCATCTATGTTAGTTCTATTCTCTGGTGAACCCTAACTAATTTTCTCTCTCTCTCATATGGAGGTTCCCAGGCTAGGGGGCGAATCAGAGCTGTAGCTGCCAGCCTACACCACAGCCACAGTAACACTGGATCCGAGTTGCATCTGTGAACTATACCACAGCTCACGGCAACTACCAGATCCTTAATCTACTGAGTGTGGCCAGGAATCAAACCTGCATCCTCATGGATATTAGTCAGATTCATTTCCACTGCACCATCATGGGAACTCCCTAATTTCCTAACCTTCCATTCCTATTCCATCCAAATCCTGAACCACAAGCCAAACCAGTAACAAATAATCGTGAATCAACGACCAGTGGGTTCATACTTCTGGTCATCTCTCACTCCAGAAAATCAAATATATTGCCCAGAGTTCTATCCACAGGGAGGGGTTTTTTTTGGCCACTGACCTTCAAAGTCATCCTTGAATGATAGGGTCATGCTGCAGCTTACAACTTACATCTCACGCAGACCTATCTATAAATTGTGCTTGTATTTTCACTCTCAGTAAACTGATCCTAGAGAACATTACTGACTGCAAGTGCATGAGAGACCTTCAACTAACCCTATGGACATAATGATAATCAACCTTGGCTCTGCAGCAACAGCTGACCTCCACAGCCTCCTCACCCATGCCCTACATCCATTCTGCTGCCTCCAACCTGGCATCCAGTTTCACCCAGAGGGGGATTTTCAAAATACTGATGTGACAGGACCCTCCTCAGTGGCTTCCTGCTGCTCTCAGGATGAGGCCAAACCTTCAGAGGACCTCGCCCCCTACCTCTGGCTCCATCCTGCCACCCTCCCCATTTCATTCCCATTGGCACCCATGATTCCAGGTTCTGGCCCCATCAACTCAGCCCCTGATTCTGGGCAGGGCTGTCTTCACCCTCATAGCCCTTTACCTGTCTCATTCCTACTCATCTGTCAGTGAAGAAATTAAACCAGTTGATCTAAGAAATAAATGGAAAAATTTATTTGAGCCAACTGAGGGTTATAACCTGGGAAGAGCAAATCAGAACAAAATGCGCTTCCATTCCTTATACCTCTTTCCACTGAAAATGTGCCTCCCATTTTCCTTGCATACTGATACATTTCTCTTATTTTAGTAGCTTTTGTTACATGCAATTCTTAAGCTTAAAACCTTAATCTCGGAGTTCCCATCGTGGTGCAGCAAAACTGAATCCCACTAGGAACCATGAGGTTGGAGGTTCGATCCCTGGCCTCCCTCAGTGGGTTAAGGATCTGGCGTTGCTGTGAGCTGTGGTGTAGGCTGGTAGCTACAGCTCCGATTAGACCCCTAGCCTGGGAACCTCCATATGCCACAGGTGCAGCCCTAGAAAGAAAAAAAGACAACACCCTAAAAAAACCTTAATCTCCAGTGAAAACCAATAAGTAACTGTGAACTGTTTGTCATACCAGCATTGCCTATTGGCATTTATAAGTCTATTTTATAACCTCTAGAAACATACACCTTCTCACAGAATTTCTTTCCCCAGTGTGGTACAATGATTGGTGGGCTTTGGATTATTTCGGCAGCCACACCTCTAGTCCTGTAAAGACGAGCATTGTGGAGTTCCCCTTGTGGCTCAGCAGTAACAAATCCCACTAGTATACAGGAGGATGCAGGTTTGATCCCTGGCCTTGAACAGTGGGTTAAGGATCCTGCATTGCTGTGGCTGTGGTGTAGGCTGGCAGCTGCAGCTCTGAATCAACCCCTAGCCTGGAACTTCCATGTGCTTCAGGTGCGGCCCTGAAAAAGGAAAAAAAAAAAAAAGATTAGAGTTGTCTTTTAATTCAATAAGGACAGTTCTTTTTAATTCTGGAAAGAATTGGGTGGCCTCCTCAATGATAACAAAGGCCTGACATACCTATTTACCTATGTTAGAATGTTCCACTTACCCTCATTTAACTTAGGGGAGAAGCCCCCATCCCCCAAATTCTTCTCAGGCTCTGAATATCAGCTATGGTCAGTTTAGTCAGACTGGTGGACTCCCACTTTGGTAAAATCCATTTACAAATACTTTTGAGGATCTTCTCTGGGTTTAAAATTTTCTTTTTTTTTTGCTTTTTTTTTGCTTTTTAGGGCCGAACCTCAGCATATGGATGTTCCCAGGCTAGGGGTCAAACTATAGCTGCCGGCCTAGCCACAGCCATAGCAACATCAGATCCAAGCCGCACCTTTGACCTACACCACAGCTCATAGAAACACTGGATCTTTAACCCACTGAGCAAGGCCAGGGATCAAACCCACAACCTCATGGTTCCTACTTGGATACGTTTCCACTGCACCACAACAGGAACTCCAAGAATTTCTTTAGCTGTGGCCTACAGTTTGCCCTTTGATCTAAGAGGCTTGCCTCTGGTCTCAGGTGGTCTTTTTTTTTTTTTTTTTTTTTTTTTAAGGACCACACCAGCAGCATATGGAAGTTCCCAGGCTAGGGGTCGAATCAGAGCTACAGCTGCTGGCCTACACCACAGCCACAGCAATGCCAGATCTGAGCTGCTTCTGTGACCTACACCACAGCTCATGGCAACGCCAGATCCTTAACCCACTAAGCGAGGCCAGGGATTGAACCTGCATCTTCATGGATGCTAGTCTGGTTCATTACCATTGAGCCACAACAGGAACTCAGGTGGTTTTTAGAGCTATCCATTTAATAGAGCCTTCTGAGTGGGACTGCAATTCAGACAGAAGATTACTAGAGTGAGTAAGCATATAAAGGAGGCTAGAGCATAGTTAAAATGTTAAGTACCCTTTAGATCAGTAACCTTTCATTAGCCTTCTACAATGAATCTTTCAATGAGGCTATTTTGGCATTTTGAAGAGCCTGGCAGGCTTCCGCATACTAATTTTAACAGGTACAATAGTTGAGGGTTCTCAAAATTTTAGCAGTTTAAATGTTTCTCCACCTCAAAGGGTCCAAGAAGCTATCCCTAAAAAATGTTTCCCCTGCTAACCTAATTTCAGAAAAAAGAAAACCACCACCGGTGTTTCCAGTAGGCCCTGCAGGCAGCAGATCCAGAATGCTGCCGGGCTTTAACTGCTCACTCAGAATTGTTTTGGAGTGACACAAGAACTCCGTCTTGGCTATTTTAGGGCCCGATTACCTTTAATTCCCAATAGAGCACTTACAAGCACACCTAAACCCGGCTGGCATTCCCATGGGTGACTGTTTGCATGGGAACTGTTTGGCCTATGAGACACAATTTCCCAGTAGTAACTTCTTAGGCTAATTCAGATACGAGATAGGATAGGAATGACTTGCTGAGAATGGGGTGGGGGATCACACCTGTGCTGCTTCTGAGCCTAGCTCCCCAGGGCTTACCCTTGGCTCAGTTCGACCTCTCTTCCGTGGCTTGGTTTCCCTCTTTTGTTGCCAGAGCTGTTCCAGGTCTGTGCTCAAAATCTGACAACTGCAGAGTTCCCCTTGTGGCTCAGTGGGTTAAGGACTGGACATTGCCTCTACAAAGACACTTGGCCTCCCTCAGTGGGTCAAGGCTCTGGCATTGCCATAAGCTGTGGCGCAGCTTGGATCCTGTGTTGCCATGGCGGTGGCCTTGAGACAGAATACTAACTCAGGTAGTTAGGGTGGGACCAAGGGCTCCTATACATTCTTTCCACATGGATATTGATTAACTTTTGTAGCTTAAGGGCTCCAGAGAGTAACACCTCCACAGGCCTTGTTTTATTATAGGAAATGTGCATTCCCCACAGACTGTTTACTATAGGAAATGGGAGTCTCTAGCCTACTCCTCAACTGATAAAAAAGGAATGAGAGGAATGGTAAAAGAAAAGGACAAAAACAAACAAACAAACAAACAAACAAACCATAGAACTTTCAGGACATTTCCAACCCTAAAACCCCTATTGGACAAGGACTGATATAGGGAACTGGGCAAGATCAATGGGAGAAAACTACATCTCTCTGGACCACATGTTGGTGCCCATCTTTAAGGAATAAAAACTCCTAGAGGACAATAGAGAAAGGGGGCTCTTCCCCCACCCCAGCAACCCTGGGAGCTATTTGCTTTCCTTTAATAAAGACTTTGCTTGCTTGCTGCCTGTGTGTTCACGGAGTTCATTCTTCGACTGCCGTGAACAAGAACCTGGATTCCGGTACCATCTTTCCGGTATCAGCCTCAGCTGCAGCTCTGATTCGACCCCTGTAGTTCCATATGCTGCTGGTGTGGCTGTTAAAAAAAAAAAAAATGCAACAACTTCCACCTACAGCAGGAGTATCCTTGCTCAAAACCTGCCAACCCCTACTCTTTAGCAGAGTAAACATAAATCTTTAAAGAGTCCAGAGATAAGGAAGCTACAAATAAAAAACCCAGGTAGAATCATCCGAGATCAAGATGTCAATGAATCTGATCTCCAACAGACCCTGAGTCTCATTATATGTTGATTTTCTATATTAACATATTAAGTAACATACCCTCCTTCGCCTTGAGTGACCAGACATTAAGGACCAGAAAAAGATAAGAAGGGGGTAATAGCCACTCCCTCAGAAGAAGCCCTGCCTGTTCCCCATACAGACTGATGCATAAGCCTCCCCACCATTAGCCTCACTCTTTCTCCCTTTGTCTTTACTTTTTATTTTGTTCTTCTGTTTCTTTTTGGCTGTGCCCGCCCTTGGCATGCGGAAGTTCTGGGCCAGGGGTGGAATCCACACCAGAGCAGTGACAATATTGGATCCTTAACCCGCTAAGCCACCAGGGAACTTGTTCCTTTACTTTTAAAAATTAAATCCCTCTGGCCAGATGGGTGAGAAGTTGATCTATAACTTAGTGTCTGCTTTTCCAGTCTTTGGCCCCCTGTGCTAGGTCGACCTCAGCTTAGGTTTTGTTATTTGTTATCCGCCTTCTTGAACCCAAATAGAAAAAGAACCCTCCCCTGCGGAGACCAAGAGGCCAAGAACTGGACTGAGCAGGGTCCATATAACTTAATTCAGTAACATTGTGACAGCCTGAAACCATCCTTGCTGCTCAGAGCACTAGGTTATCAGCCTCTAACCTGCCCTCTGGATGAGCAGTATTTACTGAATGTAAATAACGGTTTCACCACATCTCCCGTATTCCTCCAAGCTAAAGAATTCAGTCTCTCATTTCATTAACAAAAGCTTTGTACAGCCCATATATCAACTTTTTTGTTTCTTCAATTTCAGCCAATTTTAACAAAAACCCAGCCACCTGTTTCCCTGGGCCTCTTCCCCAAACCCCCTCGATCTTGCCTAAGAAAATGCACCTGTGCCCCTTATGATTCCACGTCTTAAGTGAAACAGCTCAAAAATTCAAGATCGTTACTCAAACAATGAGATCTGCATTTCAGAACTCACCAGAAAACCTGAGTTAAGGAGAAGCCTGTGGGGCGGTTCCGGGTAGGCCCCAGGTGCCCCCTGGCGGGTATCTCCACTATCCTGCTGGCTAATCATGTCAAAAGAAAAAAATTCATCAATTTAAGAAAGAAATGGAAAATTTTAATGGCGTCAAATGGAGGATTATAATCCAGGAATAGCATCTCAGAAAACTCGGGGAAGGCATTCCCCTTGTGGCTCAGTGGGTTAAGAACCTGACAGTGTCCAGGACTATCCCTGGCTTGCTCATTGGGTTCAGGATCTGGCATTACCTGAGCTGCGCATAGGTTGCGCTCGCGGCTCGGATCCCGTGTGGCTGTGGCTGTGGCTGTGGCTGTGGCTCCAATTCAACCCCTAGCCCGGGAATGTCCATATACTGCTGGTGTGGCCCTAAAAAGAAAAGAAAACTCTGAGAATTGATCCACACACCTTAGACATCAGGGCACAGTTATCTAAGTTTCTTGAGACAGGTTGCTATACATTAAATTATGTTATTGACATTTACACAATCCAGATCAAGAAGGAACGTTACCTTTTAAGCAATTATCTTGCTGATCCTAGGAGAATGTTGCTCAGGCCATGGTCAGGAAAAGTGTTTCAAAGAGACTTTGACCCTGGCACCACTGAGAGCTGGACCTTGACCAGGCACACTCAGGGCCCTGGGACCCGCCCTGCCGTGGGCTCTGTGCTGGGGCCTCCTTCCCTAGAACATTCGGTGCAGCAGCCTTACTGACTGGTCCCCCACCCTCACCCTGTGCCACCACAGGGCCAGTCCTGGGGCTCCAGGGTGAATGCTTGGCTCACAGGCTAGCAGAGGGGACAGCACTGAGCATGCTGGCCTCTGGCCCCCTTCCTTCAGGGCCCGCTGGAGTCTGGAAAGTACGTTTACCACCCTCAGCTGAGCTTGATATTAGGTGCTGCAGCAACTGAGAATTTTTCAGCTGGAAGTGCCAGGTAACCCAGTTTTAACTGGCTTTGGGGAGGGGGTTAGATCCCATTAGTGACTCTTATAAGGGAAGCATTTAGAGGTGGGGGTTTGCTTAAGGTGCAGTTTGATTTTGAGCTCAAGGGCTGACTCTCTTCCCCTCATGCCCCCTAATCTTAGTTTCTTTCTCTTCATCCCTCAGTCAGGCCATCTTCTGTACTAATCTCATTCCCACAGCTCCTCACAGTAGCACAATGGCAGCAGCAGCTCAGGGACTCACATCTCAGCTTCAGAGAGTGAGGGAGCAGCGTCTTTCCCTAGAATTCCCAGCACAGGTCTCCCTGGGTCTGTCATTGGGTCAGGCAACCACCCCTCAACCAGCTTCTGTGATGGGGCAAAGGTGATGTGCCAGTTGACTTGCACGTGGCCGTGGAGGTAGAGGGGACCCAGGACTGTGCAGACAGAGAGTGGAGGAGGGATCCCCAGGCAAGACTGAGGGGCACTGCCCGGAGAAGAGGGAGGATGCTCAAGAGGCAGGAGACTTGTGTCCAGTCAGCTGGGTTCAGACAAAGTCCATGAGCTGATCACGTGAAACCAGAGCTGGCTGGCCTCTGGGGTTCTCCTTTCCTGAAGGGATAGGGCCCCTTTGAGGTCCAGAGGGCTGGGAGGGGGGCCCGGGACCTGCTTCAGGCTGCAACAGTGTCCATGGCCTTGGGGGCTCATCTGGGTTGGGGACTTGTCTGGGGTGGAGACGGGTGATGACAGGGCAGTGAAAAGAACAAGAGGCCATGTTCAGGATGTCAGAACCTGGCTCGGGGAGGGCCCCGTACTAGGTGACTCCAAGGCACAGCTCCTGTCTGGACCGTGTCCAGGAGGGAACAAGGAAAGAAAGGCCCCACACGCTCTACATTACATTTTGCATTTAATTTTTTTTTTTTTTTTGCCTGCATTGTGGCATGGCGGGGGCGGCCAGGGATCAGATCTGAGCTGCTGTTGAGACCTAAGCTGCAGCTGTGGCAATGTCCGATCCTTAACCCATTGTTCTGGCTGGAGGTAAAACCTGCATCCAATCTCCCAAGGCAAGCCGATCGTGTTGCACCACAGTGGGAACTCCCCCACGTACTCTAAATGGACACCCAAATACCACGCTAAAGAGGGCTCCTCAACTCAGCTCTCTGAGCTGGTTTCCTCTTGCCTTTTTTTCACAATTCTATGTGACGCCCAAGTCCTTCCCCAAGAGTGTGGTCCCCAGCCTGTAGATTCCCTCATGGCCTGAATCACTGCCTCGGACTTTTGGCCTTCAGTGTCCCCACAGACTTGAATTTCCCGAAGGCAGAGACTGTGGCTCATCCACCGCGGTCTCCTCACGATGCAGCCCACGCCCGGGGTGTGGAAGGTGTTCACTAAACGCAGAATGATGCCCCCCTTGATGTGGACCCAGCAACTGGGAAGAGCAGGGAAGAGGATCCCTGGGCGTCACTGCCCCGCGGGAAGGAGGCAGAACACTCAGCCAAAGCAGACAGGTAACACGCCCCTCCTTCCTGAGGGGGTCTCTGATGGCCCAGATGTCTCATCTGTCACAGAAAGACCCTGCCCAAAGACCCCACTGGGGGCTGAAAAGGGCATAAGTGGGGTTTTCAAGCTTCTTTTCAGGATTTTCAGAAGCCTAACAGGTAAGTAAGCTGGCTGGCAAAACCAAACAGGCACTTTCTTTGCTTTGGGATGGAATGAAGTCAGCTCCGTGTGGTAACGGCTATGCCCGTTATGCCGTCTAATGAGAGCTATGTGTGTCCTAGTTGATAAAACAGGTCCTCTCTCCCGGCACCCAGCTTGGTGGACTCTGCCTGTGATGTGGAATTGGTACTCGATACAATTTTGAGGGAAAAGCATGTGGCAAATGTGTCAGAAGTATGAAAATGTCTTTGGGGCCAAAGAAATGACAAGTAGCTTCCCTTCCAAGTCCCTTCCTGGGGGCCCCGGGGCAGGAGATGGGTGAGGAGGCTGGTGTGGGGTGCAGTCTCCCCCTGATGGTCAATGCAGAGCACTGCACTTTGAAGCAGAGGTTTGGTCTCGAGTGAAGCCTCAGGTGGAGGAGGAACAGGAGCCATGGATGGTCTACATCGCTGACTGGCCATTGGTCTGGAAAGCTCTGCTGCCGAGCAGGATGGGGAAGGGTATGGCTGCCTTACCCAAAGTCTCTGGCCCTCACTTTCCCATCCCACGCTATAAAGGTGGTAGCAAAGGGCTTCCACCATAGGCTGTTGTGAGAGTGGGGTCAAGCCAGGCCTGTGAACCAGATGATCCTCTCAACAGATGTGGAAAAAGCCTTTGACAAAGTCCAACACCCATTTCCGATAAAAACCCCTCAGATAGTGGGCATAGCGGGAACCTACCTCAACATAATAAAGGCCATATATGACAAACCCACAGCCAACATCATTCTCAATGGTGAAAAGCTCAAAGAATTCCCCCTGAGATCAGGAACAAGACAAGGATGTCCACTCTCGCCACTACTCTTCAACAGAGTTTTGGAAGTCCTAGCCATGGCAATCAGAGAAGTAAAAGAAATCAAAGGAATCCAAATTGGAAAGGAAGAAGTAAAACTATCACTATTTGCAGATGACATGATACTATACCTAAGAGAACCCTAAAGACTCTACCACTAAACTGTTAGAGCACATCCATGAATTTGGCAAAGTCACAGGATACAAAATTAATACGCAGAAACCAATGGCATTTCTACACACTAACAATGCAGGGGCAGAAAGAGAAACTAGGGAAACAATCCTGTTTACCATCACATCCAAAAGAATAAAATATCTAGGAGTAAACCTACCTAAAGAGACAAAAGACCTGCACTCTGAAAACTATAAGACACTGATGAAAGAAATCAAAGAGGACACAAATAGATGGAAAGATATACCATGCTCGTGGATTGGAAGAGTTAATATTATCAAAATGAGTATACTACCTAAGGTAATCTACAGATTCAATGCAATCCCTATCAAATTACCAAGGACATTTTTCACAGAACTCAAACAAAATATTTTAAAGTTTGTTTGGAAGCACAGAGTAGCCAAAGACATCCTGAAAAAAGAAAAATGGAGCTGGAGGAATCAGGCTCCTGGACTTCAGACTATACTACAAAGCAACAATCATCAAAACCGTATGGTATTGGCACAAAGACAGAAATATAGATCAGTGGAATAGGATAGAAAGCCCAGAATTAAACCCACGCGCCTACAGCCAACTCATCTATGACAAAGGAGACAAGAATATACAATGGAGACAGGACAGCTTGTTCAATAAGTGGTGCTGGGAAAGCTGGACAGCCACATGGAAAAGAATGAAATTAGAACACTCCCTAAAGCCATACACAAAAATAAACTCCAAATGGGTTAAAGACCTAGATATAAGACCAGACGCTATAAAACTCTTAGAGGAAAACATAGGCCAAACCCTCTCTGACATAAATGACAGCAACATCTTCTCAGATCCACCTCTTAAAAGTACTGACAATAAAAACAAAAATAAACAAATGGGACCTAATCAAACTTCAAAGTTTCTGCACAGCAAAGGAAACCCTCAACAAAATGAAAAGACAACCCACAGAATGGGAGAAAATCTTTGCAAGTGATTCAACTGACAAGGGATTCATCTCCAAAATTTATAAACACCTTCTGCAGCTCCGTACCAAAAAAACAAACAACCCCATCAAAAAATGGGCAGAATATCTAAATAGACAGTTCTCTAAAGAAGACATACAATTGGCCAAGAAACACATGAAAAGATGTTCAACGTCACTCAGAATTAGAGAAATGCAAATCAAAACCACTCTGAGGTACCACCTTACACCAGCCAGAATGGCCATCATCCAAAAGTCTACAAACAATAAGTGCTGGAGAGGGGGTGGAGAAAAAGGAACCCTAGTACACCACTGGTGGGATTATAAATTGGTGCAACCACTGTGGAAAGCAGTATGGAGATTCCTCAGAAAACTAAACATAGAACTACCATTTGACCCAGCGATCCCACTCCTGGGCATCCATCCAGAGAAAACCATGACTCGCAAAGACACATGCACTCCAATGTTCACTGCAGCACTATTTACAATAGCCAAGACTCCTCAATGTCCATCGACAGAGGAGTGGATCAAGAAGATGTGGTACATATACATGATGGAATATTATTCAGCCATTAAAAAGAATGAAATACCGGAATTTTTAGCAACATGGATGGACCTAGAAACAATCATGCTAAGTGAAGTCAGCCATACAATGAGACACCAACATCCAATGCTTTCACTGACATGTGGAATCTGAAAAAAGGACAGACGGAACTTCTTTGCAGAACAGATGCTGACTCACAGATAGTAAAAAACTTATGGGAGTTCCCATCATGGCACAGTGGTTAACGAATCTGACTGGGAACCATGAGGTTGCAGGTTTGATCCCTGGCCTTGCTCAGTGGGTTAAGGATCCGGCATTGCTGTGAGCAGTGGTGTAGACTGCAGACGCGGCTCGGATCCCGCATTGCTGTGGCTCTGGCGTAGGCAGGCGGCTACAGTTCCAATTCGGCCCCCTAGCCTGGGAACCTCCATATGCCATGGGAGCGGCCCTAGAAAAGGCAAAAAGACAAAAAAAAAAAAGTATGGTTTCCAAATGAGACAGGTTGGGGGGTAGGGGGTGTGCTTAGGCTATGGGATGGAAATCCTGTGAAATTGGATTGTGATGATCATTATACAACTACAGATGTGATAAATTCATGAGTAATAAAAAAAATTTAAAAAATGAAATGTCCATTATCTTGCTCTGAAGGATTTATTCATATGATCTTCATCTTCATCCACTCAAAAATTAAATACTCATGGAGCTATACACTTAAGATTTATATGCTTTACTAATATGTGAATTATTACTCAATACAAATTTTATATTACAAACTTTTAAAAAGAATGCAAGTCAGGAGTTCCGGTCAAGGCTCAGTGGTTTTGGAAACTGACAAATATCCATGAGGACGTGGGTTCGATCCCTGGCCTTGCTCAGTGAGTTAAGGATCTGGTGTTGCCATGAGTTGTGGTGTAGGTCACAGGCACAGCTTGGATCCTGCACTGCTGTGGTGTAGGCCAGCGGCTGCAGCTCTGATTGGACCCCTAGCCTGGGAACCACCATATGCCACGGCCCTAAAAAGACAAAACAAAACAAAATAATGCAAGTCAGGAGGCAAAAGAATGGCATTTCTAAAATATTAAAGAAAAAAGTCAACTTAGAATTCAATTTTCAATGCAGATGTTCTTCAAAGTTGAGTTGAAATAAACGTTTTCTTTTTTTTCTTTTCTTTTCTTTTTTTTTTTTTTTGGCTTTTTAGGGCCGCACCCACAGCATATGGAGGTTCCCAGGCTAGGGGTCTAATAGAGCAACAGCTGCCTGCCACAACCACAGCAATACCAGATCTGAACCGTGTCACAGCTCACAGCAACTCCAGATCCTTAACCCACTGAGGGAGGTCAGGGATCGAACCTGCAACCTCATGGTTCCTAGTCAGATTTGTTTCTGCTGCGCCACAACAGGAACTCCTAAACATTTTCAAATAAACAAATTTTTCTTTGGAAAATCTGCTTTTTAAAAAACTATAAAGAAGCTCTTCAGACTGAAGTGAAAGTATATCAACTGGAAACGTCTAGGAATGATAAATAAGATACTTTTATAAATTGGTTTTGCTTTCATTTTCTTTTTGAAAAAAATTTGAATGATATTGTATTGTTTTAAGTAAAAATAATAAAATTGTGTTTGGGGGGTTCCCAGCAAACACAGAAGTCAACTATAGGGCCCAATGGCACACAGGACTAGAGTGTCAGCAAAGAGTACTATTTGGTTGTAAGTTTACAATGTTACATATAAAGTCACATAATATTATTTAAAGAGTTAAAGATACATATTGTACTCTTTGCAGCTACTAGTACAAGAAATGTAAACAGTAAAAGTAAAAATCCTATAGCTTAAGTGAAATGTAATACTAAAATAATGCTCGAATAATTTACTAGAAGAAAACAGAAGTCAGTGAAATGGAGAAGAGAGAAAGCAATTAATAAGATGAGACAACGCAACCATATGAATAATTACACCCAATGTAAATGCAGTCAACATTCAAAATACTCCAAATTCTTTTTTTGGCCGCCCCTGCAGTGCCTGGTCTAGGTATCAAACTTGCGGCACACCAGAGACCCAAAGCCACTGCAGTGATGATGCTGGATCCTTAACCCACTGTGCCACAAAAGAACCATTCCAAAACCTTTGTAAAAGATGACAGATAGCTAGATTTGATTTTTTAAATCCAACTACATGTTGTTTACCAAAAATGTACTTTGAAGACAAAAGCACAGATGGTTTCAACTTAAGTGAGAATAACATGTAACATGCAAACACTAGCTATATTGTTGATATATAAAAATCAGACAAATAATTAAAAATGGAATATTGCCAGGCATAAAGAGAAATATTTCATATTGATAAAAGGGTGTGTTTTGGCCAAAACACGTGTATGTATCTTATAAAAGAATTTTATAGCAACTGAAGCAAAAATTGATAGGACTAAAGAGAGAAATAGCAGTGTATAGATGTGTAAATTTCAGAAGATATTGGTGAGGTCAAAAATGGTTGCCTATGAAGAGAAGGCTGGGAAAAATAAGGGGCATATTCTAGTTATCTCTGTTCTATACAAACACATCTATAGATGATAATGAGAGGATGAGAGGGGTTTTTTTAGTATTTATTTGCAATATATAATTATTCTTGTAGTAATGTAATTTTTTTTAAAACTAATTTCAGAAAACTATTCAAGGATCAGTCATAGGTGCCAACAAACATCCTTTCTATTCTAACCGATAAACTGATCCTGCTCAGTGAGAAAACATAAACAAATCTATAATTAAATGTATACATAAATCTCTCCATACTTTGAAGAGAATATCATCCAGAAATGAAGAAGAAAAAATCAGACATTCTCAAACAAAAACTGGAAGGATTTAATTCACAGGATATCTAACCTATAAGCAACATTAGTGTAAGTTCTTTAGATGGCATATTGTTTGGTTTAAAAAAAAAAAAAGATTTTGGATCTAGAGAAAAAAATAAGGCCCACTGGGAATGAATGAAAAGAATACATAATTTTTCATTATAATTGTTCTACTTGATAATTTTTAATGTAATAATTATAAAATGTATTTGATTTTTTAATAGTGTATGTAAAAGTGAAATATATGACATCAAGAATGAGAGCTATAAATTTGGACTATACTTTATAAGGTCTCTACACAATGTGACAAGTCCTATGACATTAGGGGGAGGTGGATGTAGACTACTTTAAAGTGTATATGTAAAATCCTAAGGCAACAATAAAAATATTTTCAATGAAGTTATAAATTATGAGTAAACAGAAATATTAAAAAGCACTCAACTGAATCTAGAGAAAGCATAAAAGGAGAAAATAAGGGGAAATGGAACAAGCAGAAAATAGCTAGCAAGAGGGTAAATTTAAATTTCACCATCTAATAATAATTTTAAATGTGATTCACACCCATTAAAGACAATCAGATAAAATAAAAACACAAGACCCAACTACTGACTGTCTATCAGAAGCCCACTTCAGATATAACTGAGGAAGGTTAAAAAGTTAAAGGAGTGAGAAATACATACCATGGAAACACTGATGAAAAGAAAGCTAGTGTACACATATTCGATTGAGACAAAGTAGACTTTGGAACAAAAATAATCATGGATAAAGAAAGCCATTAAATAACAATAAGGAGGTCAATTCTCCAAAAGACACAAGCAATCTTAAATCTGTATGCACATAATGACAGAAAACAAAATACAGGCGGATATCTGTGAAAATGCTGGAGAGCTAGCTTTCAGAGCCCATTCCTTCACAGAAACATAAAACAACCAAGAATACCTGTCAGAATCAACTTTGTTGGAACTCTAGAAAATAGCCAAAGGTTTACAGTAACCAACCAAAGAGCGAATTAAAAAAAAAAAAAAAAAGGAACAAAATAAAATGCAGTAAAATTTAGTTTAATTGAAAGGGCAACTTGAATAGGCTGAGAAAGATTTTCAGTAGTTTTTAAACTGCTCTTTCCCCAACCCCCCTCTCTAGCTTCACCATGGTCTTGAACATGGTTCTCAGTGCGGGACTCTGGTCCCTAGTTCCAAAGGGAGTAGAAAACGATATTACCAAATTATTTTTGTCTGTTTTAACCTGAAGGACTGACAAAAGCACTTGTCCTTGTTTCATCTAACTCAAAAATCACTCAGAGGAGTTCCCGACGTGGCGCAGTGGTTAACGAATCCGACTAGGAACCATGAGGTTGCGGGTTCAGTCCCTGCCCTTGCTCAGTGGGTTAACGATCCGGCGTTGCCGTGAGCTGTGGTGTAGGTTGCAGACGCGGCTCGGATCCCGCGTTGCTGTGGCTCTGGCGTAGGCCAGGGGCCACAGCTCCAATTCGACCCCTAGCCTGGGAACCTCCATATGCTGCAGGAGCGGCCCAAAGAAATAGCAAAAAGACAAAAAAAAAAATCACTCAGAGGAGTTGCCTGGTGGCTCAGTGGGTTAAGGAATCTGGCATTGTCACTGCTGTGGCTCAGGTCACTGCTGTGGTATAGGTTTGATCCCTGGCCTGGGAACTTCCACACACCAAAAAAATAAAAATTAAAAATAAAGAAAGAAAGAAAATCACTCAGAGTAGGAAAGTAGCAAACATTACTTGAAAATTCAGTAAGGCAAATGAACAACACACAACCACCCAGGGAAAAGATGTAAGACATGAAATGAAGAATGGACAGCCCCCAAAGGAAAAGCTGGGAAGAGTTTCTTTGGGAAACCCAGACATTCAATAGCACCCAAGGATAACTGGATATAAAGAAAGACATACACATGCTCAGGGCAATCCCTATGCTCAGAAAACTCCTGAAAACCCAGACACCTACAGTCAATTAATCTTCAACAAAGGAGGCAAGACTATAAAATGGGAAAAAGACAGTCTTTTCAGCAAGTGTTGCTGTGAAAACTGGACAGCTGCATGTAAAGCAATGAAACTGGAACACACCTTCACACCATGCACAATAATAAACTCAAAATGCCTTAAAGACTTAAATGTAAGACAAGACACCAATAAACTCCTAGAAGACAACATAGGCAAAACCTTCTCTGATATCAACCTTACAAATATTTTCTCAGGTCAGTCTCCCAAGGCAACAGAAATAAAAGCAAAAATAAACCAATGGGACCTAATCAAACTGACAAGCTTTTGAACAGCAAAGGAAACCAAAAAAAAAAGACAACTTACAGAATGGGAGAAAATAGTTTCAAATGATGCAACAGACAAGGATTTAATCTCTAAAATATACAAACAACTTATACAACTCAACAGCAAAAAAACCAACAACCCAATTGAGAAATGGGCAAAAGACCTGAACAGACATTTCTCCAAAGAAGATATACAGATGCCAACAAGCACATAAGGAAATGCTCAACATCACTGATTACTAGAGAACTGCAAATGCAAATCCAAAGTACCATGAGATACCACCTCACACCAGTCAGAATGGCCATCATTAATAAGTCCACAAATAACAAATGCTGGAGAGGCTGTGCAGAAAAGAGAACCCTCCTGCATTGTTGGTGGGAATATAAATTGGTACAACCATTATGGAAAACACTGCGGCGGTACCTTAGAAAACTATACATAGAATTACCCTATGACCCAGCAATCCCACTCTTGAGCATATATCCGGACAAAACTTTCCTTGAAAAAGACACATGCACCTGTACGTTCACTGCAGCACTATTCACAATAACCAAGACATAGAAACAACCTAAATGTCCATCGACAGATGACTGGATTAGGAAGATGTGGTATTTATACACAATGGAATACACTCAGCCATAAAAAAAAACCAAAACAACAACAACAACAAAAAAAGGGAGTACCCACCGTGGTGCAGTGGAAACAAATCCAACTAGGAACCATGAGGTTGCAGGTTCAATCCCTGGCCTCGCTAGTGGGTTAAGGATCCGGCGTTGCTATGAGCTGTGGTGTAGGTCACAGTCGCAGCTTGGATCTGGCATTGCTGTGGCTCTGGCATAGGCTGGCAGCTGCTGCGAGTGCGGCCCTAAAAAGACACACACACACACAAAAAGAATGCCATTTGCAGCAACATGGATGGAACTAGAGACTCTCATACTAAGTGAAATTAGTCAGAAAGAGAAAGACAAACACCATATGATATCATTTATATCTGGAATCTAACATACAGCACAAATGAACCTTTCTACAGAAAAGAAAATCATGGACATGGAGAACAGACTTGTGGTTGACAAGGGGGAGGAGGAGGGAGTGGAATGGATTCAGAATTTGGGGTTAATAGATGCAGACTATTGCCTTTGGAATGGAGAAGCAATGAGATCCTGCTGTATAGCACTGGGAATGGTATCTAGTCACTTATGATGGAGCATGAGAATGTGAGAAAAAAGAATGTATACATGTACGTGTAACTGGGTCACCTTGTTGTACAGCCGAAAACTGACAGAACATCCGTAAACCAGCTATAATGGAAAAAAATAAAAATCATTATATAAAAAAAATTGGAAAATTAAAAATCTAAAAGTGTAAATTAAGTAAACATTCAAAATAATTCAGGATTCACTGATCTTAGTGAAGGTCATCATTATTATAGAAAAAACAGAAACACCTGAAAAGACCCTGAACTCCCTGAACTTTCACCTTTGGCTGAAGTGAAAGCAGGAAGTTAAAACTAAGAAAAATTTATAAACTGGCTGGCTAAGAATCAAAGGGATACCCCAGTCCAGAGCCAATTTATGTTTTAAAAAATAGAGTTTTTTCTTAGTTTTTCTTTATTTTCTCTTTCCCTCTCCTCTACTTTTCCCTCCTCATCTTTCTCTTCCTCCTCCCCTTCCTTTTCCTCTTCTCCTTCCTCTTCTCCTCCTCCTGCTCTTCCTCCTCCTTCTTCTTTCTCAAGGGTTCCTGAGAAGAAAATACTATAATGTGCAAAGAATGGGGTTTGACACTGACTTGAGGAACTACAAGCAATTTTCAGAAGACTCACAATAGTTTAACAGAAACTTGGTCAGTGTATAAAGTCAAATGATCCAGATGTACTGAATATTTTGTGTGTACAGGCTAAGAACAAAATTTCACATTGACCATCTGAAACAATACATTTTAATATTAGGTAAGCATTAGGGAAATGATTTGAATTTCATTGACAGGAAAAAAATGATTTCAAAACATAAAAAATTTTAAAGCAAAACACTTTGCACATGGAAACTGACTCTTAAGGGTAAGAAAAGAAGAGAAGGGAAGTAAAATAGTATTCTGGGGACATTCTCAACATTACTTAAGTGTAAGTGCTGTATTGTGGGGTGTTTTCTGGTAAGTGACTTCTACTTATTGATACAAGTTGGAGAAGCTACCTAAGGTAAGAGTCCTTGACCAGACTGCACTTAATAATAATAATAACAATAATAATGATAATAACATATACAAACTGCAAACGTGTTTTTAGGCAAAGATGCCAGAAAGAAATAATTACTAATTGTGAGTCCCCATCATTATTGACCAGAAAACCATGGCCATGCCACTTTAGAGCCCTTTCCCTGACAGCCCTCCAGCCTCCTTGGCTTTGCTTGAATCAGGCTCAAGCACACAGTAGGCGCAGTGAACACCACTGAGATTCGTTAGGCAGCACACTCCTATACACACCACAAAGCATAGACAAATCCAAAATAACCCAGGAATTAAATCTGAAGAGTCAGATGACTATCACTGGAGACTCATAAGCATCCAGCAAGCAGATCACCCAGTGACAGCACATCTGACAACAGCTGTCACCTGCTGTCATTATTTTGAAAATATCTTTAAATCTTTAAGAACTTACACTGACTGACCAATGCAATCTTCTGTGACAGAATGCAAGAGACAAATCCCACCCACTTCGAGAACAAGAAATACCACTCTTTACATTGGACAGCAGTGGCCACGGGCACCCACCCAACAAAGCTCCCTCATCCTTCAGCTTGAGGAAGAGACACTGGACAAAGAAAAGTCTCTCAACTGTTTTTTGTCACTTCTGCACATTTGGCGCCTCACCAGCCCAGCCTTCAGCCCTCTCCTTGGGGGTTAATCTGTTCATTCCATTCTCCACAGTGACAGGATGATTTTCCAGGACCACACAATACAGGTGATGACCACTCCCTACCACTTTTTTATCCAAACAGTCTGTCCCTTGTCTCTGAGCTATGCTCAGTGGTGCACACAATATCTACAGCCAACCACTCTTAACACATGAGGATGTCTACTTGAGTGATGTCTGCTACCTCTGGCTAAGTCCCAGTGTGAGAGCATGGCTCATCTAGGGATGTTGACAATGGCTATTCCAGAGGCTATTCCAGATCCTCTGGAATCACACCATTCCTCGAGTCCTACTATCTTCCTGGTCTTAGTCCAAAACATGTTGCCCAGGTCCTCCCAGGTAACAGTCCCTAAATACCTGTTGAGCCGTACAGACTCTCATATTCCCCAACACTTCCTTTGGGGCACTTACATACTCTGTTGGCCCTTATAGGTACAAACTGTTCTTTAGAACACAAAGGAATGGCAAAAAGGAGGTTAGCATGGAGTAAACATCACACCTTAGAAACGCTTTCAACATGAGATACAGCCACAGGGGGCTTGGAAGCAGAGACCAATTGCAAATGAGCTGCATTTATACTCAGGCAAAGTCTGCAATGGCCTACACACTTGTTTTGGCTGAGAGTTTAAGACAGCACTCAGAAAGTGGGGGGAAAATATATATGTATGTGCCATTAGTCCCCTTCATTAAGAAATGCCTGTGAGCTCCCATTGTGGCTCAGCAGGTTACGAATCCAACTAGCAACATGAGGATGTGGGCAAGGATTGCTTTTACGATAGGAAAGTTGGGAGCTTCGTCATGGCTCAGTGGTTAACGAACCCGATTAGCATCCATGAGGACTCAGGTTTGATCCCTGGCCCTGCTCAGTGGGTTATGGATCCAGCGTTGCTGGGTCCCAGATGCGGCTCAGATCCCGAGTTGCTGTGGCTGTGGCGTAGGCAGTGGCGACAGCTCCGATTCAACCCCTATCCTGGAAACTTCCATATGCCACGGGTGCAGCCCTAAAAAGACAAAAAGACAAAAAAAAAAAAAAGATACTTGTCTTGAGATCTAAATTCTTTATTTATTACAGAAACCCAAATCCTTTCTGAGCTATATTTGTAATAAATATCATCTCCCAATATTTGATCTGTCTTTTCATGGTTATAAAAGTATTAACTCTAGCATAAATATACATACAACTCTTTTGTCCATGATAACAAATACCACACAGTGACCACTCATGAAAATATCATCCATCTCAAGAAACAGAATATGACTGGATCAAGAGAAACATCAGGCTTTACTTAGCACAAGACTCATAAAATTTACAGGAAATATTTGCTCTTATTTCTGTACTCATTTACAACTCTCTTTTTTTTTTTTTTGAAGTCCAACTATATGTGAATATATTTCAAGAACTTTAAAATGTCCATATCCTTTAAGTCAGCAAGCACAAACTAATGAACTTATGAAAATAATACATTTGAATAAAAATAATGTACGACTTTATCATATCAGTACAACTCTCTTTTTGAAGCCTTTGGAATTTGCTCACTCAAGAAAAAATATATCCATATACGGAGGAGGAAGATCTAACAAAACAGTGAGATATCATCCTAATGTTTTTTCCATCTTGAAAAGAAAGATATCAAATACATAGTTTAATGTTGACAAATCAAGTCATATTTGATATTCAAAAGCTAAAACCTACACGAAAATATTAAAGAAACGAAAGTTGAGTGTTAAAATACAAGAAGGAAGAGAAAGTGAGCATTTTCATTTCAGAACTGGTTACACATCAAGTGATGATTAGTAGGAGATACTGTCTAAAGAGATGATTAAGCAATGTTTCTGTAACATTTTAAACACACACACAGCATTACAGAAGTCATGGCTAATGAATCAATATAGCATTTCAGAGTATCTGCCAATCAATCCATAGGAATAAACTAATGTCAACTATTCAAAGAAAATACTCTTAGGAGTTCCTGTCGTGGCTCAGTGGTTAACAAATCTGACTAGGAAGCCATGACGGTTTCAGGTTCCATCCCTGGCTGCGCTTAGTGGATTAAGCATCCGGCATTGCCATGAGCTGTGGTGTAGGTCAGACTCAGCTTGGATCCTGCATTGCTGTGGCTCTGGCGTAGGCTGGCAGCTACAGCTCTGATTAGACCCTTAGCCTGGGAACCTCCATATGCCACAGGTGTGGCCCTAGAAAAGACAAAAAAAAAGACAAAAATAAAAAGCGAAGAAAATACTGTTAGACCGTATCAAGGACATGGCTAAAATTGAGAAAAAAGAATGTATACATGTATGTGTAACTGGGTCACCATGCTGTACAGTAGAAAATTGACTAGAACACTGTAAACCAGCTATAATGGAAAATAATAAGAATCCATTATATTAAAAAAATTGGAAAATTAAAAATCTAAAAGTGTAAATTAAGTAAACATTCAAAATAATTCAGGATTCACTGATCTTAGTGAAGGTCACATTCAAGTTTTCAAAGCTAAAATCAACGTTTCACGTAATACCAAACAAAATCTCATGAGTATTTTTGGAAATTATCACCTCTTTATTAGAACTTGTTATAAAGGTGCTGTAATCAATAGGAAATGGTACTGGTGTAGACCTCATTAAACAAGCTACAGAAACAAGAGAGAAATGAGGAGTAAATACATGATTTACTGACTCTTAACTTGTAGGGGAACAGGGCCTAAAAGTGAAGAAAATCATCTATGTGAAAGATCACTAAACTGCCATATTTGAATGGAAAAGTTTATGTGATTTATATGTAAAGTTATTATCTATGTATTTGAATTTCTATCTTCCATCTTACGCTTTGTAAGGTGAGAACATCGATGGGGTTATATTTTATCCCTTTATCTAAACACTCACTTACTACATTATATTAGGACGACTCTTTCTAAATTTTAAGATGCACTCTTACATCAGAAGAGTGTTTAAACTACTGGATGGTGTCCACCTCAAACGGACCACTTGGGATCTAATTTCCCCTAGAGACCCGTCTACACTACTTAACTCACCTGCATGGCTCCTGCTTGGAAATTCTTCCTCTAACAACAATGGACCTTTTCATTGCTCCAACGTGACGATTACCTCTCATTTTGTAAAACAGTATCCTGTAAATGGGAAATAATTTAGGACTTGGATCAGCTGCACCAACTTTAATGCATATGAATTTGAAAGACCAAATAGTTATAGGAACGGCATAGTGATGGCAGTCATTTGACTTTTCCTTTGGAGAGCAAATAACAAAAACATTTTTTTTTTCAAATCTCAACATACACTGATCTCCTTCAACTCCTGAATCATAAAGATACATTACATGGATTCTCCATATATAGGAGTTTAAATAAGGCTCTGAACAGCAACTTCCAATCATCGCCATGACAGTGTAAGAGGAATAATGTAATATGGAAGAAAACTGGAAATCCTACAAAATCAACAAAATAATGACTTTTGGACATTGCACACAAAACACTGGCAGTGGAGGCCAAGGATCTTGGAAAGAAGGGAAAGAGAATTTCTAGATGATGGTTCAGAAAGAAGACACAAAATCAGAGCCTTCTGATCTCAGTAACTATGAGGCAATGGTGGGAGTTCAGGGAAGCCCAAACAGTGAGACTTTCAGGGGAAAGTGGAGTTCCTGCTGTGGCACAGCAGGTTAAGAATCCGGCATTGTGTCTGTGGTGGCACTGGTTCAATCCCCAGCCTGGCACAGTAGGTGAACGATCTGGCACTGCCCCATCTTTGGCATATGTCACACATGCAGCTTGGATTCACTACAAGGCCAGGGAACTTCTATATGCTGTGAGTGTGGCAAAATAAAATAAAATAAAATAATAAAATAAAAAATAAAATAATAAAATAAAAAAATAAAATAAAATAAAATAAAAAATAAAATAAAAGTGAAGTAAAAAATTTTACTGATAGAAAGCCATGAAGTTGCAACAAAAACATCACCTTGAGTAAAAGTGGCACATTCCCATAAGAAAACTTCTAACAATGGAGGAAAAAGAACCCCAATGCCATACATTGACAAACTCCTAAAGCATACACAAAGACATAGTGTTTAGAAAGAGCGAAAGATGGAGATGGAATTAAGATGGTGGAGTAGGAGGACCAGAGCTCACCTTCTCTCATAAGAGCCACAATATTACACCCAACTGCTAAACAACCTTCAACCAAACAGACTGCAAACCATCAAAACAGATATCCTCCTCCAGAAGACAAAGACCACAGGAGGTGCGATGACACAAGAAAAGCAATCCCATACCCACCACATGGGTGTGGCCCCCAGACTGGAAAGCACCTGTACCTCAGAGGCTAACCCACGGGAGTGAGAGTTCTGAGCTCCAAGTCAGAACTTTTCACCTAAAAAGAGAGAAGACTCAATAAAATTAGAAATGAAAAAGAAGTTACAACACAAGAGATACAAAGGATCCTAAGAGACTACTACAAGTAACTACACACCAATTAAGCACAAAAACAGAAATATAAATCAGTGGAAGAGGACAAAAAGCCCAGAATTAAACCCATGAGCCTACAGCCAACTAACCTATGACAAAGAAGACAAGAATATACAACGGCAAAAAGACAGTCCCTTCAATAAGTGGTGCTGGGAAAACTGAATGGCTACATGTACAAGAATGAAATTAGAACATATCCTAACATCATACCAAAAAGTAAACTCAAAGTGGATTAAAGACCTAAATATAGGACCCGACACGATACAACTCTTAGAGGAAAACACAGGCCAAATACTGTCTGACATAAACCACAGCAATATCTTCTCAGATCCACATCCTAGAGTAATGACAATAAAAACAAAAATAAACAAATGGGACCTAATCAAACTTAAAACGTTCTGCACAGCAAAGGAAACCCTAAACAAAATGAAAAGACAACCCACACAATGGGAGAAAATAGGTGCAAATGAGGCCATTGACAAGGGATTAATCTCCAAAACTTATAAACACCTACTGCAGCTCAATACCAAAAAAAAACCCAAACAATCCCACGAAAAAATGGGCAAAAGATCTAAACTGACAATTCTCCAAAGAAGACATACAGAGGGCGAAGAAACACATGAAAAAGATGTTTAACATCACTCATTATTAGAGGAATGCAAATCAAAACCACTATGAAGTACCACCTCACCCCAGCCAGACTGGCCATCCTCAAAAAGTCTACAAACAATAAATGCTGGAGAAGGTGTGGAGAAAAGGGAACCCTATTACACTGTCGGTGGCAATGTAAATTGGTGCAACCACTGTGGAAAACAGTATGGCGATTCCTCAGAAAACTAGAAATAGAAGTACCATTTGACCAAGCAATCTCTCTCTTGGACATCTATCCAGACAACACCATGACCTGAAAAGATACACATACTCCAATGTTCATTGCAGCACTATATACAATAGCCAAGCCATGGAACCAATCTAAATGTCCATAGACAGAGCAGTGGATAAACAAGATGTGGTACATATATACAATGGAATATTACTCGGTCATAAAAAGGAATAAAATAATGGCATATGCAGCAACATGGATGGACCCAGAAATTTTCATGCTTAGTGAAGTCAGACAGTGAGACAAAAACATCACATGCTATCACTTATATGTGGAATCTTAAAAAAAGACACAATGAACTTCTTTGCAGAACAGATGCGGACTCACAGCCTTTGGAAACCTTACAGTTACCAAAGGAGACAAGTTGGAGGGGGAGGGATGGGCTGGGTGTTTGGAATGGAAATGTCCTAAAGTTGGGTTATGAGGATCATTGTAAAACTATAAATACAATAAAATTCAGCGAGTTAAAAAAAATCTTATAAATGTAAAAAAATGAGTGAAAAGATGTTCTAATACATGAGGTATAAGACGCTCTGTCCTCAAAAGAGTAGTATTATCCTACTAGTGACCAAATTATTCTTTCGTTTAAGAAGGCTTTAGACCTGACATAAGAAGTAAACACTGAATTAACTTCGTTAAGTTACTTAAATTACAAGCAAGCACAGAATGCATTAAAATTAGCCCAAGTCATTTCTTATACTTCCCAAAATGCTCCAAGAGTATTTAAACAAACATTACAAAATCTAGCAGCCAACAATGTAGAATTCACAGTATGCAGCACACTACCTAAAATGACCAAGTATGGAAAGAAGGAAAACATGAATCAGGACAGAAGAGAAGTCAATCAATGGGAGGGAAAAAGAATGGTGGTAACCTGAAATTCAGTAAGTCTCTAATGATGTTAAAACTCCTATTACAATCCACTCCGCATGTTAAAGAAGAGAGAGGAAACATAATCATGGTGAGAGAACAAAGTTATAAAATAAAAGTCCAAAACTGGACATCAAGGCAAGACAAAATACTACCTGGGGCAGAGTGGCATGCTAAAAGACTCCAAAGGGTTTTGCTATAAGGATTGCCAATATTTACATTAGAAAGGAAAACCCACACAGGTCTTTTTTAATAAGATATCTAGCTTCTCATGTGCTTCCATGTTCTATTCATTTCATTATGAAACAGTCATGTAGTTACTTGGAAACTACTTCATCTCTTTGCGAATGGTGAAAAACGCTAATATCTTACTGTAATTATGAGAAGTTTTGACCTCAAAGGCACTCTGAAAAGGTCACTAGCCTCCCAGAACAAAGGAGCATATGTTGTCAGTAGACCTGCCATAGTCAGTACCTTTAGGTTGAAGTCTTATAAAATAAAGAAAATAAAAATATTTCTTATAAATATTAAACACACTTCTCATAGGGTGCAGCCTTTACCTAAATCCCCTATATTGACTATTTGGTTTCTACCCACCAACTCTTCCCAAAGAAACAAATGGAAAGGTGTGTTTCCCATACTTCTTGAGAAAAAAGACCGTGAAATCATCCTCATGATCACTCTATGGCTGACGTTTTTAAAATAAGGACATGAAGAGTAACTAGATTAACAGATGATTCTCAAAGTGGTTCTCGCAAAACTGCAAAATGAGAGACTGGGATGACCGATTGTGAGCAGTAAGGAGAATTCCAAGGAAAATCAGTCAATAGGGTTTTCAAACAACCTATCAGAGAAGTTGAGGAAGAATATCAATGTCTAGATCCTTAAAATTTCAAAGAGAGATTACAGTAGTAGACTTCTCAATCTACATGCTTCCAGCTGGAGTTGCCTCTTTTCTACTGTAAACATCAACATTAAAGTTAACTCATAATTGCCCTGATATTTTTCCTGATTAAAGAAACAATTGTAGGAGTTCCCATCGTGGCTCAGTGGTTAATGAACCCGACTAGTATCCATGAGGATGCGAGTTTGATACCTGGGCTTGCTCAGTGAATTGGGGATCCGGTGTTGCCGTGAGTTGTTGTATAGGATGCAGCTAGGATCCGGCACTGCTGTGGCTGTGGTGTAGGCTGGCAGCTACAGCTTTGAGTTGACCCCTAGCCTGGGAACCTACATATGTAATGGGTACAGCCCTAAAAAGAAAAAAAAAACAAAACTAAAAACAAAAACAAAACAAGCATACCTCAAGGTCAAATTTTCTCGAAATCATTCATAGAAGTACAAATGTACATGAAGTGTACCAGTGATAAGTGGGAAAATTACATTTTCACCTAGAATGAATTCACTTCTATACACTCTGATGTTGTCATCTACTGGTGTTGTTACAACAGATATCTCTTGAATATCAAATCATAAATTTCTCCTTTCATTATGATTACTTATTCTGAGGAAATTAGCCATAACCAAGACTCATCTGTATGCTACGTATTCCCTCTACTTTTGAACACATAGTTTCTATTAACTGAGATCCTTTTTTTTTTTTTTTTTTTGCTATTTCTTGGGCTGCTCCCACAGCATATGGAGGTTCCCAGGCTAGGGGTCGAATCGGAGCTGTAGCCACCGGCCAACGCCAGAGCCACAGCAAACATGGGATCCCAGCCGCGTCTGCGACCTACACCACAGCTCACGGCAACGCCGGATCCTTAACCCACTGAGCAAGGGCAGGGATGGAACCCGCAACCTCATGGTTCCTAGTCGGATTCGTTAACCACTGCGCCACGGCGGGAACTCCCTAACTGAGATCCTTTAATAGCATGTTTTAAGCTGTTTCTAAAGACCTACTTAGAAATATCTGTAATATGCATTTCTCTCTCTCTTTTTATTTTTATTTTTTTGTCTTTTTGCCATTTCTAGGCTCGCTCCCATGGCATATGGAGGTTCCCAGGCTAGGGGTCTAATCGGAGCTGTAGCTGCTGGCCTACACCAGGGCCACAGCAACGCGGGATCCGAGCCACATCTGCAACCTACACCACAGCTCACGGCAACACCGGATCCTTAACCCACTGAGCAAGGCCAGCGATCAAACCCAAAACCTCATGGTTCCTAGTCGGATTCGTTAACCACTGAGCCACAACGGGAACTCCAATATGCATTTCTCATGAAGGTTTTTTTTCATTTGCTTCACTACTGTTACCTAGGCTATTTTCATCTTCGATGTTCAATGCCAGCCCCGTACTAAAACCTAACATGCACTGAAATACTGCTCTAAATCCTACAGAAGTGTCATTTTGAAAAACAACCTACCCCCTCACAACTTCAGGAATATGACATATTCCACCTACCATTCCACAAATCCACAATATTTTCCATCCTAGCCTGGCTAGATCGTCTATTAGTGTTTCCTTAACTACAGTATTATTTTTCACGTTCAACACTTCTCTCCTACCCACATCTTTTCTCAGAGTAACCCTACATCCCAACTTAAGAACTAGTCAATCATCTAGAGGCAATGCTATTCTCTAAACTTGACCAAGAAAATACTTTCTTAGAGTTTCCCACCACTAATTTACACCCACAATAACTACCGTTCACACCATTCATCTTCTCAATGAATACATGAAAAGAACCATGATTGCCTTGCACGACATCATGAATGTTCCGTTGTATTGCTACATCATGATTTCATTTGAAGTTCACTTGTAAATAAGTATCCAGGTTCTTTCCAAATTGTTGGCTTTTTAAAGGTGTTGTATGAAGAGAGTTTTATTTTTTTCTCCCAGGGAAAATGTGTAACAAAATCTAGACACTAAACCCAGGCAGTTATGGAGAATAGGCACATTCAACAACTTTAAGGAAAATGCTCCTCTCCTTTCCCAAATAGCCATCTTAATTAATACCACTGCCTGCCTTGTAGACACTTCCCTGCATGAGATCCTCATACTCTTGATATCATAAGACTTCCCCCTGTTTGAAAGTTGAGGGGGTATAACTACATACTACACTGTGATGTGACCTGATGTGTGTTTCCAGGATTAATGAGATTAAGAAATTTCTTTCATATATCCCATTAATTCCCTTCACTGAGAAATGAATTTATGGCTTTGAGTTTTTTTAGGGCTTATTTGCTTTTTAGTTCACAATTTTAATAGTTTGATACTTATATCTGGGCCTCGAGTTTCTGTTTCAGGTATTGAAACAGTTAATAAAGTATTTTAAATATCTGCTCTCAGAGACCTTATATTTCAGTGAAAATGGACATAAAAGGAAAGACCTGACAATATTAGGTGGTGATGAGTACTTGAGAAAAAAAATCAGACAGAAGGAAGAAATAGACTGGTACGGGGGTGACATTTTAAACAGGAAAGTCATAGAAAGCCATGCTAAGAAGACACTTGTCATGAGATCTGAATTCTTTACCTATTATAGAAATCCAAATCCTTTCTGAGGCATATTTGTCATAAATACCATCTCCCAATATTTGTTTGTCTCTTCATGGTTATAAAAATATTAAAGTTAGCATAAATATGCATACAAATCTTTTGTCCATGATGACAAATAGCACATAGTGACCATCCATGAAAGTATCATCCATCTCAAAAAAACAGAATATGGAGTCCCGTCGTGGGGCAGCGGAAAAGAATCTGACTAGCAACTATTAGGTTGCGGTTCGATCCCTGGCCTTGCTCAGTGATTTAATGACCCGGCGTTGCCGTGAGCTGTGGTGTAGGTTGCAGACGAGGCTCAGATCTCTCCTTGCTGCGGCTCTGGTGTAGGCCAGCAGCTACAGCTCCGATTAGTCCTCTAGCCTGGGAACCTCCATATGCCTCGGGTGCAGCCCTAAAATAACACACAAAAAACAAAACCATATGACTGGATCAGGGAAAATTCAGGTCTTTCTTAAACAAAAGTTTCTGGATCATTACAGGTCACATCACTCGTAAAATTTATAGTAACTATTTGCCCTTATATCTACACTGCTTCGCAGACTCTCTTTTTGAGGACTTTGTAATTTTATTAGGAAATAAACACACTTCTTTTAAAAAGCAAAGGAAACAGGTCTGTTATTGAAAAGTTTCTAAACAATTTACACACAAACACACACAGACACAGCAACAGAGAAATCATGGCCAGTCAATCAATATGAAAGGGCTAATGTCAACTACCACAAAAAAAAAATGCAATTAGACTGTACCAAGGACATACTTGAAATTAATTTGGAAAATTAGACTTACTACATTATAAATTAAGTAAACATTCAAAAATAGCTCAGGATTCACTGATCTTAGTCAACATAGATGCAACTGTTCAAAGTTAATTCCAAATTTTAGCATGATACTAAACAAAATCTCAGGAGTATTTTTTGGAAATTTGATCAGCTCATTATTAAAACATGGGATAAAGGTGCTATAATCAGTATGAAAGGCCCCTAGTGTAGAGGTCATTAAACAACTAGACAAAAGAAATAGAGAAACAAGGAATAAATACATGAATCTTGTCTTATAAGGGAGCAGGGCCTAAAACTAAAGAATATCACCTATGTGAAAGACCAGTAAATCATCATGTTTGAATGGAAAAGTTTATGTCATTTATATGCAAAGTTCTCATGTATGGAATTGGATTTCTATCTTCCATCTTACTCTTTGTTAAGGTAAGAACATCAATGGGCTTACATTTTATTCCTTTTCCTGCATACTCTCGTCCTACATTAGGAAGCCTCTTCACTTCAAGATACAAGTCCTCAAAAGAGAGAATGTTTAAACTATTTCATGATGTCCACCTCTAACTGACCACTGTGGATCACACTTCACCTGGAGACCTGTCTACAAGTACTTAACTCACCTGCATGGCTCTTGCTTAGAAATTCTTCCTCTAAAAACAATGGATCTTTTCTTTGCTCCAACTTGACAATTACCTCTGGCTTTATAAAACAATATCCTGTAAAAGGGAAATAATTTAGGACTTAGATCAGCTACATTGACTTTAATGCATATGAATTTCCAGAAAGGAGTAGTTATAGGAGTAACACAGTGATGCTGCTCACTTGACTTTTCCTTTGGAAAGCAACCTACAAAAACATTTTTTCCAAATCTCAAAAAAAAAAAAAAGGAAAAAAAGAAAAAAAAAACTGATCTCCTTAAACCCCAGAATCATAAGGATTCTTCAAGTACAGAAGTTTAAATAAGGCCTTGCGGAGGAACTTCCAATCACAACCATGAGAGTTTAGGAAGAATAATGTGATAAAGTGAAATGCCAGAAATTCTACAAAATTAATGAAACAATGACCTTTAGGCATGATGCACTAAACATTGGCACTGGAACACAAGAATCTCCAAGAGAAGTGAAAGAAACAGAATTTCTGGAGTTCCTGTTGGGGCACAGAGGTTAATGAATCTGATTGGGAAGCATGAGGTTGCAGGTTCGATCCCTGGCCTTGCTCAGTGGGTTGAGGATCTGGTGTTGCCGTGAGCTGTGGTGTAGGTTACAGACGCGGCTCGGATCCCATGTTGCTGTGGCTCTGACGCAGGCTGGCAGCTACAGCTCCGATTCGACAAAATACTACCAGGGAGGGATGGGAAACTGAAAGACTCCAAAGGGTTTTGCTACAAGGATTACCCATATTTACATAAGAAATAAAGACCAACACAGATCTGTTTAATCAGACATCTAGGTTCTCATGGGCTTCTGAGTTCTATTCATTCTGTTATTTTCCAGACAGGAACTTACTAGGAGACTATGCTGTCTCTTTGAGAATGGAAAAAAATGCTAATATCTTACTGTTATTATAACAAGTGGGTTTCTTTTTTTCTCTTTTTCTTTTTGGGGCCGCACCCCTGGCACATGGAGGTTCCCAGGGTAGGGGTCAAATTGGAGCTACAGCTGTTGGCCTACACCACAGCCACAGCAATGCAGATCCTTAACCCACTGATGGAGGCCAGGGATCCAAGCTGAGTCTGCCACCTACACCACAGCTCACAGCAATGCAGATCCTTAACCCACTGAGTGAGGCCAGGGATCAAACCTGCAACCTCATGGTTACTAGTCAGATTCATTTCTGCTATGCCACAACAGGAACTCCTATTGTGACAAATTTTGACCGCAAAGCTATTTGGGAAAGGTCACTGGCCTCCCAAGTCAAAGAACAATCTGGTTTTAAATATACCTGGCATATTCAGTCCCTTCAGGAATTTCTCAGAAATTTCAGTGGGCACCCAGCCACGTGAGCACTTTATCATTCTAGTGGTTACGGGTAGATGTGGTAGATAGAAACAAAGATGTGCTAGATACACACAATGGGATATTACTAAGTCATAAAAAAAATGAAATAATGCCATTTGCTGCAACATGGATGGACCTGGTGATTATCATAGTAAGTAAGAGAATGGCAAACATCTAATGATACCACTCATAAAAGGAATCTTAAAAACGATATAAAATAACTTATTTGCAAAACAGAAGCAGACTCACAGACTTCAATAAAAACATCATCATCAATGTGGAAAGCTGAGGGGGACAGAGGAATTGTGGGTTTGTTGGGACTGGCATATGCTGTATGAAATGGATGGTCAACAGGGACTTGCTGAATAGCAGAAAGAATGCTACTTGATAATCTGCGACAACCTCTATGGGAAAAGAATCTGAAATAAACTGATATAAATGACTTTGTTGTCTAGCAGAAATTAACCACAACATTGAAAATCAACTATACTTCAATAAAGGCCTAACAAGTGAAAAGTAATGACAGAACAATGTACTAAGACCACAAGATTATGGAATAAAGATAAAAAAGAATTAGTTCCTTCCTTAAAAAAAAAGTATGGATGTGAACAGACTTTTCTGCAAAGACTATAGACAAACAGCCAATAAGCAATTAGTACATGAAAAAATGCTCAACATCAGGCAGATGCAAATCAAGACCATAATGAAAGCCAAACTGACCCTCACTAGGAGGGCTGAAATAAAAAACAGACAATAACAACCATTAAAGTACATTTGCAAAAACAGAAAACCTCATTCAGAGCTAGTGGGATGGTAAAAAAGTGTGAATTCCTTGAAAAGTTGTTTTGGCAATTCCTAAATTTCTTATACAGAGTTACCATATCACCCAGTAATTCCAGACTAAGTATGTACAAAGTAGAATGGAAACCTGTGTACATGAAAATTGTTTACACAACTGGTCAAAGCAGCCTTTATTTGAAGCAGTCCAATGTGGGTTTGTTCCCTGACCTAGCTCAGTGACTTAAGAAAACAGGGTTGCTGCAAACTGTAGTGCAGGTCACAGAGGCAGCTCAGATCCAGTGTTGCTGTGGCTGTGGCAAAGGACTCAGCTGCAGCTCCAATTTGACCCCTAGCTTGGGAACTTTGATATACTACAGGTGCAGCCTTAAAAAGAAGAAAAGGGGGAAAAAAAGAAAAAAAAACTTACCAACAAAATCCAAGCCACAGTGAATTGTAGTATGAACTTTGAAGGAAGAATTGATGTTAATTTTATAGGATGAGCAACAGGAAGGAAAAAAATTGGGTAACAATGAGCAACTATTTAAGGCCCATGTCTCCATCACTCAGTGACAAATAAATTCTGCCACATTCAATCCTAGCCTATTGAAAAAAGAAGTTAAAATGCATAAATATTGAAAAAATATAAACATTAGTTTATTAGTTTATATATAAAATATTCTATGGAGTCTTCAAGAAATCCAGTAGAAGTAACAAGTGAAGTTATGAGCAAGATAGAAACAATTATCAACGAACATAAGTTATATAAACTGAATTTCTATATGAATCCAAAATAAATTGGAAATGCAAGTTTTTAAAAGATTAAAGGAGTTTCTGCTGGGGTACGGTGTGTTAAGGATCCTGTATTCCTGCAATTTTTTCAGGGGAAGAACCTGAATGGTCTTCGCTTAGGCAAATTATTAAATAGGGGGAGAAAATGGAGTAAGAAAGTAAAGAAAACGATAGACTGCATTTCATCAACATGAAAACATTGTGCCCAATTCTTTAGCAAATAAAAAGACCATCCATAGAGTAGAGGAAAAAATTTTCCAAAATTTGTATCTTAAAGTCTTCAATCTAGGTTGTGTCAAGAACTCTTTTAGTTGAATTATAAGATGAAAAACTCAAAAAAAAAAAAAAAAACCCACAGGGACTAAGTAGCTGAACATAGTTTTTAAAAAGATAAATGAACGGACAAAGCATAGAAAATTTGTTGACCATTATTAGTCAAAGAGAAATGATAAATGAAATACCCAAAGTACATACAACAATCTCCCATTAGAAGTTCCCGTTGTGGCGCAGTGGTTAACGAATCCGACTAGGAACCATGAGGTTGCGGGTTCGATCCCTGCCCTTGCTCAGTGGGTTAAGGATCCGGCGTTGCCGTGAGCTGTGGTGTAGGTCACAGATCGGCCTCGGATCCCGCATTGCTGTGGCTCTGGCGTAGGCTGGCGGCTACAGCTCCGATTAGACCCCTAACCTGGGAACCTCCATATGCCTCGGGAGTGGCCCAAAGAAACAGCAAAAAAAAAAAAAAAGACAAAAAAAAGACAAAAAAAAGAGCAAAACTCAACAATTTTATAATACAAATAATGATAAGCATTTGGCAGGTCTTTTTCTTTTTCTTCATATATAGGCGTATCTCAGATACAAACTTCAAACATGAGTCCACAGCTGCACTAAGGTGAATATCACAACAAAGTGAGTAAAAGTTTTTGATTCCCCAGTACATACCAAATTGTGTTTACACACTGCTTAGACTATTAAGTCTGCAATAGCATTATGTCTTACATAAATAATACAAAAAACTTCACTAGAAGTTCCCATCGTGGCGCAGCAGAAGTGAATCCGACAAGGAACCATGAGGTTGCAGGTTCCATCCCTGGCCTCGCTCAGTGGGTTAAGGGTCTGGCATTGCCATGAGCTGTGGTGCAGGTCACAGATGCAGCTCAGATCCTGCATTGCTGTGGCTGTGGTGTAGGCCAGCAGCTGTAGCTTTGATTTGACCCCTAGCCTGAGAACCTCCATATGCTGCAGGTGCTGCCCTAAAAAGCAAAAATACATACATACATATATACATACAAACTTGACTAAAAAACACTATTGCACCATAAGTTCCCCTCTAGTGCAGTGAGTTAAAATCCCAGCTTTGTTGGAGCTGTGGTGTAGGTCCCATATGAGGTGTGGGTTCAATTACTGGCCTAGGAACTTCCACATGCCAAGGGTGAGGGCTTTAAAAAAGAAAAGAAAAGAAAAGAAAACTATTGAAAAAAAATGGTAACCATCATATGAGCCTTCTGGCCTAATAATCTTCTTGCTGGTGGAGAGTCTTGTCTCAATGTTGATTGCTACTGACAAATAACGGTGGCGTTTACTGAAGGATTTCACATCAACAGACTCTTCCTTTCATGATTTCTCTGAAAAATGCAAAGCTAGCTAACAGCATTTTGACTGTCAACTTCTTTCCATACTAGAGTCTATCCTCTCAAAACTGAACATGTCTTTATTAACTTTATGTGATATTCTAAATCCTTTGTTGTAATGTGAAGGATCTTAACAGCGGCTTCACCAGGAGTAATTCCATAGCAAAAAACTACTTTCTTTGCTCCTTCCAGAAGCAACTCCTCAATCCATTAAATTTTTATCATGGGATTGAAACAAATGAATCGCATCTTCAGATTTTACCTCGAATTCTCTGCTTCTTCGACTACATCTACAATTACTAGTAGTAATTGAAGTTCAGACCCCTTCAAAGTCATCCATAAGGGTAGGAATCAACTTCCCCCAAACTCCTATTCAGGCTGATAATGTGACTTCTCCCCAGGAATCACCAGGTCCTCGTGGCATCTGTAACGGTCAACACTTTCCAGAAGGCTCCCAATCGACATTGCCCAGATCCATAGAGGAATCGCAGGGCTTGCTACAAGCCTTCTCTTTCCCTTTTTTTTTTTTTTTTTGTTTTTTTTTTTCAGGGCCGCACTCACGGCATATGGAGGTTCCCAGGCTAGGGGGTCAAATCACAGCTGTAGCCACTGGCCTACACCACAGCCACAACAACACGGGATCTGAGCCATGTCTGCGACCCACACAGACAATGCTGGATCCTTAAAACCCACTGAGCAAGGCCAGAGATCAAACCTGTGTCCTCATGGATGGTAGTCAGATTCGTGTCCTCTGAGCACAACGGGAACGCCAAGCTTTCTCTTTCTTAAAAAAAAAAAAAAAAAAAAAAAAAGAAACGGCCAGGAAGTGGAAAAAAAATTAAAGTACAATAAAATGAGATATTCCTATAAGTATAAACACTTACCAAGAGGCCCAGGAAACAAACTCTAAGGTCTTTACACAACGGAATGAAAATGCTTGGACTTACATATTCATAGTACCCTTACTTATAAAAGCACCAAATGGAAAAGGAATTCAATGTCTTCTCAGCAATTGGAAAGACATGACATAGAACCAACATTACTTGTTGATAAAGGGAATAAATACTGATTCACACAACAATATCCATGAATCTTAAAAGAATTACACCAAGGGAAAGAAGCCATAGGGAAAAAGAGCACACAAAGTCTGATTCCATTTATATGGAATTTCAAAAAAGTATTGACCTAGAATGAAGATTGGTGATTATCAGAAATTAGGGATTAAAAAAAAAAGAGAAAAGAAGAGAAAATGGGTGGGAAGAAAAGAATGATCAATCATTGTGCACACACAATGTGCACACACTTCTCAAGAAAGGCATAAGAAAAATTCTCATGTGATAGAAATCATCTATTTCATGATTTTGGTGATATAGCTAGATACATTTTTCAAAATTCATTGAATTGCCTACTGAATCTTCCTGCATTTTACTTTCCTTTAATTATACCTCAATATAGGTGATGTTTTAAAAGAAGTAGAAACAGAAAACCAATTGCACTCCAGGTGGGGTTGAATGATACAGCAGGCTCACCCGATGACACAAGGTGGCTGCAGTTCTCCAGCATCACATCTCTGTACAGGGTCCTTTGAGCAGGGCTCATCTGCTGCCACTTCTCCTGGGTAAACTCCACAGTCACATCATTACAGGACACTGATGTCTGTGAAAGCACACTCCTTAGCAATCCAAAGATTTAGGACAAGGGTGACATGGAAAATAACTTTGGAACTAATTCCAATCAAGTTTATGTTAGGAATGTAAAACAAAATCTAAAGTGTTTTTCACATAAAAAAATCAAAAATGTCTAGAGTTCCCTGCTGCTGAAGCAGGTTAAGGATCCAGGATCGCCACTGCAGTGACTTGGGTCACTGCTATGAAGCAGGTTCATCCTGGGCCATGCATGTGCCACAAACGCAGCCAAAAAAAACCACAAAATTTAAAGTGTCTGACAGTATACTCTTCATTTGCATTGTTCTACAGAAGCTTGGCTCTCTGCCTTCACACTCCATCCAATATTTGATCCTGTCCAAATACAATCGTTTCTTGAAAGAAGTACTGAAAGGGCCTATGACACCATCTGTTGCCACCACTGCCCCACTAGAGTCCACCCTCAAGAGTGACACGTGTCCCTCCTCAGCTTCAAGTTCTCTAGATAACCTGGTAAACAGAGAGAAACACTGAATTCCTAGATTAGGAGACTTAATAGGATGGAGATGTCAGTTCTCCACAGAGAGATCTCTGGATTCAACGCAATCACAATCAAAAGCTATCCAGGCTTTTTGAGAATCCTAAGATGACTCTAATATTTCTGTAGAAAAGCAAACAACCTACAATCTAAAAACAATTTTGAAAAGAACAAAGTTGGAGGACTGATACTACTTGACTTTGAGACAAAGCATACAGCCACTCATCAAAACAGTGTGTGCTACTCACAAAAATGAAACACCAAAAATGACAGATGGGACAAAATGTGCACACATTTCTTTAATTGATGTGTTTGGGCAATTCAGTGCAGAAAGTGTATTTTGAGAAAAATCATACAAGACTAAAAATGTCCATTGGAAAATACATTAACAGCAATACCCTGGATTCATACTTTGCACCACAAACAAGAAATAATTAATTCAAACTGGTCACAGAATTCAATGAGTCTTTCTGTTCAGATTGTTTTCTTTCTTTTGGCCGGCCCATGTGGAGTTTACATGACAAGAATCAGAGCCTAACCACAGGTCAGAACCTTGAACCCACTGTGCTCAGCGGGAATCCAACTTGTGTCCTGGTGCTGCAGAAAAGCTAATCCCATTGTACCACAGCAGGAACTCCTCTGTTTCGATATTGAGTGTCCCAGACTTCCCATCATGGCTCAGCAGAAAAGAATCTTAATAGCAACCATGGGGACACAGGTTCCATCCCTGGCCTTGCTCAGTGGGTTAAGGATCAGGTGTTGCCATGAGCTGTGATGTAGGTCACAGATGTGGCTCGGATCTGGTGTTGCTGCAGCTATAGCTCCGATCTGACCCCTAGCCTGGGAACTTCCATATGCCATGATTGTGGTCCTAAAAAAAAAAAAAGATACATCTGAGAGTCAGAGGAACACATCACTTATCTAAAAAAATAAATGGACAGCTGGTGTGCTGAGGTGGAACCAGCAAAATTGCTTGGTCAATGCTCCCTCAATTCAGTATTTAGAATATACTACCAGTAAAAATCTCCAGCTCATCCTCAGACCCTGAATATCTAGATTTCTGACAGAGCCAACCAGCAACACATACGGCTGGCCTCTGATCACCATTCCCTTTATTAAGTACATTACTTGAACACCTGGAGACAGAATTATCAACAGAACAACAGATATAGAGAGTACTATCAACAAGGTTCTGAAAATCCATTTCCTAGCAGATAAAATGTTCAGTTTTCTCTGAAAATAGAGTAATAATATAAGAAGACTAGACCCAGGGTTGTTTAAATAAAGTGACTCAATAATCTACATCGACACATAAAACACGTACTCACAAAGTCCCGTTTTAGAGCTAAGTTTCATGAAGTCTGTAATAGGTGATTTTGTCATGTGAATGAGAGAGGGAGCAGAGGGAAAGGCAAGGGAGGGGGGGGAGGGGAGGAGAGAAAAGAGCAGGAAAATGCCTCAATAAGATATCACAGTTGGGCAGGACACAGGAAACAGAATTATAGGCTAATCCACTTAGCCAGTACAATGTGAAGAAAAATTCAAATAGGATAGGCGCAAAAGATGGCAGTTACAAACTGAAAAACAACAATAAGCTATACATTTACTCCAATGGATACAAACAAATATTCAATAGGATTATTTCTGAGCACATTCATGATTCAAGTAAAATCTTAGCAAACTCATTGCAAAGGGGTAATAACTTTCATTCATAAAGGATGTGTAACACAAGCGAGAGCAACTGGAAATCAAGAGTGAAATCCATCACAGTACAAAGTGGGGGATAAATAAAGAGCTCACTTCAAATAGATTCATTTTCTGGAGCACTTGGGACATGAGAGAGGACTGTGAAGATTCAGCTGAGGGGACAGAGAGACGACAGGGTCAGAACACCTGGACTGCATGAGAGTCCCTGCCTTCACCTCCCAATCACCTCAGCAACCCAGCCAAGGAGCAGCCTCCCTACCTCCTCTCTCTAAATCCTGAACAAGCAAGGGAAGGACCCACTGGAAGTGCTGTCTATTTTCCAGTTTGAAATGATCACGGCTCATTGAGTAAAAATCAGCTTCTCCATTAATTGAAACAATACAAACAAAAAACTAACAACAGATGCTTAAAACCAGAGGATGACACTATTTCATTGACATGAATGCAGAAAAAAGACACAGGCTGCATTTTTTAAATCTATTTACCAGGCAAACTGTTTACTCCTTGAATAACGGAAACCATGGGAAGTCCAGAAAAAAAATATGGGGTCCTTTGAGACAATTTTCAAATTGTTCTCTTTTTTTCTTTTAAGTGGGTTACAGTTTCTCAAAAGGGACTCCTGATGAGATTCTTCTGATGACTGGACAGTCTGAATGCCCTGTTCCACTCCTGGCTCTGTCCCAACCTGGATGAGCCTGAAGAATTCACCTGCCCTCTGAAACTCAGGACCACCTCACCATCCTGAGACTCAGAGGTTTCTGCTCTTCATGTTTAATATAGGTGCCCATACCCATATGGGGAGAGAGTCCTGAGGCCTATGTAAACCACCCCATGAAAAGAAGAAAGGGTCATCTACATGCAACAGCAGTTAACACTTTTGGGGGGGGTTAGTACCTGACACATTGCTGACTCCTGTGTGACACCGTACCTGGAGCTCCCTGCTGGGCTTTTTTGTAATTTCACCACCGGCATCCAATCCCTGGCCTGGGAACCAAGATTCCACATTGAGCCCCGCAAGCTGAAGCTGAAAAGAAAAAAAAAAAAAAAAAAAGACAGCACATCGAATACTCAGATAAATGCCATAAGGCAGACATCATTCACAGCCTCCTTTTCAGACCACTGACCTGACTCTCCCGCAGGTTACTTCTTCAGCCCAAGGTCACAGATTATACAGCAGGAAAAGATCACAGCAATGCCAGAGCCAGAGCAGAGCTGCCCTTCAGACCACCTCTCCTCCAGCCCACCGCCAGCGCTATCATGGAACTTTTCCTCCCACTGTGACCCCGTTACCCCCGCAAGGCAGCAGGCAGGGCCAGACTCATGGTCCCCATACCAGCCATGCACTAGCTCCTAATGGGTCTTAGATACACAATGCCCTCAGACCACAGGGCAGCAACACTGATCCCCCACCCACCTACCTCGGGCGAGGTCCTGGCCAGACGTGGGCATTGCAGGGTCCCGCCAGGTCAGAGGGCATCCTGAGACATCATGCTTATGCCTCTGCCACAAGAACACAGCTCTCAGCAAACCTCCAGGCCACGTGAGGTCCACGGCAGAGCCTGCTGCTCGTTCCCTGGCCAAGACCTAGAGGTTCCAGGATTTGGGGATGAGGCTTGTGAAGGTGGAAGGGAAGAGGTGGGGTCCAGGTTGCACAGGTGCAGGGGGAGGTCTTAGAGACCCAGAGGCTGTTAGAGCTGGAGAGTGCATCATCAGGGTGCCTTGCCAGCCCCATCCCCCAGCCCCTGTGACTTTTTAATCAAGTAAACTGTCTAGTGTGGCTGGATAGAAATGCCAGAGAAATGCTCATTCCAGGGCCTTGGGTGCCCTGAGATCCAGGGTCAAGTGTGTCCCCACACTGTGGATCTTAGACCAGTTATACCCCTGTCTTATATGGGGGTCCCAAGCCGAAGCTGGGAAACCTCACGACTGAAATCAGAGTCTCCAAATTACTAAAGCGTTTTAGTCTTAAGCAAATGTCCTTCTGGAGTTCCCGTCCTGGTGCAGCGGAAACGAATCCGACTAGGAACCATGAGGTTGCAGGTTCGATCTCTGGTCTCACTCAGTGGGTCAATGATCCGGTGTTGCCTTGAGCTGTGGTATAGGTCACAGAGGCAGCTCAGGTCAGGCATTGCTGTGGCTGTGGTGTAGGCTGGCGGCTGTAGCTTCAATTAGACCCCTAGACTGTGAACCTCCATATGCTGCAGGTGTGGCCCTAAACACACACAAAAATAAAAATTAAAATTAAAAAATCAAGGCCAAATGGCCACACCTCCTAGGATCTTAGAAAGAAGTGCAACATACATTTAGGACTCAAAGAAGACCAAAGGTCAAAATAGGTCAGAGATAGTAGACCTAATACCATTGTTATAGATTTGAGCTGAGGAAAAATCCATTACCCAATGCACCTGGTGAGGAACTGAGGACATAAGATGGAAATGGACCATCTTGTATAATAAAACACTATAAAAAGGTATTCTGACAGGAGACCAATGACATTTAAATTGTAAAAAGTTCTCATCTTTCTCTTTAGAGAACACTAATTAGAAAGAGATCCACAGCTATGGAGTATATTATCTGAATGAATCAGATAATCTGTTGACCACTTGAATTAATAAAATTAACAAAACCTTATGTTGATTTTGACCCAAATGACTTGTCAAAAAACAAGACACTTAAGTTTCTCAACTGAATCATCACAACATTACATCATACAAAAACTCATCAGAACTCGAAAGGGAGAGAAAATGTATGGTATATGAATGGCCTTCTGATCGCTTTTCTAGATTCTACTGAAATAAGTAATGATTCAGTAGGAGAGAAGGGGAGTTTTTCTGAAATTCACCTTAAAATTGAGCATCAGGCAATTCCTATATATTTTGTCTGTTATTATTATAGAGATAGAAATCATCACATATGTCAGGTAAATAACCCAATGTAATGTGGCTACCTTTTTAGGGGGTCTTTAATACCAGGGTTCCTCTTTATGATACACACAATTCTAGTTGGATTAGGTTTTCTGGAAGAGTTTTCTGCCCCCTCCCTTTTTTTTCTTCTTGGGGCCGTACCTGCAGCTTAGGGAGATTCCCAGGCTAGGGGTCTAATCGGAGCTGCAGCTGCCAGCCTACACCACAGCCACAGCAATGCAGGACCCAAGGCACATCTGTGACATATACCACATCTCACAGCATCTCCAGATCCTTAACCCTAAGCAAGGCCAGGGACTGAACCTGCATCCTCATGGTTACGACTCTGGTTTGGAACCTGCGGAGCCACAACAGGAACTCCTGTAAGACTTTTCTTATTGATTTATATCTTAAAAAACATGTCCTAAGGGCTTCATAAAAATGGACGTGGAAACCTAGAACAAACGCTGAACAGGATTAGGTTTTCGAGTTTGTTAAATAGAAGAAACCAAATTCAAATGCTCAAGAAGATGCAAGAAAACTAAGACGTTTCAGATCCTGAATTACACCAAATTCTTTTCTGCAGATACTGAGGTGATCATTGGAGTGTTCTTCTTTAGTTTATTCATATGATATGTAATCATCATTGCTTTTTTTGAAGGTGAAAACAACCTTGCCCTTGTGAAAGAAACTTTCTTTAATGGCTTTTGCGTCCATTCCCATTTCCCCAGGAACTTTCATTTCCTCAGGAACTTTCATTTCCTCATTGCTAGCATGGCTAGAGGTCCCTCATCCTCTTGCATTCCTTTCCTCTTGCTAGAATTAAATGTGCTGCAATCCAGACATCAGCATTGGGTTTCACAGCAGAGGATGCTGAGACCAAAGAAAGGGGCAAACTGGAAGACTGTGGAGGAGGTCATGGCATATCTGTTAACAGGGCCAGGAACCTTTCATTGCAGGAAAAGTCACATTTCCCAAATAAACAGATACCTAACTCAGAAAAATATCATCAGCAAAATACAGCATAGTGAAAATGAGAAGATTTTGATACTAAAGGAAACACTTACGTTGTCTTCAGATCCAATGACAACCTATATCATTGGAAGAGCAAAGACATAAACATGATTTTGGTGACTACTACAAATTACCTATGCAGTAAGTCATTCCATGATCAAAAATTTGCATAAATTGGAAGTAAATATTCCAGCATGGAGTACTAAGGGCAAAATACACAAGACCCCTTGTGGTAAAACCAAGACTATCTTTTTATCAATTAAAAGATTACCTTTCCATAATCTATAAGTTTGTGTATATGAAATGATCCAATAACTACAAAGTTGAATATCCAAGCATTCCTATGTACCGAAGGTCACAGAATTAATCATTTGTACTCAGGAAATGATGCCCAAGATGCCCTTCTCCATTAATTTGCTAAAGGTGCACACAGAATTCAAGGAAATACTTCTATTTACCAGCTTATTAAAGGATATGACAAAAGATCCAAATGAACACCAGGATGAAGAGAGACACAGTGTGATGCCTGAGAGGGCTTCAAGCTCAGGAGTTTCTATCCCCTGGAGGTGGGGTACGTCACCCTCCCAGAATGTGCATGTATTCATCCACCTGGAAGCTGAGTTCGGTACTTGGGATTTTTTCAGGGGGCCTTCCTCATTTCAGCATGATCAACCATCATCTCTCTTTTCAGTCCTTCTCCCTTCTCAAGAGAATGGGGCGGGGGCTGAAACTTTCAAGCCTCCATCATGGCTTGGTCTTCTTCTGACCAGCCCTCATGCTGAAGCCATGCAGAAGCCCACCCACACTCACCTCATGAGAACAGTAAGACACACCTATCACCTAGGAAATTACACGGGTTTCAGGAGCTCTGTGCCAGGCACTGGTGGCAGAGACCAATATACAGTCTATTATCCCACAGAAGCATATTGGAAGTGGATTGCTTGCGTGCCTAAGCCTGATCTTCTCGGTCAAGAGGAGACCCACATCTTCATCACAAGTGCCCTTGCAAACGAAGCAGAAATCAGGAGCCACCATGATCTCCACTGATGCTACTCGTTCCAATGAAGGACCCTCCACACTGCTCAGGTACCCTAGTTGCCCACACTGGGGACTGTAATGCCCCACAGACAATCATAAAGGGGGAAGACATGAATCAAAAGCAACAGGAGATGCCAAACATGTGTTCTTGAACATGAACATTCATGACAGTACAGCCCAAGGAATAGTTCACACATGAGAAAAACTCACCAGGTGGTGATTAAAAAGTACAATCCCTAAATGAATACCCAATTCCACCTGCCAAAAGGGATGTCCAATGATATCACAAGGGAATTTCCTATAAGAATCAAAGTACCCTTTCTATACAGTACCAGCAAGATGTGAGGCTCCAGGAGTGTGAAGGGTAGAGGCGGGAAGGCAATGCATACTCTGAAGAAGAGACTGTGCGCAGAACACACTGGTGATGGCAGAAAAGGCTACTTAAGAGGACTCAAACCCAGGCCCTGGGCCTCCAGCCCCAGTGTCCACTCTAAGATTAGAATTTGAGTTCCATTAAACCATTCCTAGCTTCTGGGTGTGCCACACAGGTTTCTAGACTTTGAAGAATGGAGACTGTCCATTCTGGTCAGAATAAGAAGAAATGTGGTCAAGACCATACACACAACAAAATTTAAAGAACACGAGGACACGTTTAACTTTTAGATTTGAAATGACTGCACTGGTGTGTCAAATGTGTATGGGTGTGTGTTTGTATGTGTCCAGCATGTCCCATATGCCTTTGTGAAGATTTTCTAACTTCAGAAGTGTAAATGTTACTAACACAAACCATATCATTTAGATGTTTAATTACTTATCTTTTCAGTATTGTAAATTTTAAGTAATAAATCATTTATTTGAATTTTTGTGTCAGTTATTCTGAGTGAAAATGGCAAAGGTGGATGGAAACAATCACAAATTAAATATTCAACATTAAGTCAGGATCCAATAAAATTCTATTTCTGGGTTGAGGAAAGTCAAAAACTTACCACATGGGAAAAACAGACAAGATTTGCAACCATGTGGATGAATCTAAAGGACATCCTGCTAAGGGAAATAAGCCAGACAAAGACAAAAACAGCCCATTAGCACTTCATGTGAAACCTACAAAGAAAAAAGTCAGACTCATAGAAACAGAGAGGTGGCTGCCACGGGCAGGGGTTGAAGGAAATAAGAGGCCAGGAACAGGGTACAGATGACCCAACCCAAGTCTCCTCTGTGTGCCGCTCGACAAGCCAATAAATTTGGAGACAAGTTGTTGGGACAAGGAACAGCAACTTTAATCGGAAAGCTGGCAGACTGACAAGATGGCAGGCTCCTGTCTCAAAAACCCATCTTGCCTCAGTCCCAATTCAGGCTCCGCTTATCCAGAGCGAAGGGGAGGGGGAGGGGCCCATGGTCACTCCCTGTCGCTTGCTTGGGGGAAGGGCCCACCGCAATGCCCACCAGTGGCTGAGCAGGGCCATAAGGACACTCCCTAACGGTTGCTCCCTGACACAGGCTTCATTATGAAATGAAGGTTTCGGGATCTAATGTACAACGTGAGCTGATAACACTGTGTGGTATCATTGAAATCTGCTGAGGAAGTACAACTTCTATGTAAACAGGTGAGGTGAAAAAAAGGGAAGTTGTGGACAGAGGAGATGCTGACAGTTTATATATGTGTCCCTGGGAAACAGCCAAATGCCTGGGAGAGGATCAGACTTTCAAAGGCTAAGAAATAGGTGGGTTCAAGACAAGATCTCCAAGAGACCTGTGGAACCAGGAAATACCTGGCTTTCAGGTGTAATGATCAGAAAATTGCTGGAGGTCTAGAAGGCCCAAGAGGCTGGAAGGAGAGAGCTGAGGGGCTGGGTGGCAGGGGAGGGGCGCTGGCCCAGCCTCCTCCTCTCCTGTCCCCTCCCCGCCCTCAAGAGCCCTTTGTGATGTGGCTGCAGTTCTGTGATATGAGCCTGGGGCTTTAACTGCCAGGTCATTCACAGGGCTCAGTTACCTGAGGGTAACAGTGCTATCTCCTGTGAAAGTGTTGTGAAGAGATGAAGAATCTCAGCTCTTTTGTGAACAGTATGGGTGCTCCTTGGTGGCGCCCCAGTCCTGCCTGGGTGGATGAAACCATCCTCGCCTTGGTGTGTGGACTGGGGCTCTGCTTCCTACTACTCCCCTACCTCAGGAGTGATCCGTCCTCACTACCCACCGGACACACGGGAGCATCAGGAAGGTAAGGAACCCGGGGCCCAGACCCAAGAGCACATGAGTCTCTCTTTCCTATTATTACTTTCACTTTTCGGAAGCAACTAGAGAGTCTCCTGAGATGGGAAAGAAGAGGACATCTAGGATCATGAAACAACACACACCATCCCTCTAGGGACAAGCCAGGCCTGACAGGGGATAGAGTGGGCGCTGGGATTTCTGGCCAAAGATCTCAGACCAGGTGTCCCAGGAGGGGAGAGGGCTCCAGGGCTCGTCCCAAATGCAGTGACCAGCGGCCAAGGACTGGATACTAAGAGTTCCATCTCAGCCACAGGTCAAGCCCCTGAGCACTGGTTCACCAGCCACGAACAAGGGTCTTGAACAAGGGCTCGTCTGAGGGCAGGCTGAGGCCCTGGGAGCCTCTGAGCGGGTGGGGCCCCACCTCGGGGAGCAGAGACCCGACAAGGTGTGTTTCTTGAGCAGAGGAACAGTGACGCAAGAAATCCAGAGTAGATCTCAAAGAAAAGCCTTCCTTGTGTTCCTCAATGAAGGAACACAGAACACTTGTATCTGCTGGAAAAATGAGTGAAAGAAAAGAAAACCCACAGAGCTCCATGAGTTCCACGGAGAAAGTCCTAGTATGCCTGGTCGTGGAGTGTCTTGAGTGTCTGAGGCTTTAGAGAAGGCAGAGTGAGAAGTGGGAACCAGCCCCTCTTTCTTTTCTTTTTTTTTTTTTTTTTGTTTCTCAGAAACAAATGGAGCCTCTGGGGAGGAGGAGGAGGAGGAGCATGAGACAGAGCGCTTTGAAAGGTAAGCTTCCACGTTCAGCCCTGTGCGCCCTGAGAGTCTGCTTCCATCTCTCCCAGCCCTGAGGGACCAGCTCCGTGGTCTCTAAGGATGCCAGTGGCAGGGAACAGAACCCTCAGGAAAGGAAAGCAGGAACCAGGTCCTTTTGTGGAATGAAGCTGGGAGGAGCCTGGGAAAGGGCCTGACCCAGCAGGGGCGTGTGGGCTGTCTTGGACCACGAGTACCCGGATTGGGAGGTGGACCCTCCAGGTTGGACTGAGAACAAGTGGTTTCACATGGCCGGGATTCCTCTGTGAGGTCTCCCTGCCCCCCCAACCCCCGCACCCCCAGGGTAGTTGTGAGGGCAGCCAGGGGTAATAGATATGGAAGCACTTTGCCAATGAGAAAACTGTCTGGGAGCTTCTCCATCATTGTCAGGATCCATGTGGCTTTGGACGCTGGTGCTTGGGCGCCAGTCTCCCAAAAGTGTCCCCTAAAGGACCAGCCTCCTGTAAAACCCTCATGCCCCTGCCTTCACCACCATGACCCAGTGTCCTGATTTCCAGCCTGCAGAGACTGCCTGCAACAGCCGGGACGTGTTCGGGGCCTGATGGCACGTCTGCAAAGGTAAAGAATCTTTCCTTTCTCTCCTGGGGTCTCCTTCCTTCCAGGGCCCAGGCTGGGACCCCAAGGCTGCAGGCAGCCTGGGGATGACCTGGGAGGGGGAGCCATGGCAGCGGGGTTCATCTCAAGCCCAAGGGGAGGGACAGCAGGTTGCACTGTCAAGTCCACGTGGGGGCTGTGGGGGGCCATGGCCGCAGGTGCCTACCCCTGCCGGGCCCCGTCGGCTCTTGCCTAGAGCTTGTGCCTCTTGTCTCCTGCAGCCACCTGCGCAGAGGCCCTGACAGGGGCCGCTTTCACCGCCACTCACGTCCGGACCCCCTTGGCGAGGTGTGCCAAGCAGTGCCCGCTGGAGCCCAGCAGCCGTGCAGGGAGCCTGCACAAGAGGCTGTTCCCACCATGGCCCTATCAGCTTCCCCGGCTCCTCTGACCCCTCTGGCCTCCATCCTGGCAGCAGACCCGCAAGACCAATGCAACATCAAGAGCATCCTGCAGGGTCCTGCCACAACTTCCTCACCTCCAGGTAACTCCTTTGGGCATCTGCCATCCCAGCCATCTGGAGTCTTGGCCTCGCCAGCCGTCCCATGGCATTCCTCTCCTGCTGGTGGGAGACCACCAAGGCCTTGTTCTTCCCCACCTCACCCAAGTGGGAGGCCCAGCAAGAGCCCACCTCACCGGAGGAGGCCTCCAACTGGGAAAGCCCCACACACAGCTGGGCAGAGACGAGCGGCCCCTCGCTTGTCAGCCCCCTAGCCAGAGGCTGCTGGACATCCTCATCCCCAAGAGGCTGGACCTGAAGTTTCACAAAGAGCGAGAAAAAGAGGGGTCATTTTCAACACAAGC